>NC_141364.1:19951553-20279053 GCF_057382095.1 Aulonocara sp. 'chitande type north' Nkhata Bay | reverse complement strand
CGATTTGTGTGTGCGGCTCAACTTAAGCAGATGATTTGTCACAAGACCACAGAGAGTTTTACTCAATGATCCTGGCTCTGACGTGAAAAGCCCTGTGTGCAGAGTTGATGCATCAAAACCTCCATTCAACAGGTTGCACCATCCTGCTTAGCTCAAAACTTGCCAAGACACTGAGAAATCAGTGGAAGTCAGTGGCTATACTGTACCATTCCATGCCCTGTGTGTGTGTGTTTATGTGCGTGTGTGTGTGCGTGCGCTTATAGGTGAATATGTGCGTCCATTCTGTCTTCTCCATCTCCATGACGACCTCCATATCAAGGGGACGTCTGACTATGGCAACCTCACATGCTGATAGGCAGAGAGAGAGGAAACAGGTGATTGGTTGAGCTGTCGGCTGTCATATCAGCAGGGTGTATCTTTGTTACACGCACACAGACACACACATTCAAAACACGCACACACACACACTGACTTGTCTGTGCCATCAACCTATACGCCTACAAACTGCAGCAAGGCACAAACAAAAGGTACCTCCAAAGCACACACACACTCAGATTTGAGACGAGATGTGGTGTGTTAGGTGCGCTGACCCTGCCAATGAGGACAGGAGGAACATCAACGGAGCTACAAGGCCGTTGCTATGACAACTAGCCCCGCTCACACAGGTAGGAAGCACAATGGGCCTAAGCTGTTATATGTTCACATTCCCTCTGTTTGTCACTCACTCTCTCAAACACACACACACACACTACCATGCACTCAAGACAAGTCTGACAGACAGCGGCTGAATGCCAAGGTAAGGCCATTTCCTTTTCATTCCAGCATTCAGAGGGTTGAAATTATTCATTATGTCCAAGTGGACCTGCCAAAAAGAGAACTCACTCTTCAACCAGCCACTGAGAGAGTGAGACTGTGTGAGTGAGAAACAGACAGACAGACAGACAGAGCATCACTCTGCATACTAACAGCACCTGCACTAGGGCAGCCTGTGCACGTCTCTGAGGGGCCCTTAAATAACGAACTGTCACTGCCCAGACACTGACATTGACTTCTCTCATCCCCTCTTCTTCTCCTTTCTTGCACTTCCTCTGCACCCTCTCTCTCTCCTTTTTTTCTTTGCACCCCCTCCCTCCTTTTCTACTAAACCACAGACAAGAGCTGATAATCACCACCATGAGTATGCCTTGTCTCCAACACACTGCCTCTGTTGCCACTGCAGGATGTGCTGCTGCTGCGTCCTGCCTTATTGCCGTGACAGATCTGGGGGGCTGCCGAGAAGGAAACCAGAGGGCTGGATGGATGCTCTGCTTCAGAAAAACATCTGTCCGCCAGCAGGAGTTGTGCTCACAGCTACATCTGTACTACATGCACACTGATATGTAAATATATAGATATTAGAAAAGTCCAATCAAGCTGACCCACAGGTAAAAATCTGTGCAGACATTAAACGAACAGAAGAGAACATATGTGTGTGTGGGTCTGTGTTTGTGTGTCAGCAGTGTGACAGTACCCGGGGTGCTACTGTACACTGCTGCCCTACCTTCACTGTACATATATATTCAGTGATAATGAGGCTAAGAGGTGAGAATCTTGCAAATAGTGAGGAAAAATAGGTGAGGGTACACTGGGTTCACGCACGGAACTACACTGCGCGCACGCGCGTGTGTATGTGTGTGTGAGCGCACGCGCGTGTGTCTGAACATCATCATTTAAGGTCTAACCACACACACGCTGCATGCCCACAGTAAAGCCCAGATGACCCAGCAGCACGAGCGGCACGCATGCAGAGCTCCGTCCAGGTGACTGCGCCGATGAGGTTAGTGTAAGAAAAACATTTTTTTTAAAACTCAGAAAGAAAGCCAGAGGTGCGCAGCACAGCTGGCTGAGTGGACGGCGAGCAAAATTTGAATGTTTTGTACATAGGTCGCGCACTCACCAAGGGACACAGAGTCTGGGGGCTCGCGCTGCCCGCTGGAGCTGTTGCGGTGTCAACGCTGGCTAGGGGCTCGCGCAGCTGTCGGCGGCGGCGCTCACTCCTCTTCCCGCCCGGGTCACGGAGCCGTTGCCTTGACGGCTGCAGCCGTCAGCGAACAGCATTCCCCCTTCATCTCAGCTCCCCGTGTCGGAAGGAGATAGTCCTCCCACATCAATGTAAACGCTGTATTCTCCCGCCGCGCGCCACCGTCTCGAGCGGCTCAACAGAAAAACCGCTCCTCTGGCTCACATCAATATCTGCACCACAAAAGACGGGAAAGCAAAAAAACAGAAAGGGGAGAAAATGTAAAAAATAAGGAGCAGGGGTGCTGCTTCACCGTCCTCTTTCTAATTCAGGTGCTGACACAGCCGCTTGCGAACACTGTGCTTCGGTTTGGGGTGACAGGCGCGGGACTCCCCACTATGCGGGAGGCGAAAATCGACCGTGCGCCCGTGCGTCTCTGCCTCTGCAATTCCAGCTCTCTGTCTCTCGTGCGCTCCGGTCTCGGCTGTGCCTCTCCAACGTGCCTGACTGTCAAAGCCATCCGGGCACCCGTAGCTGCCTTTACTTTACACCTCTGGAACTATGGGAACAGTAGTCTTCTGAAGAAAGAAAGCGAGTCACGGTGACGTTAGAGAGAGCGCAAACAGCAGCAACAATATCATAAACCATCGGGTCTTTATTAATAAATAAAGACCCGATGGTTTATGAAACATTTGTTATTAATAACTTTCTAATAACAGCTTATTCAGGGCTCTGTGGTAGATAATGCTTCAAGTAATATGAAGTAAAGTACAGCATCATACTCAGGTGATGCATAAACGTTAGGCACTGGTAAAGGAATCCCAAAGTAAAGAGTAAATAACTAATATTATAACAATCAGCAATGGATTAATGTGAAATTAAATTGATTTACTGAAACAAATGAAGGAATTAATAAAGATTTACTGATCATAGTATCTTCCAGATCCACTATACGTTCCTGGATCAAGAGTTATCCATTGAATGACTCATAGCAAGTATCAGGTTTCTTTTTTTCATTCCTTCATCACTTTTCTAGAAACTATTCAAACATTTTTGTGTCTCTTTGTTGGAAATCGTTAACAATCTTTGGTAAATTCAGGGGAATTGCTGATGCAACAATTACACAGCCGCTGAGGCTGACTGATGGTTGGTATTTTCATTGTCATAGTGATAACATCCACAATGAACACGCTGCAAAAGACTGCCATGCATTTACTCTACATTGATATTAACCTTGCTCAATAAAATGTGCACATTACAAATATTTTGTTTAATACCCATTAAGTTTATAACTATAACTATTTGTTCTAGTCCTGTATTCACATATCAAACAATGGTTTTGCAGATCACGTGGATATATTTATTTACACAGTTATGTTTGTGTCTTTCACCTGTGATTGTAGACCTTTTACAAAGCAGTTTGTGGAAATAATATAAACTGGTAGGCCCATTTAGTAAAAACGAAATCTCTCGGCGTGTGTTTAAAATCATAATAAAGTGAAAGGAAAATGTCTCAGTGTAGTGTTTGTTTTTAATTTGAATCTAGAAGTTGCCAAATTAATAAAGTTAAATAGTTAAAAGAACTAAATTTGCCTTTCAACTCAATCAGAAGTTTGACAGTAACTCGAAATTTGCTTTTAATCATGTCATTTTACATATGCATATAAAAAAAGACATAGTGTGACGACATGACGGTGTAAGTGTCCAAGCACACACATAATCAGAGACATGTTCGAAAAAAAGATATCTGATCTTTATTACAACGACATGACAGGGGAATCTCATCATGAAGCTTACATTCATTTCAGACACCATCCTTCCACAGTCCTCTGATATATTTTTCCCCTGTTATGGATACCATATTGCCCTGCCCTCCCAAAAGGATGAAAATTGTATACATGTTAACTAGATATAGAAATCTTTGTGATGCACAGATATATCCAAGTTAAATTAAAACAAACAAAAGAGACAATCCATACAAAATTGCCATACAAAATATCAGACAAATAAAGCGCATTCCTGACCATCCCTCAAAGTTTCATAGCACAGTTTTAAAGGTACTTATTTGAAAACAGTCATTTGACCAGTTTAAAGGCACACATTGGCGATAGGGTGGAAAGCAGGAAACAGGCATGACTCTGATATCAGTTCAGCAGCTCTTTTTATCAGAAAGAGATAAAAACTGATCTCTGTTCAGTTAGCACAGAACCTAGTACACAATGTACATAATCTATTCAGTGACCACATAGGGGCACGAGGTTCATTTTCGACTGCTTTTGGAGACTGTTTAAAGCAATGCGTGATAATCACCTGTTGCACCTGCGGTTCTTTCTCTTACAACATATTTATCTCAGGCGAAAAGTAAAATCTAGCTCCTCTCAAAAAGAGAAATCAAAGGACCTGAACGTATATGGCAGCTGAACAGATCATGTATCCACTCGACTCCCCCACCCCCCCAACCCCAACACAGCCATCTACATCTTCTTTCAGTTCCTTGTTGTCATGGTTACACAGTGAAGCAACATTACTGCAAGGCCTGACCAGAAGAGCTCCAACTCTTCAACACGCCTAACTGATCTGTCCTGAACAGACTGCAGTGAACAAAGACAGAAGAGGGGAAACTGTCTTTAAACAGTTACAACAAAGTAATAATAATATGAATCTTTTATATGTGTGTGTACGTGTGTGTGTCCTGTATGGTACATGCACGTCAAATACCCTGAGAGCATGAGTATGAGTACTACAGCGTGCCCGTCAGTGTATTGCTGTCACGCCTGCCCTACACGTGTGCCGGTCACAGGTTTTCTCCGGGCTGATACTGTGGCTCTGTGGCGGTGAAGTAATCCTCCAGGAAGGACTGGAGGTACTCAAAGGTATGCCTCTCATCAGGCTCCCGCCTCCAGCACTGCAGCATCAGTTCATGGAGCGAGGTCGGGCAGCCCGGGGCACAAGGCATCCGGTAGCCCCGCTCCACCTGCTCCAGCACTTCACGGTTGTTCATTCCTAAAAAGAGACATAGGCAGAGAGCGGGAATGTTGGCGTTTGAGAGAGAGACAAAAGTGCCAATGGATTCTGAAGAAAATAAAGATCTGACCACTTCCAGTATTGTAATTTATAAATGGTGCATAAACATCTGGAATTCTTTACATAGTAGATGTGAATGGTCTTAAAGTGAAACAGGTCTGTCCATTGGGGGGGTCTGTATATTTTGGAAAACTGTATAAACCCCAGTATTTCAGGACTTTTATAGCCCTCTGAATTTGAACCATGACACGTGCCAAAACAATCTTTGTGGGCCCCCGGCAACTTCAGCTTTTTCATCAACGCAAAATTCAGTTTAAAGGCACACTGATGGGCATCCAGTGAGCATTACGGACCTGTTATTTCAATCAGGAATGGTTTTAAATTTTTACGAGTGGAGTCACAGAACTTTATGATCCCCTCACATTAGTGCTCTTCAATTAGTCTCAAATTATTCTTTTTGACAGCCCTCTATAAGAGGTTTGTAATCACAGCCAGACTGGCAGTAATTGTCTGGTTTCTCTTTTTTTCTTTCTTTTTTTTTTTTTTTAAATATAAATGTTTTGTCCGTTTGGTTTTTCCATGTGGTACATACAGTACCAGGGAAGCACATAAGCTGCATGTTAGTTTACACAAGAGGTTAGCAGGTTCTTTAGAGATATTCTTCATTCATCCGCTGCGATTAGGTTTCTTTGAGACTGCTTTTCCAGATGGTTGATAGTGTATAAAAAATTTTAAGAATGTAGATGAAAAATAACCCCTGGGAATTTCACTGTGGATAAGGAAAAACCTGTTGCTGCATGTGAATTAAGAAACAGAGCAGTACCTGGATATGGCACACGTCCCTTAGTGATGAGTTCGGTTAGTAGGATGCCAAAGCTCCAGACATCTGACTTGATAGTAAAGCGTCCATATAGCGCAGCTTCTGGAGCCGTCCACTTGATGGGGAACTTCGCCCCTGAAACCATGGCAACACAGTGGAGATGCATAATCATATAATTAGGATAGGTTGTGTATAAAAATATAGACATGGAGGCAGAAGGAAACTGTTAATCACAGCATTGTGCGAGTGTGGCTCTTTTTCTTAGGCGCACGCAGTTAATGTGACATCGTGCTACCTTGTCTGGCTGTGTACTCGTTGTCCTCGATGAGTCTAGCCAGGCCGAAGTCGGCGATCTTGCACACCAGGTTGTCTCCAACGAGGATGTTGGCTGCTCGCAGGTCACGATGGATGTAGTTCATCCTTTCGATGTACGCCATTCCAGCTGCAATCTGCACACCCACACAGACGACAGGTGCTCAGACCTGTGGTAGATTATAAGCTGTTTTCTTTCTTTTTTCCAGTGTGCCTGACTATAACTCACCTGTGCAGCCATGTCGACCAGCTGAGGCAGCTTCAGACTCTGCCCCTCTCCATCTTTCAAGAAGTCCAGCAAACTTCCTAAATTAAAAAAGTTACAGGTGAGGTACAGGTGGGATCACGACAGACTCTTATACCTGCTGCGGTCCAGAAAAATAAAGAGAATCTGGTTTTGGTAGGGATTCTGCGTTTTGTTTATCGGGGAATCAAGGGGGTGGGGGGGGGCCCTTAACTCTGACCTTCCACTTCACACAGTGCCACCTTAAGTCACCATCCCTTCTGCTAATTCATTATTGTGTGGCGTGAAAGCCTTCGCTGGTGACTGCTTAGGTTTTTGTTCTTGGTAGTTTGTTTGATGCCAAGCAAGCAGGATATCTGAAAAATGTCCTTTTGAAAGATGGATGAAAGTTAGAGTGGCATCCAATTAAAAATAATTATTAGTGCAGGTCTGGAAGTGTGGTCTACTTATTTATTTATTTATTTACTAGAAAGATTTCATTACTAGATAGGGAGTTTCTGAGAACCAGCTTTAATTTCCCAAGAACTACTGCACTTAATTAAAGAAATCTACCCATTGTTATTTGTTTATACGTTTATCCTGGTAATATCTGTATATTATTTTGCTCTGTCGGTGTATTATGATGACAAATTCAGAGGTTTGTCACCTCATTTAGGGAAGTAAAAGCCAGTCCAATTTATGGGGCGTTCAAATGTTCATTGAGGTTTCTACCTGCTGTAAGGGCAGCATTTCATATCTACAGTGTGTCAACCACACGTGGCGGTTTTACTTTTCCTGATACCTTGGCTCATGAACTCAGTGATAATGTAAATGGGCTCCTCAGACACAACGGCGTAGAGCTGCACCAGCTTGTCATGACGGAGTCTCTTCATGATCTGAGCCTCCTCCAAAAAGGCCTCGGGGGACATGGTTCCTGGCTTCAGAGTCTTCACCGCTACCTTGGTGGTGCCGTTCCACATGCCTGGCATACAGAAAAGCGTGTGTTAGCGCACACCTCAGAACCTGGACGAATGCACCTGTCTTTATGTCAGTGTGACACGGGGAAGGGTGCATATACTGTACATCCACTGTACCCAACAAATATGACAACACAAACACCAACACATACAGATGTAGATATCTGCCTGATATAAATATCTGTATGTGTGACAACAGGTACACAACATGCAGGCTATTTTGCATGCATATGACAGAGCATGCATGATGTGTGAGAGAGATGAAGAGGGAGGGAAGGGGGAGGTTCTGGTCTTACGTCAAAACCAGCAGCACTTGAGCTACATGGACAGACACAGAGCTTGGCCGGGCCTCGGGGAGAAACTCTGCACGGCTCAGAAAGCCAAAACGCTGGGATTTGACAGAAATTTCCGTAAGTGTAAATGCAAAAACATCTTTTTGGCAATGCCAGGTAATTCAACTGGAATACACATACTATCTCACATACACTGACATAAATGGCCATCAACAGGGCAGACAATGAGTGCTACCAACAATGTTTGCCACAGGACAGCAGCAGACACTACAAAGGACAATGACAGACAGCTTTCCCTCTGTGCCTCTAGAGGGTGTCAGAGGTTGGCGGCGTCGGTCTCACCCATCCACACGTCCCCAAAGCAGCCCTGCCCCAGCTTCTGTTGCAGGGCCAGCGTGTCCCTCGGTACCTCCCAGGCGTCCCGCCCGAGACCCATGGTGAGCGGGGTGGAGTTGGGACAGGCCTTTGTCAGGTAATAACACAGCCCGTCATTAGAGCCTAAGTAAGGAAGGAAGAGGAGGAGGAGGAGGAGATAGGTGGCAAGAAGGTGGAGATGGGGGGGGGGGGGGGGGGGGGGGTTAAGAATGGATGAAGAAAAGGGGGTGAAGTGGTGGGTGGAAAGATGGAAGGAAGAAGGGTGGGTGGGAGAGGTGACAAAGAGGTGAAGTGAGATGATGAAACATGCACATGCAGTCACAGGGGACGAGGAGAACAACTTTACACACCTGGATGTAAAACACACTTTTTGAAAAAATTTATTAAGTATTTGCCTCAGAAAATGTAAAAACAGGTGCAGACTACATCTGACAATGATGTGTGCGTTCCTACGTCTGTGTGGTCTGATCCTCAGGTGTATTTGTTGAAGATACAGGAAGAGAGCAAGAAACACAGATCACAGGGCTTTACCGTGTTTGCTCCTCACACCAGAAATGTTTACTGATGTTCTTCGAACTCAACAAACGCTTACGTGTTATATGTGACTGCTGCAGTTTTAATGTGTTTTCATTCTGGTGTGCATCTGTTGTTATCTCGCCTCCTCTCACCCACACGCATCCCCTCCCCTTTGGCCCTACCCATCCAGACTTCTCCAAACTGGCCGTTGCCCAGTTTCTTAATCAGCTGGAGAGATTCACGGGGAATCTCCCACATATCCTTGGTCTTCACTGATAAGTCGGCCAGCTTAGGCATGCCCCGCTTACAGCTGCCAATCAAACGGCAGCACAGTCCCGCTGCTCTCTCTGAGAGCGAGAGGGAGAGACAAACAGGCAGGCAAAAAAAAAGGAAACAGGAGGAAAAGAAAACAGCAGGTGCAGAGATAAAGGAAGAACAAGATAGGTTGCTTATGCGCTTATGCAATTGACAACTTAACCGAAAACTAAAGGCGCAAGGAGAAATTCAGCACAACAGACATAAACAGACACTCTGAACAGCAGCAGCATGTGTAGATACAAAAAGGCAAAACAGGGACACTTGAGTTATGCTGATAAAACTGTCAGGTGGCTTCTGATTATCACAAACTGCAAAAAAAAAATTCAGTAGCAGCCACTAGGGGGCAGATTTATACTGACAGAGGAAGTACAGGGTGTGAGCCTTTCTTGTTACACAAACTCTAAATAAAAGGTTAAAAAGTCTGCAGTGATCAGTGGTTAAAGCACTCAGATACATTTAACAAAGTAAATATGATTAACCATGTCTCACAAACACATCATTACAAGTTTCCTAACTGTGAGGCATATCAAAATGTATTTTAAACATAGTACGTCATTTTTATGAAACGCCAAAGTGTAAACTCCATTTTAATGTTGCGGCTGTTGAGGTTTACCTCAGTTTGATAACTTGATAAGGAAGTTGGTAAAACAATCATATTAAAAGCTTAATATCCATCATTAATTTTTATTCAAAACACGAATCTGCAGAGTAAAGCAACGTAAGCCGCAAAAAAATGGAGGCACCACAGTGCTGCACGTGTGCAGTACTTTGGTTACTGCACCTACTTTCTGTGCCACTCAAATGCTCTAATTATGAGCATTTGAGTGGCACAGAACAGAATGAGATTGTAAATGTTGCTGATGCAGGTTTAAAGCCGAAGAGGCAAAAGCAAAAGAATGCTTTCACACTCCGAAGGAAAGGCAGAAAGGAGTGCACATTTCCTGCATTTCTGTTACCTTGGTAGTGCACGACCAACTGCTGCACGGTATCAAACTGTGATCTGGTGGTGATGTAGTAGCCGCCATTGTCTAGCTTACGAATCTTGTAATGCTTCACGTGGTCTCCCTTGTTGTCGTCCCAGTCACGGATGGAAAGAGAGTAAGCACCTGCAGAGAGGCGGGAGAAGGGAGAGGATTCAGATCTGTGTGTGTGTGTGTGAGTGTGTGAGTGAGTGAGTGAGTGAGTGAGTGAGTGTGTGTGTGTGTGTGTGTAGCCATCTCACCCTTGGTGGTCTCGCTCTCTCGTATGAGGAAAGTTCCCCTTGGGTTGCCGTGACCCAGCAGCTGTCTCTCCGCATCCTTCCTTCCCATCTTCCCAAAATACCACCTGTCACCACGACAACATCACACAGGTCACCCACAGAAAATGGCAAACCCTCGCTTGATCTCTGCCTTCAGACTACATGTCAATCACACAGCATAATCGCTCGCTTCAAACAGGGCATGTGCTACTGCTTGTGAACTCACTCCTCGGCTTGTATGGAGTCCACTGGAGCTACGTAGTTGGAGGGGATGTAACCAGAGTTGCCGGTGTCCAGAGAGCGAGCTTCCCACCAGTCGCCCTCTCTACAAAAGACACACACGCACATGTAAAATTCATCGTTTGCAAAACACCAGTGCTCAAAGGTTTTCGGTTACTGAGCAATGTCACTGTTTTTGAAAGAAAGATCTGTAGCTTTTATGCAAAATAACATGAAAATAAACAGAAATAAATGGCAGTTAATAAGAAAGCCACTACAGAAACCTTCATTCTAATTATGTTGTGCTGGTGAAAAAACCTATATAACCCCGGTAGCTAAGTGTCTAAAACAGCGACCTTTGTGGGTTCAATTCAGTTGCCATATGTATATATAACCCTTAAAAAAACCCTCTCTCAGAGTGCAATGCTGAGAAACAAAGGTGATTCCAAGCAGGAAACACCAAAAATTCAAGTTTTTTATACCCCAGTGTGTACGACTGCCTCTACAAAACACCACAATATGGCTCTTACAGGTACTGTGTAATAATATTGCCAGCCAAGATCATACGAGGCATCGTTTTCTCAAACTAGAGACCCTGACGTACTTTACTTCTTGTTCAGTTATGCGCTGCAGTCTCACATTTCTTTCATTTGTTAACACTCTGGTCAAAGGTAGTTTGCCCTGTTCTTTGAAAGGAAGCAGTGTGTTACACATCATTGATTTTTTTCCTCTTAGATCAACAATACAGAAATGTGTCAGAAAGAAACTTCCCTTTGTGATACTAATCAAACACACGACCGCTGAAGCGGATTAGCTTTTCTAGTTATTTTGGGCTGTGCTAAAAGTACCGAAACAGGCTTTTTAACACAAGCACAAACACTTGAACACAGAAGTGGTGGCGAAGTAGGTTCAAAAACAGATATTAATTTATGAATAGTGACTCTATTAATCATTTATTGTCATTTAAAACATTTTTCATCAATGTTACTTTTGAAAAAAAATGTACGATTCTAAATTACCCCAAACTTTTGAGTTGTAGTGAATGCCTGCTGGGAGCAGCTGTGGTTATGTTTGATGAAGTGAAAAATGCAAATAACCTCTTGAGGGAAGATAAATTAGCCTTTTTTAGCAAACCAAATGATCTTCATGTAACTAAAAGCAAAACTAAAAGCATAGATCGGAAAGAAGATTAGCAGCTTAGGTGTGAACTTAGGTAAAAGAAACCCCAAAAACTCCCGTCTGAATGTAAATCATCATATAAATGGGATTCGGGATTTCTGAGCAGGGCAAAGGGTTTTGTTTTTTTTTCAAGAACAAAAGATTGTCAGCATTGCCAGCAGCAGCTGAGACCTCTGGCAGTTCACGGTGTTAATGGGTGGTATTTAATTGCAGCCTGTGGTATTTAATGTATGCAAACAAAATTAATTACCTCTCAGAAGTCCTTAGTGATTTAATTTAACGCCTTTAACACAGATCACATTAACATTGTTTCATGAGCTCCTGACACAGATTGTCGTGTTTCTTAATGATGGAGATATATTTATGTGGGGTTTTTTCCGCTTTGTTTTTCATTAAAGCAATGTGTAAAAAAAAAAAAAAAAAGTATACTCACGTGTTGTTAATAATTTGGAATTTTTCTCCTTTTTGGAAAGTGAGGTCGTCCTCAGTGCGGGCGTCATAGTCGTACAGCGCTATAAAGAGAGTTACTCCACCACCTGCACATGTGTTCAAACAAGAAAGAGAATGATTGGACGGTATCGTCAAGGTCTTTTGAATATGTCAGTGCAGACATAGACTGAAAAACAGCAGGAGGGCTAATACGATGTTAATTGTTTAGAGGGACTGTAAATTCATCTTTCTCACAAACAAACACACACAGGCTCAGCTCTACCTGTTATGGCTCCTGACCGCTGGTTGGTTTTGGTGTTGGGGAATGCGCTGTTGGACAAGAAGCCCTTGTTGAAGTCCGGGATGGTCTGAGTCGGGTCAGGACAGTATCGGCCCTGATTCAAGGCCACGGAGCTCCCACCTGCGTTGCTAGGAGACAGATCTGCTATGTCTGCTGCTTCTTTGGCAGACTTCTTCTGCTTGCAACAGGCACACCCCATGATAACCAGCACGGAGACGGCGTCTGTGAAAGCAACGCAGCAAAGCAGCGTTACAGTAACAAGACACAACTTTTTTTTAATGTGAGAAGTCAAAATCTTCTTTTTTCTTTTCATTATTTTTCATTTCTTTTAAAAAAAATTCTTGCATTCTTGTGAATATGTGCAAGAGAAAAGGTTTGCTAAGGCTAGACCAGAGTTTTTTGCGTTTTGAGGGCAGATGTCCTGGGAAGTGGGCATTGCAGACTCTCGCTGCCTTTAGGAGGACTGGGACCTTAACTGTGGTTTTCATGGCCAAAGTGTTTGATCCCCTCAGAATACTCAACATTTTGCTTTTTTTGTTGTTGGTAAAGTTTGCTAAAGCTTGCCTGTTAATGGATGCTGATTTTTATGGAATAAAAAAAAATTCAGATACAGCAGATTATAAAGCCACCTGAATGAGTGCCGAAACATTTTTATCCCACTGAAAATGCCACATCTAGATGAACAGAATCAACTTTCTTGGATTTGCTTTACATAGATGACTGGGCATGCATCGAGACAGCTTATACTGTTTAAGCAAGCAAACCCAAGAGGTGCGATCCTAAATTTCCCAAATAGTGCCCATAAAAAGCAAAAACTCTACTCGATTTAAAATGTGGCTCATCTCCCCTTCAGAGTCGTCTACTCATGCACCTCTACATGCTCTTACACTCAAAATGCTTGTTCTGACCTCGTTACGATGACGCCATATTAAAAAGGGAAAAACCTGGTGTTATATTTACTGCCTTTGCACTACTTAACACTTTACACTATTTGACTTCATAGCACCATCTTGTTTACGCTGATGCATGCACTGCAGGCAGCGCTAATAACGATGATAACGTTGAAGCTAGCAACGCCATATTGACATATGACGCGTACCACGAGCATCTACTTTCTTGTTGCATTACACGGCTGTCAGTGCATGTCGGGTAGATACGCACGTCTGTGACGATTTTGCACACAAATCCTGTTTAAACTTTCACCAATCTCTAATACCAGCGATACGTTGAAAAGCCCTCAAAGAGACAGACCACATTTAAGTCCGCCTACATAATTTCCACAATCTTTTTATACAAGCTAAGACTTCAAACACAAATCAGTAGAAAGTGAAACCAACACAAATCAGCATACAGGGGGTTAAAAAAAATATGGAGAACTGTAAAGAGAGAAGTAAAAAATTTTAATATAAAACTTAACTTCCCTGAACAAGGAAGAGGAGGAAGAAAGCGAAAAAGGGGTGGAGGTAGGGCGGAAAGGAGAAGTTAACTTATTCTCACCTGATGTCTTCCTCTGTCAGATCATCTGTCAATCACCATCGCAGCTGGAAAAAAAAAAAGAGGGAAAAGGTGAGTGACAAGGGCTGGAATGAGAGAGCGGGGCAAAGGGAGGATGAGTGGCAGAAAAGGTGGGGGAGAATGTGAGCGAAAGCCTCGAGAGCGGTAAAGCATGAATAAAGAGATGTGTGAAGGCAGAAGTGAGGAGGCAGAGAGGTTAGAGAAAGAAGAGTCAGAGACAGCTCGAGATAAGGATAGACAGTGAGAGATGTGAGGTTAGCCACTTCCCTTTTTGCTTGTTTCGAGAGAGGGTATTCAGCCATTCTCTCTGGTCAACAGCTGTGAGTGTGAGTGTATGCATGCGCATTAACACGCCTGCTTTCTCTGTTCGAGCATGTGATGAAATAAGCCCATAAATGTCAGGATTACAGCAGAGTAACTGACACAAAGTGACCGTCTGTAACAGTGCGAAATGCCTTTGTGTTGATTAGCACGAATGTACGCAACCTTGACTTCCAGTTTCCAGCTAACTGTCAGGCGTTGCCAAAGCAAAAACCATCATAGAAAGGAATGTAAACGTGAAAAATTAGGTTGTTTCCAACATCATTTCTTTAGGAAAACCTAAATGAACCACTCAGCAGTTTATTAGTTTTGCTTAGCTTGGTTCAAAAGTTGGGAAATATGCTTATTCCCTTTTTAGAGAGTAAGCAGAGATTATCGAGAGGTCGTCATTTTTTCCAAATATGAAACCTCTGCCGAATTAAAGAGGTAGCGGAGGTCAATGAACAAAGAACACATTAAATGCCACAAAATAACTAAAAGAAGACAGAAAAACTGTCCCAGATTCAGTTTCCTTTTGGGGTGGCGGCTCAGGACGTAGGACAAGTCACCTCCTAATCAGAGAGGGTTGGTGGTTCCATCCTTGGCTGTTCTAGTCTGCTGGTACTCAACTTTGAGTTTCTCCTGATGTGAATATTAGATAGAAAGCGCGCAGGAAAACGTGCTTGTAAGACTGTGTGTGAGTGAGACGTGTTGTGTGGAGCAGAAAAGTGTTTTGTAGGAACCATTTAATTTACACTGAGCTGGACAGCTTTAGCTTTTGGACTGTATGTCATAAAGCAAACAGTCGGGCTTTTCATGTTCTTGTTTTCTCTTTACAAGTCAACTAGAAGAAAATGGCCACCATCACACATCCTGGTCATAGTTTTTTCTCCCTGTTCTCAATAAAAGCGCACTAATAAGAGAGTTTTATCTTTGTAGTGTCATATAATGCAAAGTCCCTTCAGATGGCAATTTTTTGTTTGTTTTACCCTTCTTGGTTATTATGCGGTGGTCAAAAGATTAAACAGTGGTGCCCAAAGTTGCCTTCAAAAGACTATGAAATAATTCACATCAACTAGTTTTCTCTGAGAGCGGTTGTAGACCTCTTCATTAGTTTCAGCTAGGTGTAGCTATCAGTCTGATAACTGTGTACACAATGGCCACGGGATACAAACTGGCAACCTTTGAAGAAAAAAGCTCCAGGCTCCAGCCACCCCACCTACTGAGGAATGTGGGGGAAGTCACACAAAGGGAGAACAATACAAGTTATAGCAGCATCAGCAGCAAAAAAAAGGTGATTTACTTTCATTACAGAAAACACACCAGAGGTCCAAGTGAGCAGCGTCAAGTTTGTCCCAGCAAACCTCTCCATCTTTAAAGCAGCAAAAGCTGTTCTAACCTACATCGAGACGACCGCGCTCAAAGCGAAAGCGCGCAAAGCCTCTATGTGTGCACAATCCTGCACACACACACACAAACACTTATTCACTATCAGGCTGGCCATCATGAGAGCTGCAGGAAGTTAGCCCTGTTTGAGTTTCCTGTCCACCCCTGTGATCGCTCCCCCCTTTTCCTGGAAACTGAGGACAGAGTCCACACACACACACACACACACACACACACAAACACCCACCCACCCCCAGTGCACACACCCAGACTTTCCTCTGTGTTGCTGCTGTTGTCTACTCCATGCCCACACCCCTCCGACAGCAGTCGTTCATTCTTATTCCCTTCACCCTCCCTTCAGCTTCTCCTTTCTTTGTGACAGTCCACAGAAAGTAGAAGTGGCAGAGGATGCAAAAGGACCCTTCTCCCTTTCATCTTTATCTCCATTTCGCCCTCTCCCTCACCTCATCTTCTTCTGCATGTCTAAGACTGACAGATGACCACAGGTTGAACTGATACAGTAACAGATAGGTTTTCACATTCTGGAAGTGTTTGCAGGGCGGCTGCAAAACCCATTGTTCTCAACTAGATAATCACTCTCTCATCCGCCATTTTCTCTGCACATAGAATAACATCTGATTATTAACAGGACCGTACATCTTTACACCTTAATTTAAAAAACAAAAACAAAAAAAGAACACATGCACACACTTGTGGAGGTCACACGGCACAAAGCACAGCCTAGAGTGAGGTGCAAGGCACGCAAGTGTGCTCCTACATACCAGTAAGTGACACAGTCAAGATACAGATTTAAACACAAACCCATATGCGAGTGTATTTCCTCCTCGTTGTTGTTTTTTTTTGTTTTTGCCTTGTGATAACATTCAGGGTTTTGGTTTCAGTCTACCATTAGGTAGATGAAGGTACTAGAGCAGACTATGAGTGTGGGTGTTTGGTGGTATTGGCAATGAGTGGTGAGGTGGGGGTTGCAGAGTCAAACTGATACCCTGCATATATGTCGTGACTTGTGTAAAAAAAAGCAGAGAGTGCGCTAAACACCAGCATGCGTAACGATCCAGCAAACAATCCAGTTCCTCTTTGACACCATAATGAAAAAATGAGACGGCAGACGCAAGAAACAGCTGTAAAATGAACGGCTTGCAGTTTTTACCAGATGTGTGTCAAGATTATTATCAGTAGGTCAGTCATATGTGCAGACACAAAACCTTTCACCTTATGCTCAACAAAATGCCACACTCTGATATCACATAGCACATCACATTTGACCATCCTATAAGTGCACTTTCTTTTTGCATCTTCTTTTTAAAAAACGCAGGTGTCAAAACTAAACATCTGACTGGGTGCTGCATGTCAAAGCGGATTTTTTTAATAGCAGCTGACAAACATACAGAAGACACTATAATAAAACTCTGTGAAAGAGAAGCTACTTCCTCTGGTGGGGAGAAGCGCGGTGTTGGTTTGTGATACGTTTGTCTACAATAGCGGGGCCTTTTACACCATGTGCTAATCACTGATATCTGTTTCAGATATTAAAATCCTCGAGTTCTTTTCACTCACTTCATGTGCTACTTCGCCCAAACACCCGTATTTCCCCTCTCGATCATTGGAACGGTACAGTTTCGTTACACACGGTTTTCACTTGATTTCATTAAAAAAAAAGAAAAAAAGGTCGACAATAAATTTTTTTTAAAAGAAACAACAACAAGAGGAATCCCTGATGACTTTTTAATGCCAGCTCTAACTGCAGTGAGCACTGCTGATTAAATTTCATTCATCTCCATTGTCTCAGACAGGAGACATAAATCTTGGAAATAGGACTTCAAAACCTGCGTACCTGCATTTCTGGGTCTTGCTTTTGTTGTTTTAGCTTAAACTAACCTTCAGGTAAACAGAGTGGGAGAAACCAGACTGTAAAAATACTCCTGCATTCGACATTTTACGATGTAAAAGACGTCAATGGCATCTTTTTAGAAATTCTTGCAAATGTATTCAAATTACAGCTTTCAGTCCTCAGGGTAAGTCTCTCCAGGCTCTTCCTGGGAGACCTCTGCAAGCAGAGTGAGCTGCATCCACAAACTGGCATCTTCACCTTTCTCTGCAGCTGTTCAGCGGGTTTAGATCTGAGCTTAGCTCGACCAACCAAGGACAGAGACAGATGCCTGTATTCGCATTCTTTATTGCCACTACTGAGCAGGTATACTCAGCTCTCAACATAATGTGGTGTAATAAATCTTCTGAGTTTCTTATTTTATTTTAAGAGGCCTTGCTTAAATCAAATAAAATGCTCTTACTTGTCCATTATATTCCATTCAGCTTCATGCTAGTCAAAGTCTTTGTGGTTCCACAGACCTGCATGCTACACAAACATACGTGATTATGCCACAAACTAAAGAAAAAGGGGTATTTCCACCAGTTTGTAAGACATACAGATCGTCGCCTTGCTGAAAGGTGTGGCCCAGTCTCATGGTGTTTCTCCACTGACCCCTATGCATTTGGCTACGTTCACTCTTCCCTCAATTCTGTTTCCCTGTTCCTGCCTCTGAAAATAAACCACCGCGCTTCACCGATGGGATGAGATTAGCCATGCTATGAGCAATGCATGGTATTTGCCAGATATGGTGGTTGGAGTTCTTTCCCAAAAGTTACTTTTGCTTTTTTTTTTTCTCTCTGCCTTTTTTTCTCAGACTACTGAATTTTCTTTGTCTACGTGACAGACGAGTAAAAGCAAAGATGCGTAGGCATCTAAAAATACATGCAGCAAAATAAATACCAAATGTGACAGACTGCAAGCTCCTTTGACGACTGAGCACTCTGTAAACTTTATGTGCAAAATGTCTCCTCTTCGAGATTAAGTTAAGAATGTTAATCTGAGAATCAGTGGATATAATGTAGTCAAACTGCAAGCACCTGAAAAAACTAAGTCACACTTCATTGAGTACGGTCACCTTTACTTTTGATAAATGGAGATCTGCTGTGTGTTCACTCGGAACAATTAAAGGAAGCAAATAAAACCACATTCATTGCATTCTTACAGAATCACAATAACATCACCCTCCACCACCATCGTCACTCTCACAAACATCTAAAATCTGAAGGACACACCCTTTCCTGAACAGTGGACTGTAGATAAGCTGCTCCCAGCGGGAAAACTCACTGTAGCAACACACACACACACATACATGCACACGGTGTTTCGTATTCTTACACCAATTCTGCACCAATCTTAGACTGCCTCCACCCTTCTTCTCCCTCATCTCTCTTTCTTTACCTTCCTTGCACTTCACCTTTCTCTCGCTCTCTCTCTCTCTCCCCCCACTGACTCTCTCACCCATGGGCAGGAAACTCCACAGGATGCAGAGTGTGAGTGGGGCAGGAATGATAGGACAATGGGAAACAAGCTGTCACTGAACCCTCACACATACACACACAATAGCACACACACACTCTTAAACACAGGGAGACAGAGCTGGAAGGCAGCAGTGGAAAAGTAAGGTGCCTCGGTTATCGGGATGTCCTGTTTCCACATGATGTCATCATATCCTCCAGATACAGAGGCCCCGAGCTGGCTCGGCTGGAGGCATATATGAGCGTTTGCGTGCACTGAGGCTGAACACTTTCAGCCTGCTTCTTAAGAAATAGAGCATCACTGTCTGGTCCTTTGGGTTCATCATGAAGACTCTCCCTCGGATGACGGCATGGATGAAAACGTACAGAAACTTGTCAACTCGACCACACCGCCGCAGGGGTGCAGGGGTGTGTGACTATCAGGCTGCAGGCCTCATCTTGTATGAGTATTCACCTGTCACGGCCCTTCTCCGGTCCTTAAGAAAGCTGTGCGATGTGACTATGTCTTTTTCTAAACTTCTCACTAAAAAGCGCATCCACGCCCCTTTCCTTCCTGCCTTGCTCCAAGGCTAAAGACAGGAACTGACCTGGTAAAGAAACAGGAAGTGATGAAGTCCAGCCTTGGACAGCCTAATCCTGTTTCTCCCTGTCCAGCCCCTAAAAGATTTCTGGCCAACTCCCTTGCGGATATTTCAACGTTTTAATTTGTAATCTGTTACCTATCTGTAGCTTCCCGATCAGTGATTGGGGTGGAAAAAAAAAGGCATATACCTCCAACAATGAGGCTATGATAAAGCCACAGAAACCTCTTATACCTTTTCCTCAAGGTGGTTTCCTGTAGGCATGTGGCCAATTAGTCACATTTAGTGAAGGAATGTTTAACAGTCTCTTCTGGGTTTAGGCCTAAATGATGAACCCTATCCAGGCACGTTTTACCATAAATCCAGAGCCTGTATGATTTATTAAGCCGTTATTAAAGAAAAAGAAGAAGCTAAAAGGGCAATAACTAAGGTCTTATACTGGAAATGATCCATTTGAGAGGACCAATTTCTCTGGTAAATTCCGCTGTTGCAAAAAAAGAAAGAAAAATTGCACTATTAGCAAGTCTGATTTCTAAATATCACCCTCTGTGACATCTGAAGAGTGGAAGTAAGCTACTGGTAAACCCACACTTGATTAACTTCTCATAGCAAGTAGACAAACTTCCTTTTATTTCAAACAGATACCGACGTTTCTCAATTTTCACCAGAAGCTCAAAATCAACGACAGCGCCCTGTGGCATTAGAAAAGTGGAAAATATTCTACTTATTTAGGCATTCAGCTCGCATCCTTTTAAGTCGTTACAGCTGAACTTTGTCTCGAGTCAAGCGAATTTACTCACATATAGGGCTGAAGTTTAAATAGGACGCACAGCCCACCTGTTGAATGACCCCACAATTTGGTAGTAAAGCACCTGTTTGGTTTATTTATTTTCATTTTTTTTGTTCGCTTTTTGTTTTTTTACTCTCAAACACAGTAAGCCAGATGTGTTACACCGCTCTGATATTTACTTTGGAACAGAGAGCAGAAACTTACCTGACAAAAAGAAATCACTCCGGACAATCCTCGAGTCGGGACGCTCGGGGACGGAGGTGGGTGAAGCGAGAGCGCTGTCCGTGGGAGACTCGAAGGGGACACACGGGAGTGAAAGAGCCGCGCGCTGCTGCTGCCTGAGAGCGAGAGGATGAGGCAAGCGCGCGCCTCGGCCGGAAGGCTCGGAATGAACTTCACGCGCACAGCGAGGTCCACCCCACATAGGAAGAGAGTGCGTGCAGCGGACAGTTCAACAGTGTCGTTACGCTTAACAGAAACGATACATAGGAGCCTGTTCTCGGTAACTATGGCGTCAGACTGAGCTTACGGTCACGAGCTCAGCTTGGTTAAAACGTTAAAGGAATGCGCGCGCAATTGAGCTCACGATAAAGCAAACCGATAAGAAAGTTTTAAGATTTTTGTTTTGTAATCTCGAAAGAATGCGATAAAAAAAAAAAGAGAGAGATTATAAAACGCTCCGGTTCTTCAACAGTGTATCCTACACACAGCTGGGGGAGTGTTTGCAGTCTCTTCGTGCGGACGATGCTCAGATGAGGTGGTGCGCTACACGTTTAGCCAACTCGTGTGAACGACAGGAAGACTGAATAAGATGTGTGACATCCGCGTGCAAGAAGGCAGAAGTGCAGCAGATGCTTTTGGGAGTGTGGCGGCTCACTGTGCCGGCACCTTTCTGTCTGTGATCTGCATATTTCAACAGAAATCGGACAGATGTTATTGGCACATCGTTATAATTAGAGTTGCACAAGAAAAACCTACCTTCAAAAAGTTTTTTTAAGCCTTTGTCGCCATCTTGCGGTTTGTTAATGTAACTTAATTAGCCCAAACTGCCCATATCCATTATAAGAAGGAAAGACTTAAAAAAAAAAAAAAAAAAAAACCCCCACACACAACACTGTTGATTTTGATAACAAAGTAACTTTTATTGTATATAGAAATACAAACTGTTTGTCTCATCTCAGCCTCAGTGTGCAACAGACAGAGAGGACTGAGTCATCAGTAGTACTGGTGTGATCAATGGCGTTTGTCTGACAAGCAAACATTCAGCAATGAAAACAATCTGAATCACCACACTGATTTTGATATGCCAGACCCAATTGCACCACTGCACCTGGCGTCTGTGTGACAAGAATGTGTGCAAGACAGCACCACTTGAGGTTCAAGTGTGAAATTAAAACCTAATGATAGACTTCAGTGCAAAAAAGAAGAAAAGGAACAAAATAAAGACAAAAAAATGGTAACGCAATTTAAATGCATGACATTCCAGGCGCAAAGCAGCATCAAAACATTAACACTGAAACATACGATATGAATGAGCAAACATTCACTGTAGTGTGTGTGTGTGTGTGTGTGTGTGTGTGTGTGTGTGTGTGTGTGTGTGTGTACAAGGATTGGACTGTGGTGTAAATCACAGCTGGCTCAGCATCTGCAAAAATGTGTGCAAGTGAAGCGAGGCTGTCATCTCATGTAGTGTGTAATAGCTCGTAAGATGTAGAGAAGTGCCGCCTGTAGCCGGGCTTCCATCACTATTAGGTTGGCATGAACCTGCACCCAAAAAAAGAAGAAAAAAAAATGAAAAGAAACATGTCATTTCCTTCAGTTCACAAGGTGACACGCTGTAACACTTCCTTCTCTGATGACATTTAAAAAAGGAAGGACGCACTAAAATGCCAAATGATACATTAGTTGATTCTGAGGGTACCAAAGAGAGATGACGTGTTAAAATGTCAAATGATACGTGACAGAGGAGGCCAGGTTAAGTGCCTGTTTGAACTTGTCATACCTTTTCAGAGTGTCTGAAGTGTCTCCAGAAGGAGTGGTAAATGCGTGCTGTGGTCTGCTCGGGGTGACAGGCCATGGTTTTTACAAACACCTTCAGAGAGCGTTCCAGCAACACGTTCACACTGCCGTAGTCGTAATCATCGTATCTGGACTTGCGAAGTGACATAAATGTTAATGCTACAGTAGAGAAATGTTAAAGGTGGCTGAACTTTTGCATGGGTGGCACCTTTACACCCACCGTATTCCATAAAGACAGTGGATGTAGTTCCACAGAGCTTTTCTTAGAGTGTGAGTATCCACGCCTTCATGCATGGCCATCCTGTGGTAGGTCAAGTTGCACACAATCTGCAAATTCACATTAGTGTTTGCTCAGTTCACTTTTTTATAACTTTATAGAAGATCACCTCCTGTAGACCATTATACAGAATACAGATTTAAACACTTCCAAAAGTGGCTTCACTTTTCAGACCTCCATCCTTTATATACAGTCTAACCAAACCAGGTGATGCTTGTAAAATTCACAAAAGAAAAATGAGCTGGGATTGGTGTCAGTCATTTGTTTATTTACCGAATGATCTGGAATAAGTGCAAATAAAAAGATTTCTGTGTATTTGCAGTCTACTCTAAGCCAGGAAAACCCTTTTCTACAATACACATGTATTCACCACCCACTTCTTTTTCCTGACACTAAGCAGTTTTATTTCAAGTGTATAAACAAACAAGGAGGTCAACAGTATCTCCTCCCATTCTTAGTCTCAGCTAGGTGAAGTAGTGTAACATGCACTTCAACAGATAGACCTTTCACATCACCCACACAGCAGCCTTTGGTGATGGTACCTGAAAGTTTTCATCCAATAGCTGGCCCATGTCTGGCAGGAGCCTGTTAAGCAGAGAGAATCCATGGTCCTCCCATGAATAGTCCTACACATGAGACACAACCATTAACAACGTTACCATCTACAACACAAGGCACAAAAAAATCAAGGAGTGTTGCTCACTATAATAAGTTTGACATAGATTTTAAAAAAGGAAAAATATGCCTTAAACTACCTGTGCTCGCATGGTGGGTGGTGCCTGCTCTCCTCTGGGAGCAAAGTCCTCATATCTGAATTCTGGTTCCTCCACAAGACGCAACACCAGGTCAGGTGGAGCGCCCCTCACCACCGCTAAACCAACAACAGAGAGGAAGTGGTGAGTCAACAGGTGACTGAGAGTGATGCAGGGGTAAGCAGTCAGATCTGTACCCGTAGGTATGCTTTCGCTCCTCTCCCTTTCAAAGCGAGTAACCATCTCCTCCTGTGTGCACTCCTCCTCCTGCTGCTGCTGCAGCTCCACCATCCTCTTCATCAGCACCTCCACCTCCACGGCTCCATCAGCCAGCTGGAGAAGATCAGATAAATGAAGTCGGCGCTTTGTTGTTTCAGTGTGTGTTCGCAGTTTTCTTTCCTAAGTGAGTGGGTATCTTTTGGCTGTTACTAAACTTTAAATCAACTACCTCCACCCTCCTGTCATTTTAAGCCTGTTAGGCCTGAGATCAGAACATCTGTTTGACTCACCTCGTGCCTGCCGTCCTCGTGAGCGGGGCTGTGTGCGGGGCTGTGAGGACTGTGAGAAAGTGATGGAGGCTGAAAGGTGTAGCCCCCAATGTGGTCAGGTTCTGGGTTTAAACCACAGCCCCAAACGAATGAGCACAACGAGTGAGCGTGCGCCATGAGCACCACGGCGTGTATCAGTTCAGCCAGTGACCAGCGAGGCTCTGCTCCGGGGCACACCAGTTCCTGCAGGACAGATAGGCAGATGTTGGGCTCATGCAGCTTCAGATTGTGTGTTTGCTGGAAATTAATGCCAGGCTGTGGACCAGTTTGCTGGGGGTGTTACCGGTTTGGCATTTGTTGGTGGTTTGATTTGCCTGTCTGCACTAAAGATAAGCCGCATTATCTAATTTAGCAATTTCCCTTAACTGCAATTTTAGACAGTAGAAAATTCTACTGGAAGCACTTTGATACACTTAAACTTTAAGAAGATATCAGTGTTATGTTTGATCCTGTTAGATGGTTCTCAAGTTAATCTTTTAAAAGCAGTTGCAGATAGACTTTTGTGCATGCCAACAATGTGGTACCTTGTACAGAGAAACAACACACGAAGGCGGCTTCATTTAGGGTTTGCTCAAACTAGTCACCCAGTGCTTGTCTGACTCAGGTGATCAGCGTGCACAGTTAAGCACACTCAAGTGCTATCTCCGTTGAGATACACATCTGGGGTGACTGTGACAAAGAAGGCAAACCGCGCCCCCCCCAAAAAAAGATATCACACTAATATTGTCATTGTCAATTCTTTTGACTATGGTAATGAAAATCAGATATTTCACTCTCACAGTCCTAGGTATCAGATTTAAAGAGGCGGAACTACACCTGTCTGTGCTGATGCAAAATGATAGGGTCTGCTACTCTTTATATGGAAGACAATTGGGTGTTTACCACACAGGAAATAGCGGCTGAGTCACTGAGGGAGTGAGTTTGGATTCAAGTCAGAAATTAGAGTTGGAGTAAGACACAGGGAGTGAGTGGGCGAGCGGGAGATGTGTCTGACCTGGATGTGCTGCTGCGTAATGAGCCAGGGTCTGTGTGCCAGCAGCTTGTTGAGTGTTTGCAGGCTGCGGAGTTTGGCGGGAGCGTGCTCCAGGCCACTTAGCCAGCTCTCCTCCCCTCCGGCCTCCAAGTAGCCTGCGCTGTGCTGCTGCACCAGGTATGAGCAGTGGTGCCGAGCTGCAGCCTGCCAGACGCAAAGAACGGTCCAAGTTAACAGCGGGGAAGAGAAACTCTAACCCTGACCACTGAAAACAACGCTTCACACATTCTCTGTTCACATATCTGTGTGCAACAAATCCATAATGCAGAGAAAGTGTCAGAGGTTAAAACAACACAGCTGAACTTGCACAGGTGGGTGCAGTGAGTGGTATTTCTAAAGTGTTACGGGCTGTTAATGTGAAGCAATACTGAAGACACATAGATCGCATTAGCAGAAAGGCACTAACAGTCTTTGGATGTCTTACTGTTTTGCTATGAAACAATTTCTGAATGTCCCTGAAGGTTTCATTGCCATTACTGTTCAGTGACCATTACCAAAACGTGTGTTATTTGCCAACTGAATGCAGATGTTTAAGCATTAAGAATGCGACCTTCTAAATACTCTATTATACAAATATATGATCACATCTCAAATTTGAGTTCAGTCAGTATAGCAAAAATCTGTATAAACATTTTTCAAATTGAAAAAACATAAGTCCAAGGCACAGCATCATAATATTACAGTATTAACATCTAACTGAAGCTACATTCCCAGGTTATACTACAAAATGTCTTAACATTAATTCAAAATTCTATAAACAAGCATACTTTCTCTCTCTTGCAATATTATAATAATGCATTTCCGTCAGTAATAAAGGCAACTGCAATTTAATACAACTGCAATTCACAACAACAGCTGCTCCAAAGTGCTTTATTTTACAATATAAAGATCTGCACTCAGCAACAGTGGGGGGAAAAAAGAACTTCCTTTTAACAGGAAGAAATCTCCTGTAGCACCAAGCTAAGAGCAGGGGAGCAATCTACCATGACCAGCTGGGACAAAAGTTGGTGACATTGCATTAGGAGTGAAAAGAGGAGAGTGGGAAATGAAGTCCAGAGCAGCCTGAGCCTACAGCTGCATTAATAAGGAAGCTTCAGAATTTCTAAAAGTAGAACTAGGAGTCACAAGTAAGCCCGTAGTCTGGCAGAACAGTGCTCTGTTGAGATAACATGACACCAGAAGGGCTTCAAATATGATGGAGTTCGATTAATCCAGATTTTATGGTGAGGAGAAGAAGTTTAAATTCAGTTCTGGAGTTAACATGGAGCCAGTTAGAAGCGAATATGAGAAAACCATATTCACAACACTCTGATCATAGGCAAGACAAGCATCGAAAATACGTAAAATACATAACAATGAAAAACACTGGAAAATACTGGCAACAGCTGGTGCTACCCCTCAGTGTCCTAGCAGACACACCTATGGTATCAATTTCAAAATCCTATGTCGCCTTATTCTCAAGTTGTTAAGTCATTCACAAGATTTTCAGAAAACCTGACCTCTCACCTTGAGGTCAAAGTCACTGAGAGCCGAACTCCTCAGAGATTGTTAATAGAAGCACGTATGGTATCAACTTCAAAATCCTTGGGGTCTTCCTTCTCAAGTTTTCACATTCACAAGACTTTCAGGAAACCTGAGCTCCGACCTTGACCTCGAGGTCACAGATTCAAACTCTTCAGAGATGTCTAGACACACCTATGGTATCAATTTGAAACTCCTTCGTAGCTTCGTTCTTAATGTTTACAATCTTGGGTGTCCACATAGCTGCCCGTTCAGTGGGGTGACGACAATACCCCATCAGCCTTTTATGACTGAGGGGTGAAAAGCAAAAAAAGCAGGAATTATGTGATAATCCACTGTAATCTGGTATTTTGACTTAGTTAACGTTCTCATTTGTTTTTCTTTTCCCTACACATTACTATGTGTCACGACAAGAAGCCATGAAGCAGGAATTCTGGAAAGTCAAACATGTGGTGGTTTAGAACTGTTTAGAACGCCTGCAGCATTTAATAACAATGTCAGTATTTAGCACCAGTTTATTGCTGTAGCAGGAGGAAGCAATACAGTTTTTATTGCTGTGTTTATATTTCATTCTATCCCTACTGAAAACGGACCATTAACATCAGTGCTTGCAATTGTAATCCTCTAAGTGAGACTTCTAAGGTCCCGGAGAGAAGACAGAGGACAACAAAGGACCTGAGCCTTCTACCTGCACACACAGTCATTGCCGTCAGACAACACATAAGTGTGTTTCCATAGCATTCACACTCAAATGCTCAGAACTCGTACCAAACATCACACATCAAGTCCACCAATATTACCCACTGCTCTAACTAGTACATCAGGCCAATTAAAGGGTCTGGTGTTTAAACAAACACACACACACACACACACACACACACACACACACACACACACACACACACACACACACACACACACACACACACACACACACACACACACACACACACACACACACACACACACACACCTCTAAGATTTTGTTTGAACAGTAGAAAAGATTAAATGGAGACCAAAGAACTATAATCATTTTGTATCAATGACAAAACGATTTAACCTCAAGTGTCAGAACTACTACGATGGAAAAAATCTAAAATAACAATCTCGTCTGTTTGAGAGTGAGAATTTACTTTGATGTTCACAATTGTTAATTCTTTATTTGGTTCATCGTGCATGCACATGGCTGCAGTACACACTACATATGATTTCTTTTTAAGGAACTACATATACTATTTCACATTTCTCCTACAAAAGACCTTAAAGGAGGCTGAATAGTGTTTTACAAACAGTCCAAATTATGATGAAACCCCGTTCGAAGCAATTTGTCAGCTTTCTGCTGAAAAGTAATTAAAGTTGGAGGCTAAAAAACATTTTTCTTACCATGACAGCAATGTAGTGTCTCCAGTGACGGGGCAAGGGGCCGTCCATCTCCAACAAAGCATGCTGGGTCTTTAGGAAGCAGCAGAGGTAGGCTGGGTGCATCGCCATGACCATAGAGATGTGATCCACACGCCCCAGCGAAAGAAAAGACTCAATCAGGACATCCTGGTTTGGCCCTCCTTTTAAAATCTAAAGAGGAAAAAAAACAAAACATAACTGAATCCTGAGTAAACTTAATTAAGGTTTCTTCTTCTTTATGGAAAAGAAAAAGAAATCTGAATAAGTCACATTATGAGCTAAGACATTATCAGCCACTAGCTTTGGCAACTCAGCTCGGGTGTTGCATCTGTTGAATGCAACAGGCAGTGTAGTATTGCAGCAGAATAAATAGCATCATTTCAATGAGCAAGTCTGTTAGGTCATTACGTATGTCCGTTTCTAAAACGGAAAATAATTTAAAAATAAACTTATATAAAAAACCCTGTGGGAAAAAAATGTAGGCCAATGGAGATTCAAATATATTTTTAAGTTTAGAACATTTCAATTATATTTATATGAAAAGCTTAAGTTCAAAGTAACAGCTGTTAGTTCATTATGTTAGCAACCTGAAACAAGCCCTGTAAAAATCACAGGATTAGACATGAAGGCCAGCTGTGTGCCACTCTGACATCAACCTGAGGGGGAAAAAAAACAATCTGGCATCTAGACAGGGTGCAAGTCTGACACACAAACAATGGAAATAGCAAAAACATACTTGTAGTAATCCGGAAACTCATTCTTTTTTATTAAGTTGCATACACACCTCTTTTGCAGGGATAAAGGCACTTGGACCTGAGGCCAGAGCCCGAGGTACCTGGACTCCTTGCTCCTGGCAACAAAAGAAGACACAAACAACACGTAATTATCATTCAGTTTGTACTTGATTATTGCTCTGGTTTATCAAAATTTCAGTCAAGATTCCAATCAACCCTAAAGGATTCATCTTGTCTACGGAAATCAACCTCAAACGCAGCTCATTTCTGTGACTGACACGCGAAAAATACCTTTTCAGACTTTTTCCATGCACAAAAAAGTTTACCATTGTAAATATTCACATTTATCCAAATCGCTGATATGCTTATATGAAATATGTTCAGCTTAACAACGCCTCAGCCTCCTTTAGCTTGCCTAGACCTTCTTTGAACCGTAACAGGCCACCCGTTTCGTAACTAGCACGCTTCAAACTTCCACGTTTAACCAAAACACGCGTTAAAACTCACTGACATCGGAAGCTCGGACGCTAAACGTTGCCCTGTTTGTTATTTTCAGCACAAACACAAATGAAAGGCGTCTAAAGCAGCCTGCCTTTTTAATTTCTAGAAGCTACACTGGGCCGTGTCTGCTGGTGGTGTGTTTTTCAGGCAGCGGGAGGGGGCGTGTCCGGCCCGGTTGTTTGTGCACACCGCTTCAGAGTCTTGCATCACCTACAGTCTGATGAAACCAGCAGCAGTCCGGTAGCAATAAAAATCACCATCAGCTGATGAGAGAGGTGAACCTACCCTTACCTAACCTTATAACGTCATCATGCAAAGCAAAAGCAGTCCTCCTGAGAGTACCTAAAAGTCCTTTAATGGTACAAAAGGTGCCCGAGCGCTATTGGAGTAAGATTTTTTTTTCCCCCCTATCTGTCAGTTAATGCGGCCTGCAAACCTCACAGAAGAAGGGGAAGTCTGTCGGTGAATTGTGCATGCATTACCTGTGCGGTCCGCAGGAGCTCGACGGCTCTCTCCCGTACTTCCTGCAGCGGACACGACCTGGACAGCCGGAGCAGATGCAGAAGAGTTTGTTTACGCAGTCGCTCCGAGCCGTGCCGCTCCAGGTCTAAACACTGGAGAACCCCTTGGCTTAACTCCTCCAGAGCCGCTCTCCGCTCCCCGTCATCCCTGCTGCACAATCGCGCTAAGCTCTTCGAAGTCGGTCCAGCATCAGATTCAGACTCGGACCGGTGGCCACACGAACGCCGAGCGGCGGGCACTCCTCCCGGCTTGCTGCCTCCATTAGCCTGGCAGGTAGCCGCGGGATTACTGGCCATGTCCCGGAGCACCTTTGTAGAGTTGAGCTGCCTGTCGTTACCGAGCAGCAGTTAGCCTAAAGTATTAATTTAACGCTAACCCTTAACGTTAGCTGAAAACATGTATTCTTCTTCACTGACACAACCTCGAGGTATCTGCCGCCGGTCTTCTTATTTTTACTGCGCAATCGTCTGCTTCGCAAATTATTAACACCGACGAACCACCTTCAGAGAGCGCCACCTTTTTTTTCCCACCCGGCTTCCTGACCGTGAACGCCGGCGGCGGTTAGCTCGCTACGCTAGCAGATGCTGCAGACTCTTTCAGCCGCAGCTATGACGATTTCCGGTAATGAAAACAACGCGAGCCGCTGATTTATATTTGGACTGGGCATCGTGGACATAATGCCGAGTTAAACTTAAAACTATCTTGCGTAAGGCACCGGGAATAATGTAGAGTTTTCACACGCTCCTTCCGCTCAGATCTTGGCGAGCTTCCCCCGTGCAACGTCATCGTGACGTATGCGCAACTTTCCTGTGATAAACAGCAGGTGGCTGTTGTCTCTTTAAATGTTACTAACAGTAACAGCGTATCCATAAGTCGCTGTTTTCTCTTTTCTTTACAAAGTGAGCATGTGTTCATTTCAGGCGGGTTTTTTTTTATTTTATTTTATTCCTAATGCCTTTGCTCATACTGATAAACAGGTTTTAGTCAAGATGATACATGAAGGGATATATATAAAATAAAGAAATCACCTGTTTTGAAAGTATTCTTATGACTCTGCTTTATTGTACCCACTCTGTGTTCTACACTGTAATCACTCCAGTCTTTTTTTGGACACATAGTATATCTGTAGAACTATTATATTATACTTTTCTGCAATTTCTGCTGCGATCTTGGCTAGATCTCTCTTGAAAAAGACATTGATCCCAATTAGTCTTTTTACCTGGATAGTATTTTGTGTTTACTAATTATGCAAGCTGTAAACTTACACATTCCCCATCAATTACCAAAGCCTTGAGCAAGGTCATAAAATTACTGATATTACAAAAATGACAAAGCTTAAGTTTAATATTTAATGTGAAACAGACACCAGTCAGGGTTAATATGTATGATGATGATATAATTACTTTTATCATTTAGTCAAAATCACTGAAATTAAATGGTAGATTAGCTGATGTCATTCTGTTACCTTCACAACTGCAGCAATCCTTTAATTATACAAGAACCCAGCACTTTACCGCAAACATCTCGGACTTTGTCTTGGACATTGCCACCTGGGAAGTACCTAAAATGTCTGTGTGCTGAATCAGGTCACTGAGCTAATGTGTGGCAGACATGCTGGCAATATCAACCCAGTCCTTCTGGTCCTCTGGAAACCATATTGTGGAACCTCTGGGTTTTTCCACAATCTTTTATATTAAAGTAACTAAAACTGTATAAATTATTTGTTGTGTCTGTATGTGCACGTGTAATTCTAGAGTGGGATATAATGGTTTCACAATTTTCTGTTTACTTCCTGAATCACCTTTATTTAGGAAAATAAAAAGAAATCAATGATGTGTCCTTAGTATCAGACATATCTTATATTAATTTACCTGTATATATCATATACAATGCAAGATAACTTTTGTGAGGATGATAGGAGAAAAAAAATGAAGAAGATGAAGGAATAGGGAAATATGACAGTGACATATAAACAGACAAACAAGTGAAGGTGATGTGCTGCTTCGTTTGACATGACAAGACACACACTCTCTGGGGTTTCAGGAACTTCAACACTGTGGCAGCAACAAAGAAAAACCCTTCAGCGTTCCATCACCGTTTCCCTATGAGGGAAGACTTTTATTAGCAAACACACAGGCTGGCTTTGGAGGATGACCTTCAGGGCACATACACACACAAACAGACACACAAACACACACAGAGAGGCATGTTCATGTGGTAACCAACGTTTGTGTCCCAAGGGTAGAAGAGACAAGAGCAGAAGTGTAGAAAAACAAGAGGTGGTTTGGAGGGGTAGGAAAGAGCCAAGGCCTGGATTATCACACACACACACATTGATATGGAGAGGGGTGTGTCTTCAATATTTTACAGGAAGTAAATTTTGTGTGTGTGTATGTGTGTTTGTATTTGTACATGGGTGCATGTGAGTAATGGGATACGAGTCCTTAGACGATTTTGTTCTCCAGCAAGGCGATCCTCTTCGACATGCTCTCTAGTAAGATTCTGTCAAGGAGAGAAACTGTGAAGGCAGTCAATAAATCAGACAGTGCGAAAACAACTTTAACACCCTCCCTCCCAAAATAATATCCTCAGACAGTGTCACCTGTCATAAAGGATATGTTTTTTTGTTAGTGCCTGTAGGGCAGCTTCAACTTTCTTTTGGAACTTTACAAGGGAGTCGCATTCACAAGGGTCACCTGTGGAGCCAAGAACACACGGGTTAAAGATTTGTGTGATTTGTGAAGTATAACAACACATTTGTTTAAAACTTCTCACCATTACAGACGTTAATCTGTAGCTTCTTGGCAATCTGGCTCATGGCCTTGAAATCGGCGGTGTAGAAGTAGTGCTCTCCGGTTGGCTCAGAGGCAATCTCTTTCAGCTCGTCCTCAACTGCATTGCCCACTCCGACAGCATACATCTTAAAGCCTGCAATGAACGCGCTCGTTCCTTCATCTGATTCACATAAGTATATATTTTTAGTCTGCTTTAGACGTAACCTTCCCACTCCCTCTAACCGTTTTCCTTGGCCTTCTTGGCAGCCTCTCCGATGTAGTCCTGACTGCGCCCATCGGTGAAGACGATGCCCACCTTTGTGACTCCAGGCCGGGCACCCTGACCAAGGCTGAAGCTGTTTTCTACCAGATAACGGAGAGCCTGGCCTGTCATGGTTCCCCTCTCCAGGTAGGCCATCTTTTTCACAGCTTCTTTGAGGTCCTTCTTGTTGTTGTAGCGGCCCAAGGGAAACTCCTGCGGTGGAGCAGAATTAGGATGATGATGAGGGTGGAAGTGAAAATGCTTACTCTAATGTAAAAAAAGAAAAAACTGACTCATACCGGTTTGACTGTGCTGGAGTACTGCACCAGTCCGACATGAGCCTTGCTTTCACTGACGTCCAGCTTGTCGATGATCTGGTTTATCCATTTCTTGACCAGCTCAAAGTTCTCAGGACGCACGCTCTTAGAGCCATCGATCAGAAACACAACGTCTGTTGCGGAGTTGCTGCAAGCTGGTGAAAAACAAAACATACACACACGGACACACACGGGGCATGTTAATGTCAGAGCATATTTATCATACTTGGACACATACCTTCTGAGACAAACACCCACTCACCACTGCAGCTACGACCATTGTCCATGAGGGTAAAACCTTCTCTGCAGGCACACTTGTATGATCCTGGTGTGCTGATGCATACCTGCTCACAGTCATGATCCCCAGTGGCACACAGGTCAGACACTAGGTCTTCTTACATGCACAACACACACACAGACACATAAGAGGGGGCAGGCAGGTAGGGTTAGAGGGAGAAATAAAACTATGTCAGTTTGAAAATGGGAAATTCTAGCATTGATTTTTTTAATGATCCACTGTGACCTGCAGTTGACCTGAACAGGTTTGAATATATGTAGATGATGCAAAAATCCAGTGGAGCCTTAAAGCAAACGGAGGAAAAGATCGGAGCAGCCTTAAGCTAATAAAATCCAGTTTTCTGGAGGATTTTTCAACGTGATGCACAGGCTCCTCCTCAACACTATGATAATGCTGCTCTCATCATCTGCACGTGCAGCGATGCTGGCTGCCGCAAAGCGAGAAGCAAACAGCAGTCGAAGCTGCCGCAGACTGGGAGCGCCGAAGGGCATCACTAATTAGAGGCTTAATGATTGGCACTAATGGATCGGTAATTACAGATAGATCAGTCTCGCCTCTCGGTTATGTGAGAGTTGACTGAAGAACAGGACTAAATCTCATTCCAAAAGGTTGTTTCTACCCTAATGCCCTCGTGCTGTGGGGAATTTTAAATGAGTTTGAAGGACTGAATGAATACATTGTAATCTTGTCGAGGACGAGCAGAGGACAAAAGGGAGAGAAGAATAAATTGGAATGAAAAGGATGACAGTCCAGACACCTTACCCTCAGTACAGGGGAGCAGCAGACAGCTCTCTCCACAGGAATGAAGGTGTGCATATAATGAATCCCTCTTTCTTGCTGCTGTATCTATACCTCCTACAGTACATCTCTAATCCTTCTCTCATCTCTTCCTTCTCCCCCTCTTACCACAAAAGGCCTCCTGGAACTTCTTGGTGAGCTTCTCGATAACGCTGTAGCTCTCCACATAGTCCACATGGTCATCCAGAGGATCGCTGGCCATCTGCCTCAGAGTGTTCATGTCCACGCGTCCCACACCGATGGCAAAAATCTCAATGCCGGCGTCTCGTGCACGTTGAGCTATATCCTTTACATTGTCCTGGGGACGCCCGTCTGTCACAATAATGGCAACCTGTGACAGTGAGGGTTCAAAATAGATTATAAAGTTACCATTGCGGTTATGAAAGAGGTGAATTTCACGTGCAAACGCATCTAAACATGTGGCAGACCTTGCCGACGTCAGAAGATTTTGCACGAGCGCCCTCGGCCTCACTGAAGGCAACATTCATTGCAAACTGGATGGCCAGGCCAGTCATGGTTCCGGTGGACAGCGGCTCAATTTTGGTCACAGCCTTGATCAGCCCGGCTTTGGTGCGGTGGGTCTTCAGAGACACCTACAGTTCCACAACAGCGCAGTGAGTGAGATCGAAATGAGAGAAAACAAATCAGAAACGTCGGAAATCGTTTTTTAAACTTTATCCAAACCTCATTCTTAACGCGGCTGGCATAGTTGACAACTCCCACACGAGTGGCGCTGGGTCCAACATTCAGCCCCTCGATGACTTTTGCCAGGAAGACTTTAACTTGCTCAAACTCTGAGGGGCGAACACTGCGACTGCTGTCGATGATGAACACGAGGTCGGTGGGACGGGCTTTGCACAAACCTGCCGCTACACGTGAAGAGAAAAGCAACTCAGATGTCACCGTAATCTCATATTCATTTTATAAAGTTATAAATTATTCCTCATTCCATCATTCCTCATGATGATGGATGGAGATCATGAAAGTCAGGGGAGATGTGGGTGGAGCATGGAGTGAAGGGCTGTTGAGAGGAAAAGGGGAGGGCAGAGGTGATGGAGAGTGGTGAGATGTATATGAGAGGAAGGGCTGGAAACAGGACGCACAGAGGCAGCAAGGGTGGAGAGAGGGAAAGGTGAAAGTACTGCGATGGAGAGAGGACACAAAAAGAGCCACTGACCCACTTTAAGTGTTTTCAGAAAGCTTGTTGAGTATCTCTTGCATGAATATATCAATAATTAATCCATAATTAGATTCCACCAAGAAAAGGCGTGAGAAGTGGTTACATTTTCACAAAAAAAACATGGACTCTGACAGATTTTTTTAGAAAAGGTGTGATGAAATTAAGCTTTGCTACAGCGATACGGCTGGTGACCCGTAGCATTTTCAGTGTAAACGCGGGCATTTTGGCATCATTAAGCAAACTGCAGCCAGCGTCTACTGCATATCACTGATCTCCCTCCTCGCCCTTCACCTCTCTCCCTCCCTCCTCCCCCTTCTCCTTCTGTACACCTCCTCTCAATCTTTGACATGCAAGAAACAGCAACGGCCACACTCCATCCTGAACAAAACAATTATCCAAAATGTGCTTATACAAATTAACGACTTGAAAGAACATCATAACCCCTTTTTTCACGTGGCAGAGCACGTCATCTACTAATCAGGAGGTAGAGCAGGTCATCTTCTAATTATGAGGTTGGTCTTTTGATCCTAGGCTGCTCCAGTCTGCATGCCAAATGTCCTTGGGCACAATACCAACCCCAAGTTGCTCTCCGATGTATCCATCAGAGTGTGAATGTGTGTGAATGTTGAATAGGAAGCATGTAAAAAAGTGCTTGTATGAATGGGTGAATGAGGAGAGTTGAGCTGCATAAAGTGCTATAAGAACCAGTCCATTTACCTTTTCTCCCAGTCCCTTACTTATCATTCTTAAATAGCTATGATATATACAGAAAGTTAGTGTCCACATCTAACCATCATACATTTTTCCCCCAAAAAATGTATGATGATACAGCATCTCATCCAGCCTATTCACACACAACACACAAAAAGATTCTAACCACTCAAAAAAAATTTTTATGTCCTTCACCTAAAAGGCAAACTGATGATCAGAGCAATATTTCTCACCTGTTGAGACCAGACTAATGCTCGCTTTTTAAAAGCTGTGTGAGGTTTTTCTGCTCTATGAGTTCACTTTTATGATGATAAAAGGCAAACGGGTGTTAGAAGCAAAGCATCACACAATCAACAGGAGTTAAGACATGGGCTTTAGGGGTTAAAGGTCATTATTCTTACCCATGGCGGCGGCTGTGCGAAGGTCTAAGTTAGCTTGGGCTCCTATTAGGCCAAGCAACAGCAGGAACAACGGCTGGATGGGCGTCATGGTGACAAAGGCGGGGGGTCCGAGCGCGGCCGCAGACGGTCCTAGAGTTGGGAAGCAGAAAAGAAAGCGAAGCGCAGCTCCAAGCGATGGGCACGGCCACAAAGTGAGACCAAGCGACTCTGAGCTGCAGGTTATCAATGCACGAGCTTCACACACTCAGCCCACAGACAACCCCCCTCTAAAGCTGCAGTGTGTGCATGGATGAGTGTGCGTCTGTGGGAAAGAGAAGGAAATACCTGCTCTGGGAGGACCTAAAACGGTGGGCAGGGAAAGACAAACACACCTTGATATGGTTAGGATGGACAGGTAAGTGTGTATGTGAAGGTGGTAAATTTTTGTTGTGTGTGCGCACCGGTCCCCCAGTGGGTTACAGTATGTGCGTGTCTGGCTGGGGGTACAGGAGCGGCTGGGGTTTGGTGCAGGGCTCGCGCCAGTGCTGCTGCCCCAGGTTGGATTTGGCCAAAGCTCAAATAAACACCGACATGAATTCCTCTTTTCTATCCGTGTTCCCTCGTATAGCAAACACACATTTATTGTGCGGAAGTGAAGCAGAGCCGCCATACACAGCCTACAGTGTTCCTGCTGCTCTACACGTTGAGCTGCGTGTGTGTGCGCATTTTTCTGTAAATTTTAAATTGTAGGTATACAATCCATTTCCTGGTTTCTGAGTTTCAGTATTCAGTGTCATTCTCAATCTCCTTGCTTCACATTTGTAAACCCTTCTGAAACATTTTTACCTCAAAATCAGTTTTATAATAAGACAGATCAAACACACACACACACACACACACACACACACACACACACACACACACACACACAATGAGAGTAAAGGTAAATCAGATTTCCTTTTTTCAGCATCTTCTCCTGAACTTCTCTGGTATATACTCTCCACTGTATGACAGGCAGCAGGGCCCCATTGGAGTAAACACAGCAGCAAAACACACTTTCATCAATAAGTTCATGTACACATCTTTAATCTTGCTATAGAGTCCACACAAACACACTCAACAGAGACCCCTCTTTTCCCCACACACAAGCAGACATTCCTCTGAACCCCCACCCACCCCCTTCCTCCTCCACACAAACTCACTGAACAAGCCGCAATTGAGGAGGGAGTCTGTGAGGGGAAGAGGAGTCGGGGCTCTGGCTGTACAGTAACCAGTTAGTCAGATTTCCAAGTGAACATGCTGCAAAACCAACTGAACAGGGTGTGTGTGTGTGTGTGTGTGTGTGTGTGTGTGTGTGTGTGTGTGTGTGTGTGTGTGTGTGTGTGTGTGTGTGTGTGTGTGTGTGTAATAGTGGTGAAATGTTAGAGATTAAAAAGAGAAGAGATGTTATTCCTGGACAGTGTGTCATCTCTGGAAATGGTCAGTTTGGCTCATAAGAGAAGATACATCACACATGCACAGCATTATGTAGTAACACACACACACACACACACACACACACACACACACACACACACACACACACACAGGTTATGTAACACTGTCTACCGGCAGGCTGGGCAAACATAAGCAGGTAACTGAAAGAACCGGACCTGCATTTGAGAACTACTCTGCTCAAAAACATTACAGGAATATTCGCTCATCGCAGTAAAACACAAAGTCAGCGAAACTTCAGGGATATCAGTCTGTTCATTTAAGGAAGTGAAAACCACTGTGAATCTATTTCACTTGTTTTGGTGCAAATTAAAGTGCTAACAGGGGTAAGAATAAGACAGATAGAGGAGAAGGATATAAACCCAGCAGTAGCACCAGTGTCTGCTCCTTTGAGCAATAAACTGGAGGAGCACTGAAAGAAACAGAGTCCATGAAGGTGTCACAAGGGCACAACGATTATGTTGCTCGCATCCCAGCACTGTGCAATTGAACTGGCAGGTCCACCACTGGCACCCTGTTCTCTTCACAGGTTTACACTGAGCACCTGTGACAGGTGTGAACAAATCTGCAACATCATGACCAGTTTGGGAGTGGCTCAGTGATCATCTGAGGAGACATATCCCACAGACGTTCTACAGAGAGGCCAGTTAAAGTTAACCTGATTAGGTTAGCTTAGGTTTGGTCAGAGACATGCACGGGTACCCTGCTGGAGGTCATTTTGTAGGGCTCAGGCAGTGCTCCTCCTCCTGTTCCTCCACAAACAAAGGAGCAGATAGTAGTCCTGCTGCTGGGTTGATGTCCTTCAACAGCCCTGTTCAGTTCTCCTTGGGTAACCCTTATCATCCTGTGTTGACGCACGGCTTTAGTCACACAGATATCGAGCAGAACAGCTCAAATACGGAAAAATGATTCAAAAGACTGCAGAGCAGATCTTACTTAATGACAGTAGAGAAGGACTGTGAATACCAGTTAACTAGATTACCTTTTCCCTAATCTTTGGCTAATCATTAGTTTAGAAAAATTTTAAATGCCACCTTTAAAAAGGTGGTTTTGCTTGACTGAGAAACAAGTCGTTCAACAACAATTTAGGATAAATATTTTAATCCAATTTTATATCCAGGGCAAATTTGTTGTGGTCCCCTGTGCTTTTAGGTGTTGGCCTGATTTCTGTCTGTTCTCCGCCCTTTGGTCTAGCTTCTCTTTATCGTGTGGGTGTGTGATTGTTTCACTAACTGTGCTTCCTCCTCCTGGCTCTTCTCTGCACTTGTTATCAGATTGTTAGCATACTGTGGTAGAAGTAATATAGTGTGGTAGAGGTGCTTAGGTGTTTTAATGCTTCCTTGTTACCAATCCTTGAATCTATACTCACCTGCCTTCTCCTTCTTTATCCTAGAAAACTTACCTGCCTGTGTCATTCGCTGCCCGCCTACTGGAGGAAAACACCCCAGCAAAAGATTGAGACTGAGCTGAGTTATCAGTTGTTTTTTTAATCACACACCTTTTTTGGTTTAGAGCTGAGCACTCTACCTGTGGGTCCTTCTTATTAAGCAACAACACAGTTAATCTGGTTTATCAAGTGAATCAGAGTGTTTGAGGTCAGGAGTCTTAATTGAGTGTACAAATAAATAGGTGTGAATCAGGGAGTGAACGGTGGCATAAAAAAATATATTTTTAACACATCCGGTGTGTAAAGGCCTTTAGATCTTATTGAATTAGAGAGAATGGAGGGGTTTGAAGCATGTGTAGTAGTTGCTATGCATTTAAACACTGTACTTTCCACTTTAGTACATTTACAGAAGATCCAGTCAGCAGTGAGCATCTATGCCAGATACCTGCAATTAGGCCATTAACCATCATTAGAACTGGAAATTATGGTACAGCTCCACCAGCACATGTAATTTCAGTGGCTGCTGAATTGTTCAGTGTTATTTCATGACCTGTGTACAAAACACAAGGACTGCCTGATTATTTAGTAGGTTTATCATCTAAAACGCAGAGGCTGGGGAAAATCTGTCACCATCATACTGTGAAACACTGAAACCTGAAGTTACACTGGTCATAATGGATTGACAAACCAGCTTGTTGCCCTGTTACAGTCAGTATTGCCAGGACTCAATACTACACCTACACCTCAGCCTTAGCTCTCGACCGACCCTAAAGTCATTAATTATGGTAACATGGGAGACACAAGCAAACCAATACTGGGAAAATGTGTGTGTGTGTGTCACATGTGACCTTGAGCTTCATTTGGGTGAAGACCCATTGGCCAATCATTGTTGGTAAGTTTGATTCTGACCAATAGTGCAGGAAAAACTGCAGAAAGACAGATGGATGTCTGATGCCTCACCATGGCATGAGCTCATCAGTCCTTCAGCCGAATGAGCCCTGGAGTCCTGGAGTTATTGCCTGGTATTTATGGTAAACAGCCTGGTTTTGTTGGCATTACAGAGGCGTTCGGGTTCAGTGTCTTGCACAAGGACATTTTGGGATGTGGACAGGAAAAGCCGGGATCAACCACTCACCTTCCGATTAGTAGAAGTTCCCCTTTACCACCCAAGTCAAAGCTGCTCTATGAGATTATGAAACCTTTGGAAAAATAGTCTTTTTAAGCACTAATCCATTAAAAAAAATAAAAAAAATAATGATCATTCATTGGACACCCACAATCAGCTCAAACTACACAGTTATATAAGGTTTTCCTTTTTCCAACCCATCCGTTTACCTTCTTGTAGCAAAATAGAAATCTAATATTAAGACACGATGTATTTGCTTTTTTTCCCCAAAAAGGGAAACGTTCCTGTAAGTTTATTTTTTTCTCTGCCAACCATTTCAAGGTGCTCGGTTTAGAAAACTATCATCACAATAGTACTGCCAGACCCGGGGAGTGCATGGAAAGAAGTGTAAAACAAACACATTCCTCCATCTCAGCCTCACTGCGTGCCATTAAGCATTTTCATAAGGCAGCATACAAATAATGCCACTTTTAGTGGAAATATTTACTATCAACAAGGTTAGCTGAGATATTTTATCGCTGTCAAATCTGGACCTTCCACTGTTTGTCCTCGTTTTTAAAGCCACGCTTGAACACACAAATCTATTTATTTTATCCAATAGGGTGTTATTTTCCTGAGCAACTCGCCCTCGTGTCCCATCTTCTTTCAATCCCAACAAAGTCTGTTTGTCATATCTTCTAAAAACAAACGAAAAAAATCAACAGTTTAATGCTATTTGAACCAGGCGACTGGAGGAACTCCAAACTGTGTCTCGGTTTTGTTCTACAACCAACATCATTACTTTCAATCTGTTATATCAATAAACTTTATCCACCAATATCAATAAACTCCATTACTTGATCTGACCGAGCAGTGTGGGGTTTTCTTTTACTTTTTAACCGTCAGTCGGTGCGTGTGCACGCATACTGTCACGGCTTTTGGAAAGAGTGGGAGGATTTAATGTTTGACCACATCCATAAATATTGAAACAAGTTGCCTTTCTTCAAATCTCAGAATACTGAGTAAATATTGACACGGTGGGATCGGGCTGGAGAGAAGCATCCCAAACCTGTGCTCACACACGTATGCACATATCTGCACACGCACACACACAGTCGTGCCCCTCCAGCTGTGCTCTGAACGCTCTCTGTTCACACGAGGGAAGTCCTGGAAAAAATAACTACAGAGTAACCCGACATGAAGCGCTCCTCAGTCACATGTGTAAGCTCAGTGATACATGAAGGACTCTGAAATTATGTAAATAGCACGAGTACTACACAAAAAAAGAGTCAATCAGTATCAGACTTCAGCCCGAGTAAAAACATTTCTTCCTTGAGTTTGAAGAGAGCCCTCACTTCTTCACAAAATAAAGTTCTGTGCGTGCCTTCTTATGCAAGAAATTTTTGCACTGCAAATGAAGTTTTTGTGTATGTGCGCGAGTGTGTGTGTGTTTATGCTGCTCGTCTCCTGCCAACAGTAACAGCTCAGTAGCCAGTGAGCAGGAAGAGAGGTTCATTAAAAACCAAATACAGAGCTTACATAACCAACAGTTCTGTTCATCCCAGAACCCCCTCCCCGTGCTACAAACACACTTCTCCTTCATCCCCATCTTCTTTCCCTCCCACGCCTACTGGCAGAGCCCACCCATCATCCTCTTCTCCTCCCATAGCAACAGCTCATCTCAGCTCTCCTCCCTTGTTCCTAGACCAGCAGATTGCCTCAGTCCCTCCATCTCCCCCGTCCTTTATCTGCTCCCTCAGTCCCTGCCACCTCCTCTTTGCTCTCATCATATCTCCTTCTCTTACTCCCACACCATTCCAAGCTGTACTTCAAACTTTACAAACAGCGGGAGTACGAACCAGGAATATTAACTAGAGTTAAAACAGGAAACCTTTGATTTTACAGAGAACAAGGAAATGTCACATTGCTCCCAAACGTCTTTTTTAGTCTCAGGAAAAAGCCTTCAGCTCTTTCAGAGGTGTGATTTCATATAGGGATTTGGTTTCCACAAGCCTCTGTTACTCACTTGCATACTAAAGATAAAGGGTGTGCAAGTGCAGTAAGTGTGAGAACACAGCAGATGGCAACACAGATTAAGGCTTTGGGCTGTATTAGTAATTGTCTGGAGTAACTCTGCTCTAAAATCCACTGTCGTGATCTTCCTCCATCAGATTACAGACTATCAGTCAAACCCATTCTCCTCCCCAGCAGAGGAACATTTGAAAAACTGCATCTTTAATGCTACAGATACTGGCACGTGGTTGTCTCACACTAAAAACCACCAACATAGGATTAACTCAAGCATGAATCAAACCGGACAAAAACCCCTCATTTAAATTAGAGGATCCCAAAACGAGGGATGTGAACTACCTGGATCACACGAACATAATCTGCTTTCACCAACAGTCCTCTTCTGATATGAAACTTTAGATCAAAATCTCACAGTTTTGACACAGTGGAGAAAATCCAGCGTGCAAAGCAGGATTGATCTAAAATTAGCAGCATCACTGGGAACAGTTTAGAAGTGCACGGGGAGAAAACCTTGAAGGGGAGATCCACCAGTCTAAGAAAAGAAAAGAAAAAAAAAAAAGCCATGACCTTCATCTTGATGGCCAGAGTTGTGGACCATTATGATCACACCTCATATTATCAATTTATAAATCAGCTTCTACTTATGGGTGACCACAGCAGGACTGACAAATGTTAACAAATTCTTTATCCAGTTTAACCGAATCACAGAGACATTGGAACCAGAAACATTTTAAAGCCCTAATATTCAAAAACAAAAAAGCAACAGGACTACATATTACACATATATTTCTAACTTATTTATAACTCTAAGGATATTATAGTATATTTGTGTCTTTATTGAACAGTGGGGGTGGGGTGGGGGGGGTCCTCTGAAATGTAGCAGGTTACATTTGTGCAACATTTCTATCACCATATTTTAGCAGAACATGTGACTGAAGCCAGACTTGAATGTCCCTGATTAATTCTTTAGCCAATTTAAAAAATACAGACTCAGTGATGTTATTTTTCAGTGTAGTGTTTCTTCACATCTCATTCTGATTTCTAAACTGGTACCAAGATATCTTTTCTGAGGTACCTGAAATAAGCTACAATTTGAGCAAAAACAAACTGTCCTAAAAAGGGACATCGAAAGACAAAAACAAAATACGCTTCAATTGTTGTTTTAGATTATAAAACCAAGTTAAATGCAGAAATAAATGATTAACAGCGCAATGAGCATTTATTGCAGCCAGCAAACTAAAGCCTGGTGGCTTTCACATTTCAGCTGAGAACATCCTAATAGTAACAAAAACAGGAAATTTAGAAATCCACATATATTATATTTACATAGACAGTTGAAACACATGCACACACGCTCACACACACTTAAAGTCAAAAATGTATGGGAGAAAAGTCGCAGTGGAAGTGGCTGTGGATCTCTCTAGGACTGTCATACTCAATTTTGACACAAGAGGGCACTGCAGGGCTTTCTGGAGAGGCCGCGTTGACCTGCGAGGGCATTAGCAATGACTCCCTGGCTGGAGTATCCTCCACCCTGAGGCAAGAGTGCCGCAGCGTTGACACAGGTGGCAGGACGGTGGCGGTGCTGGTGGTGCTGCTTGTGAAAGTCTGGTTGAGTGAAGGATTCTGGGAATTTGCATGCAACGACTCCTGGTCCTCCCCAGGAAAGAACGAAGGAAGAGGGAGGGTGGTGGAAGAGGTAGGCTGGTGCTCTCGACTGGGTCCCAAGCTGCCAGGGTAAGCAGGAGGGCACTGAGTACGCTGGTGCATGGCTGGCTGACTGCACATGTTGCCCCATGGGTAAGACTGGTACGCTGTAATCCCAGCTGGATGGAAAACACACGCAGATCCAAACAGACTGAAAATTCAGCTTCAGTGGCAGTAATTGAAACCTCAAACATTTCACCTGTCATAAGACTAAGAATGCCAAGAGTATCTGCATACCATTTAATTCTAATGTTTTTCCTGTGCCCTCAACATGACTCCCTTTTGTCTTATTAATCAATGCTGACCTATACATTTCCTTATTAAATCACCATGCAATTTAAACATCCAACTACAAAGCTTCTGATCTTTCTAATTTGCACCACTGACTGAATGGTGACTAAAGCTGATGATATGACAGTGATGAGAGCAATGTATAATACAAGATTAAAAATAATTATTGAAAAACTGAATCCTTGTTCAATGATTGTGCAAACATCTGTTTACATAGAAAGCACCAAGTCAAACTTTCTTTTGACTTCTGGGTTAGTTTACACTAATGTAGGGTGTATAGTTTTTACTTTCCATTTGATCCTATAGGATCTTTTGTCAGAGTAAAATTTCATATTTTTTCCAATACATCAATTAATGCAATCTCATTTTACCCCAGTGACTCACCATGGTGACCAGATGACTGCAGTAGGATTTGACCTGCACTCTGGGACTGAAAGTAGGCATGACCTGTGGTGGAATAGGTCACCACTCCTGTCGAGTTTCCTCCAGGGCCAAAAGTCAGGTAGGAAGTAGGATTAGACTCTGGAGGGTTAGGGGTGAGGTAGGGGGATGGTGTGAAGTAGGTCATGCGGGGCAGAGATGCTTGAGGTTGGAGCTGAGGCTGGCTGGTGGGGTAGGAGGTCTGGAGCTGGTAAGACAGAGTGTTGCTCTGCTGGCTAGACGTCAGGTAGTCCAAGTCAAAGAGCAAACTGAGGACAACACAAACAAGAATTTAGTGACAAACATGAACATCTTTGATTATTGCTCCATCTGCAGGTTGTGGTTGCACTTATGATTACTTCTAGTGATATCGAGGCAGACAGACACAATCAGAGTTTTATTCTCAGGTCTCACGTTATTTATGAGGTTTCTGCCACCATCTCTATGCAGTACATCTGCGTTACTGAACATGCACAGATACTGCCAACCGTATCTACAAAGTAGAAGTTTTAGTGCTGTCACACATCTATAGTCATACAACCATAATTGTATAAGAACAAAGTGACTAAGTGCAATCTCTCACAGCATATTTTAGCTAAAACTGACTCCCTGCTACTACAGACGCTGTGTGAGCCATCACTACATCAGTATTTCACAGATTCCCTCTCTGCCTACTCTCTGTCCTGCTGTCAGCTCTTATACTCATCCATATTTGAAGCATCCTCTAGTATTCATGTCACAGTTTGCTGTGAGTGGAGCTGACCTGGTGTCAGTCGGCAGAGACTGGGTCTCACGGTGGGCCAAGGTAGAGCCACCCTCCAGAGCATCCAGGAAGAGGGGTGGGGTGTGGGCTGGTGTGTTGAGGAGAGGGGGAGTGGGGTTTGCAGAGTTAAAGGTTGAGGTGAAAAGAGGAAGGCTGGCTCGCCGCAGAGGGGGAGGGCTCTGCATGGGACGGGGGGGATACTCCACCAAACCCTCCTGAGATGAAAGCTGTTGCTGGCCTGTATCCCTCACTCTGCTTTCACCTAACAGATAAAAACCAAGCAATTACAAAGTAAGATTAGGCAGAGATACTGTAGTTTGGTTTCTGTGTAATTTTACTATCTCAACCTGCAGTGTGAAGGTTTGCTGAGCTGAACAAAGATGTCATTCTTCTATAAACACTTTCTCATATGTAGGAAAATCCGTTAATTAAAAACCTATGTTTGTAATGCCATAAAAGCCACAAATTTTATCGAGGTCAAATTTGCTGCTACTTTACATAACCGACCCTACAACTGAAAGAGTTTTGGTGGACAAGCTTTGTCCGCCTCTCTTCCAGTAAAAATAACTAATGTTAACAGAGGATCCTAAGCAAATGTAACGAAATTTTTCAGCCATGATGGAGGTGGGGTGACTGCATCACTGCTTGATCATCCAGACATCAAAGAATTTAAGCTGGTCCGGTTTCTTTAGGGATTAATAAAGTATTCTGATTGTAATCATTCATCAGCACCTCACAAAGGAATGATAATGCAGGTTGAAGGGAAACTTAATCCCAAATCCAAGTTTACATATTTTCCTCTGACCTTTAGACTTATGTATCCATCTAGATTGTTTTGTTGTGATGTTTCCCTTTTCATCAATGGAACGAGATGGTCTTCACATTACAAAAAAACTTAACAGCTTTGTCTGTTTAATCAAACAAAACTAAAGTAAAAATTCAAAAACCTTGTTATGAGCAGTTTTATGTAGGACCTATTTTTTTTTTCCCAATGCTACTTTCAGCTGTTCACTTATAGACAAGGGCTCGCCACTGTGGGAAGGTCTGCATGTTTGATTTCTTTTTAATGATTATGTATATTTATTTTTGCACTGGATGTCGCTTATTAGGCAAATGTGTAATGTGCAAAACAAAAGGGCACAGAGCTTGCTAACATCATAGCTCAGCTGAAGGGTGATGCGATCTTTAACACCTTTGTATGCAATTTTAAATTTGGGTTGAGTCGTTTATTTTAACAAGATAAAGAGAATTCGTCACAGACAGACTGAATGCTCATCAAGCTAATGCATGAAAAGCAGAGTGTCGTAAAATGTGCATGTGTGGATTTTCACACCTGGGCTGCTGAGGCTGGACAACAGGCTGCTGTGGGAGGGTGGGCTCTGAGTGGTTATGGTGGGGAATGAAGGTGGCACAGGGGCAAGCTGGGGTAGCTTGGGAGGAGCATAATAACGAGACAAAGAAGCGGCTCCCTTACTAAAACAAAGACAAAGAACAAAAATGCACTTAAGCATGAATCAAATCAAAGCACAGAGATAAAAATCTAGAGAGGTGTGTGTGTGTGTGGGGGGGGGGGGGGGGGTGTCAACTGGACTTCTTTAGGTTTGTGAAGATATCTTGATGAATGCTCAATCATCCAGGTAAGTAGATCTCCAAAAGTTGATTCTGTTCATCTGGACGTAGTGTTTTGTGAAGATAATTCACCTCTTATCCAAGAGGCTTCTTCAGTTCTACAAACAAAAGACTGAGAGTCCCAGGTATTTAACGCCTAGTGGGGGCTTTGGAAGTGGTCCTGAGGGTCATTGACCCATTATTGACCCAGAGCCTCTTCACATGAGCCAAGGTGTGTGAGAAGAAGAAAAAAAAAAGAAAAAAAGAAGGACTGTATTACTATCACCGGGGGTTAAGGGTCAAGTCACTGTGAGGGCTTGCCCAGCCTCATCATGTGACCTTAATAGCTCAGTTGATAACACTTTCAGTACCTACTGGGCTCCGGTTCGAAGTGATCTAGCCTATCGAAAAATGTGATTTCAACAGACGTAACTCAGTCATGAGAGCGACTTAATCACAAAAAACAAAACTACCATTTCTGAAAGCCGACAACGGGGGAAATCCCCCCCCAAAAAAAACCCCACACACAGAGCAGCAGGTACACCATCGTCTCGAGGTTTTCCATTGTTGTGTCGCATACAAATGACGTCACATCAACGATGGTCGTTCACAGTGGATGTGGATTCAATTCTGGTTTATTTATATAGTGCCAAATCACAGCAGTTGCCTCGAGGCACTTTGCATTGTAAGGTAAAGACCCTACAATAATGCAGAGAAAGCAATCAGACGACACCCTAGGAGTGAGAAACAGCAAGAAGAGAAAAAAAAACAAACTCCCTTTTAACCGAAGAAACCTTTGCAAGAACAAATGACCTCCTTTACTTCTCGCTCAAACCATCTTGTCTTCTTAGTCCAAAATGTGAGCACTGGCATCCTCAAAAGAGTGACCTTTATTCTTTAAGTGTACAGCCTTCAAACCTAAAGAAGTCATCTACCTTATTTTCTTCAGTCTCTCTAGACTACCATGACCTGGATGACAGCAAACCTACACAGACACACAGAAATAAAAGAAACAGAAATACCTGTTGTGAGCCAGTGTGGGCATGGGATTGATTTGGTGATGTGGACTGTATTCGGCTCTACTCTGTCCGTGTTCCACCTTTGCTGTAACAGCACGTACTTTCCTCCACTTTGCCCTCCGGTTCTGAAACCAGACCTGGGACCCAGAAACATTCAGGGGGGAAAAAATAAGACTGAGGAGGCCAACAAAAAAGGTAGAAACTGCTTTACAGAGGATGAGATGGGATTTTCAGGAACACAAAGAATAAAATGCCAGTAGCACATCTTCATAAGGAAAACATCACAAGTCTTCAGTAAAATTCCACAGAAGATGAACAGAGTAATAATAATAATAATAATAATAATAATAATAATGGATACTTTATTGATTGATCCCCATGGGGAAATTACTTGTTTTTCTCTGCATTTGACCCATTCACTCAGTGAAGCAGTGGGCAGCCCACTAAGCAGGCGCCCGGGGAGCAGTGTGTAGGGACGGTACCTTGCTCAGGGGTACCTCAGGGTAGCCGTTAAGTGGATTCGAACCGCCGACCTTCCCATCATGGGGCGACCACTTTACCTACTGAGCTATCCCTGCCCTAAGAGTCTAACCATAGACCACAGAGTAAGAGTCTAACCATAATTCTCTGAGGTGTGACGCCGACTGAAGTAGCAATCACTTTCCTTTTTTCTGCGTCCGGATAGTGATCCTCTTGGAAAAGGGCCTCTAGATGCTCTAACTGATCTGTACGCAAGAGTACGTTAGTGTACACACACACAAATTACAGGACAATAATTTGCATAGCAGTCAAATGTGAGCACACAGAGACGTTTCCCCTCACCTGTGCTGTAGAGCGTCCGTGTCTTCTTCTTCGGTGCAGGTGGCAGCAGGCAGCTGTCCACAGACTCTATCCCTGGCAGCAGTGGGAAGCTGAGGGCTCGACCTCGGCCCCTGGTGCTGTAGCGGATGGAGCGTCGGGTGGAGTATACCTGCGTTATCTCCATCTGCCATGAAGAAACACTACCTCAGCACAGATGTTTTCAGTCAAATTCAGTAAAATGTCCCAATGGTTTTTTTTCCCTTTAAAAAAAGGATTTTAAATAGTCAGGTATCAATTATCACATTTTTAAAAGCTAAATATAATTTTGGAGAGTCGTTTAGGGGGGAAAAAAAGGAAAAACCTTTGAGTGCAGTGCAGAGTTGAATGTTTCAGCCCAAACAAAGCAATGCAGCAATCATTTCCCAAAAATAAAAGTTCATTTAGGACTTCCAGGACCAAGTAATTAATTTCCATTGTTCTTTCCCATATGTGATATTAACACGTCTGTTCCAGGGCTGCAGCCAGCAGGTAATGATTTTTCTCATTTTCTGTTAATTGCTTGGTCCATTAAATCTAGTGAATATAAACATGCCCACCGCAGTTATCCAGGACCTGATGTAATGTCTTCAAACTGCTTACTTTTTCTGATGACAGACAATAACCAAACATATCAAAACTGCCCAGAGACAAGAACAAGTAAAGTAGTCTTAAAGATTGATCAGTTATGAAAATAAACAGTTCTTCTCCTGCCAAACTGGTAACTGACTGTTCCAGCTCTACCAAACTCACATATCAGTTGTCAGTCTCTGTAAAAATTTGTCTTCAGGTTAGCGTAGTTCAAAAACAATCATTTCTGATTTGATCTGGTCTGAAACGTCTTGCTGTTGTAGAACCAGTGACATTATCTGAGATCTACGTCTGAGTGGTAAACATTAAAAGTACCGATTACTAGCACAGTGCATGCTGTGGGTCCAAGAGTGTCATCCTGGCAAATAACAGTAAAGAACAATTAATTTACCGTTATCACCTTACATAGCTTTTCAGTGAGATGAGATCATTCTCCACACACTGAATGTGCTCGTTAATGGCTTCAAAGAATCGGTCACCTACGGATATCACACTACATTACACACTGAACATTCAAATCCAGGATGCCATTTTCACAGCTGCATCATTAATAATTCAGAGGACTGTAGGTGTGCATATTTCATACACATTAGACTGTAATTACATACTGAATGAGCCATTATTAGAAACCTGTTGAGATTTACTAGAAAATGCAAAACTGTTGGGTTAAAGGTTAAACTTCATGATCAGCAGCCAAGTATAATGTGTTTATTTTTGTCTTTTCACACACTGTAACCCTGAAATTCTCTCGACACAAATGTCCAAATCATTCAGATAAACTGTCTTTGCACTGCTTAATACAGAATCATTTCCACCTGAACCCATATGAGGATGCTACAGGTAATTATCGAGAGTATTCACAACAAGCGAGTGGGCGTCGTGTATCCTGCATTGTCCATGCTTTACTCAGACAGCATCTGGCAGGTTTGTTGGAGAAATTTCTCTAAGCACAACATCCCAGTGCACTTCAGACAAAGCAACGCCCTCGCAAAAAACTACCTCATCAAAATACTCCCAGTTCACCATGCAATGCAGTGAGGAGTGCTCGGACCTTTACATAGGAGAGCAGAGATCTTCGATCAAGAACACAGACAGAGGCCATCTATGGGCACTGTGAACAACCACCACTGAGTGGAGGTAGTGACGCTAATTATCAGCCACCTATAATGCAGTCCTGAAATCCTCTTCCCAACCCCCACAGCTTGACCATGTGACCTTAATAGCTCACAACAATATGGCAGGGCAATGTCTCACAGAGGAGTCACATCTTGACTCATATGACCCTTAAAGACTGACTGGAGATTTATGCTTCAGCAAGAAATCTATGCTGTAGCTATTAGTGTGTACCTGAATAAATAGAATAAGTGTTTTTAATCTGTACTGCCACTGTTGTGTATTTTTGACTCTAAATAAGCTATACACAGAGCACTGGTCAGGTTCCATCCATGAATGTGTTTTTATCGCTAATAACCAAAACAAATCCAGTTTTTCCCTCACTGTTTCTGGAACGCACCAACTTCCAACATGTCTGCAAATGTTTATATAAAGGTCTTAACCTCAAACCCCTCTGAAAACTTATGGGGAAACCTCTTGTGCATCACCCTAGCAATGTGACTACATGTTAGCTCAACGTAGCCCACGATTGTTGCGATTGGCCATTTCAGCACCATCGATTGCAGTTTTGTGCTTCTTCTTCCTTTTTTCCCACCTTTTTCACTGCAGTTTTAAAATTTATTAGTGAAAGTGACAATCATCTCTTCAATATAAGGAACATTAATAATAATAGTATCAATATAAGTACTCACAAATGTCAGCAAATTTCTGGAGGGAGACTGTGTAAACTATTGGAATGGATGTAAGGGAATGTATAAACAAGTGAAAAATCTAGAGGGGCAGATTTCAATCCCTAGTCCCAAGATTTTATTTTTTTTTCTATTGGCTGGCACTACATATAAAAGACCAGGACATTAGCACATTGTAATTAACACAATGCACCATAAATGCCAGCAATGACGTTGGCCATTTGCGTAGGTTACATTGCAAGCACTACAAGGTTCCCAGCAGAAGTCTAAATCGGACAGAACAGGCTTGTCCACATCTTTTAGGACCACATTTAAAGTGACAGCCCCATCAGGGGTTAAATACCTGGGCCTTAAGACATTTAAGAAGTAAAGAAGCTTCTTAGGTGAGTGAAGAGACACCTTTATAAACCCCAAAAAATGTAAGTCCAGTTACCTTCAGTTCAAGTAATTAGGGCTATTTTGACGTGGGTCGGCGAGAACCTTACAAGGACACTCAGAGAGCATCCTTGACAAAACCCAGCAAAATATTAGTGGTGAAAATGCATCCAAAGTTCTTACATGTGAAAAAGAACCACTCGAGGGAATGTACTGACATGATTTCCTAACATTGTTGGGGTTCATGTGTGAAACTGGCTTAAGTTTGAGAAAGATCTTAAATCTGCGTGTCTGAAATACAGCAGCACACAAACAGAGTTTGGTGTGAATGTGTCACTCAGGTTCAGCGTGCAATGAATCTTGAGCAAATGAAAGGGAAAATACATTTCAAGTAGTTCACAGATCATCAGGTATGAGCACATGAATGGTCTCCTCTCACCTCAAGTGGTTGTGGGCCCTGCTGGGGGACACTGTGAGGCAGAAGGGGGCTATGAGGTCTTTTGTTACTCTGTGGCTGAGGACATGTGGGCTGGATGGAGACAGGAGGCTGCGAGGAGTACAGCAGGGGGATGGGAACTGGGGGACAACACAGCCCTGTCCCCCCAAACCCCAAGTAGAGTGGGTCAGAGAGGTCACAGCTGTTCGTCAGAGCCGAGGTCTCCTCTGAGCTCATCGCTGGCACCTCCTGTGTCTCACTTTTCTTCATCTCCTCAGACCTCTCACCAACATCCTTTACTCCTCTCTTACTTCTAACCTGCTCACTTTGCTTCCTCCCTCGCTTCTTCTTACTCTTCTTCTGCTGCTCATCTTTTTGTGCTAAGCGCTTTGTCACTGTACTCTCTTGTTCATCAGCAATTGTTTCCTTGGCCTTCTCAATCTTGTTGTCTTCCATCTGCACCTCCTGTGCCGCCCCCACTTTCAGCCCACTCTCAGGCTTCACCTGCTCCTCCTCTGTCACAACTTTCTCTTCTTTCCCCCCCTCCCCATCCTTCTCTTCTCGCCATGTCTCCTCTGCTGCCTCTTCATCCTCCCACTGACTAAACACTTCCTCCTCCTTTTCCCTCCTCTTCCTCCTCCTCCTCCTCCTGCTCATGTTCCCTCGGTTGCTGTTTTTTGACAAATCCTCCAGTTCCTCACACAGAAGGCTTGGACAGTCTGCAACAGAGTAAAGCAAGAATTTGTTTTTTAACTTAAAAATTTGGACTAAAAATCACTCATCTGGTTTTACTTCAGCATCCTACCTTCTAGTAATATAGTACTCTGGACATTAATGAGTTCATAATTATCATCAACATATTACATCTTGACTTCTACAAGAATACAATAATAACAGAGATACATTTTTGGATCAGGCCAGTCTGAAAAATGAATACAGGCTCAAGAACTTCAAAGCCAGAATTCATTTTGTGGCAGTTAGGAGAAGGCTTTAATCTTTAAGTTCCAGCCTACTGCACTATGTTTTCATTATGTATCATTTTACCCAGTTTATTTGGTCAGATATTGCAAAAATATGCGTGTTTTTCCTAACAAGCTCCTGAAAACTGAAGGTTTCTCACCTCAAGTCATTATAAGCTGGAGCTAAGTACTATAAAGCGAGTTCAACATACCCAGGTTGTCTTTGTGTTATCTGGACTCCCTTATCCGAACAGATTTAGTCAGGAACACATCAAGCTTTTATCAACTCACTAAGTTAACCTAGGTTTTAACCTGCACATTCACATTAAACTGGGTGGCATCTGTGGCATTATCAACAGAAAACAGATGTTAGTAACAGAGCAGCTGATTGTTCAAAAGATGAATCTATAATATTAGAAAACCATGAATTGGTTGAACACATAATACAGACTGAGAGAAACACAGCTGCTCCAGACAAAGCAGTGGTGGTGAAGGAAAAGCACTGCACAGTAGATAAATACTGACAGCGCTGAATGAATGCATGGACACTCAGTGCTTTGTAAGACAGGAAAAGAGAGGGTAATAAAGTTTAGCCTATTTAAAGCCAGGAGAGAAAGACAGCAAAAATGCCCACTGTTTATCAGAATCTCATGGATTATAATGAGTAAATGACTAAATTAATGTTTAGAAGGCAATGTTAGTTCTCATTCTTTCAGCTGCAGCTTCGCTGTTGGTTGATGATCTGAGAGCAAGTGAAGAGTAAATGCAACAAACAGAATTCAAAGGCAGGCTTAGTCTATGTGCAAATTAAATACAAACCAGCCAAAAGTGGAAGGGAAAAAATAAGGGGAAAAAAAGGTTTATCTAAAAATATATCTCTCTTATTGATCATCTGGGAAGTGTGAAGACACTAGACTCTCCTACTATCCACACAGGAAGTCAGAGGAATCTTCCAGGAATGGTGTCATTTCACAGAGAACTGACAGGTCAGTAGACGCTGATTTCAGACCTAATGATCTCTAATCTAGGGAACAAGTTATCATGGTGAAGCACCCTGGTAAGAAGTGAACCATCTTAATAGCACAGAAAAACCCTGATAACCAGACAAGATAAAATCCGACTCCATCATCAGGCCTCTGCAGTGTTGGGAAAAGTGAACTAACACCTTTTTTTGTGTGTTAACTAGTAAAACTACAAATGCTTCCTTCACCAAAAGGAAAGTTGTTGTTCAATGTCATTCTTTTTATTTCCCAACCGGTTCCCAGGTTGAGCACTCTGCAGACAAGTTAGAGCAGGAAGGCTGAGACGGTTTGGACATCTGTAGGGGAAGTAGTGGATATACTGGACAAAGGATGTTGAAGATGGGAGGGAAAAAAGGAAGACCTCGGAGAGAAAGGTGAGATGCAACCTTTCTGCATATGCGGGTGATTCCTGCCATTTATTAGCTCGAAAAAGGTGAGAAGGGATTCTTTAGCAGTTACCTGGCCGTCCTGCGTGGTAGTGAACCTGCAAATTCCTGTATCGATACCATACCAAGTAAACACAGGGCCAGTATTACTGATACCAAAACCAATAGTGATACTTTTAACTTATAAAAGGCAGCTTATGTAGGGGAGCTCATCGTTTCATGACTTATGAGATGAATCATCACCAATCTGCAAAATCTGAACACATTTTAATAGGGTTAACATATCGATCCTATTGTGCTAGTATCAATCCGATACCGATACCAGTGATGGTATCAGTACTACGGATAATTGGGTCGTTAGTGGCTCACGGCCTAGCTCCACTGCTTGGCATCTGACCAGACAGGTGACGCGTTCCCTAGATTTTATTTATTGTTGTTGGCTTTTGAGTTTACGCTTTTAATATAAACTTAACTGAGTGGCACTTTTGCTGGGTTGACTTAATTTCTTATGACACTGTGCAATAATTTCATTACATGTTCACTGTCAAGTGGGTCATTGCTAGGTTTTAAAATTGCTGTAGTTAACCAAACTATATTTCTGTCTTTGGTAATAGGGATGGGAATCGAGAACCGGTTCTTGTGTAGAATCGGCTCCCAGTAGTCCAATTCCTTGTTGTTAGTCAGCCTGCCTATCATCCTGCTTCTGTTTCAGTTGCACTTGTGGTCCTGTGTTAAAACACTGGCACAGTCTGCAGCGTGGATATGGATGTTACTCTTATTTCACAAAAGGACGAGCACGGGATGGTAAAGTGGAAACTACATCCAGCTCAGAAACAACTGCATTATGCTGTTAACACTACTTTGACTCTTCACACACACACAGCATGCTAATACTAAGCCAACCAGACAGCATGCTAAAACCAAGCTAGCCAAGAACCCAGAGTGAAAGCTGAGTGAATGTGGGCCCCAGCCCAGCAGCCAGACCCTGAACTTTAACAGGTAACAAACATAAGCAGTTGGGTTGCAGCCTCCATTTCTAGATGTTCATGTTTCTAAAGTAGAATCACTTTCAAGTGTTTTCGTGCTGGTTTTCATCTTTACTTTGTGTTCACAACTAAATACTAAGAGAAAGATCATTTGTGTCACCCTCATTAGGATAGGGATTTGTGCTGTGTGTAAGATTGTAACCTCAGGTTTATATTGTTAAATGGTAGTTTTGAGACAATACGTTTCAGCTATTTTATAGAGTAACATGAAAGTAGTGCAATGAGCAGTGTAACAAATTACTTAATTACTCCAAAGAGAAAGTAACACACACTGCTCACACACACACACACAAAAAAGGGAAAATGCCTCCAACATACACAAACATTTGATCACACAACATGCTATTAATTTGCATGAATGTAATGTCTTCAGGAGTTTTTCCTTCCCACTGTCGCCAAAGTGCTTGCTCATAGGGTTCATATAATTGTTGGATTTTTGAATGTAGGTATAATTGTCGGGTCTACCTTACAATATAAAGTGCCTTGAGGTGACTGTTATTGTGATTTGGCGCTGTATGAAGAACTGGATTGAATGTGATATACTGCTTAGTCATGGTGGTGATAAGGAATCAAATCAATAGGTGATATCAATATTGGAATCACTAAACTCATCAATTTCCATCTTTATTTGGGTAATTTTGATTCAGTCCAGCTTCTTTTCTTTTCTCTTTTTAAATTATTCAAACTGAAGCAACCTATATTAATGAAAAGCACAGCTCAACTCTGAAAATGCCACAAAGCAGGTGTATATGCATTCATGAACTCTCACGCCGCTCAGCTACATTGGTGCATTTTCCTCTGTCACTCACTGAGCTGGAGTCAGATAAGGTACCAGTATTTGGAGAAATAACCCGATGATGTTTGAAGATTTCTTTCACATCTCCAGGGTCACGTGGTGACCCGCAGGTCAAATAAAACGCGCGTCGGTCTCGGGAGGAGCAGCAGCCTGCGGTGGCTTAATTAGTGTCCCAGCCGTGCGCCGCCTCGTGCCACCACCTCACCTGACCGTTAATTAACTCTGAGCGGCTAGGTGCTGCTAAACTAGCCAAGCTGTCCCCATCTCCAAACACCGGGTCGTGAATGTTAATAACCGTGTTTTAAGTCGTCTCCGCGGAGCAGAGCTGCACTGGGAGCTTCACTCACAGGGGGAAAAAATAAAAGCTTTAAATAAGACGTCTTTCAAAAGTTTGTTAAAAAATGGTGTTAAAAGTTTGTCCGCGTGCATCAATTGAAAAGGCTAAAACAAGCCAATAAAACAATTAAAGGGCAGCCTGAGTATCCTTACCCAAGTCGTCACCGTCTTCGTCCATGAACGCCACCGTCAAAACCAATAAACTTGTGCTAATAATCAATTAAGTCGAGCAGACAACGAAGCGAATGTCTTCATGACCGCAGGTTAATGGGCTTGATTGATTGATTACCTCTCTCTGCTGTGTGACGGAGAATTATCACGTGAAGGGTGAAACAGAAGCAGCCAATCACAGAACAGAACAGATGCACCATAACTCTACTTTTACAAGGAAAAAAGGTGTCTCAAAACCAGGTAACGACTTCCTGTTCAAACAAGAAGCCTGAGTTTTATCCTTATCTAGTCTCGCTCATCGCAAACAGCTAAAAAAAAAATGCTTAAATAAAAATGGCTTCTGAGGGCTCAGGTCTGAGGAGGTTAAGATATTGCCATCTATCGATTTTATCCCGTTTATTCATTTCTTTCTGGGACAAGTTTTATGTTTATACTTTTTTATTTTACAGTACAGGGGATTTACTTGTGAATCATTCAAGCATAAAAAAGGCATCTAACTCAAGGCATGTGCCATTGAACTTAGTGAATAACCAATTTAGGCACTTTGTTACTAGCAGCCTGTCGCTAAAACAAATCGTTTGGTCCCATTTCTTTATTTTAATATATGAAAAATGTCAAAGATAACACAGTTTGACAGGCATAACATTCTGTTTCTGCATCATCAAGATGATCCCGAAGAGCTGCTCATGGAAAACCTGGCATATGTCAGCATCGGGTGCAGCGTATACTTAAAGAAATTTAAGGAAACTGGAAAAGTGGAGGACAAAAGAAGAAGGGACATACCTAAAGCAACTATACAAAAAATGAACAGCATCTAAAAGTCAAGTTCTCAAGAAATCAGAAATAATCCAGCAAACAGCTGAAACAGGACCCGAGAGATACATCTGGGCTTTCAGTTGATCCATCTACTGTTTATTGAAATTTCATCAAAAATGTTCTCAGTGGAAGGGAAGGCCACTTATCCTTCCACCTATTAAATTCAGGTTCACAGGGGGCCTGGAGCATATCACGGCTGCCGCAGAATAATAGGCAGACTACTACACACTGGCAGAAAACCATTCACATTCACAGTTAATGCCAATTTAGAATCACCAGTTAACCTAACCTCACTAACTGCATGTCTTTGGACTGTGGGATGAAGACAAAATACCTGTAGAGAACATGCAAGCTCCACACAGAAATGCTCCGGCCAGGTTCGATTTGGATTTGAACCCAGGACCTTCTTGCTGAGGCAACAGCACTAACCAGCCCCATTGTGCTACTCTAACGATGAATGATGAATCAGGCGAGTGGTGTTGGAGCTCTTTTCAAAAATTAATGTAATTATGAACACAGAAAAGTGCTGTCAGAATTTGATCCACCGTGCAATACCATCTGGAAAGCATCTGAATGGCAGCGTGACAATGATGCCAAACACACTGTCAATGCTGTAAAACCAAACCTGGATAGAAAAACACACAATGCAACGCTATCAGGAGTTCAGGTTGTGTTGAAGAATGATAGCGGTCTGAACAAATACCGACTTTCAAGCTCATTAGTATTGTACAAACTCTGTTTTTCCCTTATATACTGTATTGCATCTAAATAAATCATTGCACCTTAAGCAGCTTGAGGTTACGGCACAGCTAACAGCTGTACAATGTTTTTCCCATTTTCTTTTTTATGAACCTAATTTCTCAGATCACAAACTATGCCTTTATTGTTGGTTTCTAACTTGCTCCTATGTGTTTAAATGGCTTTTTTATTTTTAAAACAAAACTGTTTGTTGGGGAAAATGAATGAGAACATTTAAAATGACCCTCAATATGAAATAGGTAATTATTATTATATGTATAGTATGTTGATAAAAGTGGATTCTGGGATTACTTGAAGCATTTTTGCTGTAGTAGGTGAGATGAGACGTCTAAAACAAAATCATTCTGTGAATCATGTAGCTTATTTAAACTAGATCATAAAGACAAAATGAATGTTTTGATATAATCACCAAGGCGCTGTAGTTTAGATGCAGATTTGTTACACCTCTTAACATACTAGACTCTAAATGCAGGAAAACTAAAGCCGTGGCTTTGCGGGGGAACTACATGTAGTTTTTAGTTTGAGATCCCGTGAAATAAAGACACGTGTCGCTGCTACACATTTGCTACACATTTGCAAATGTATCTGAAAGATGTTTTATTTTCTTTCAGCTTAAATTAATAATCATGTAATCCGTGAAATCTACGCTGGGACTCCTCATGGTTAACCCAACCCTACAGACTGTCAGCTGAGGATAAACAGCGCTGATCCCTTGAGCTTCTTACTCCACAAAGGTCTAAAAAAATAAGCCGTTGTAAAATCAGACACAAACGCACCACAGCCTGCTATCTGTATTTTTGTAGTATGTAAAATTACAGCTGAAAATAACCAGGTTAAAACTGGGTAGTAAATCAGGTTGTCTCTGCCACGGTTGTTCCTCTGTTACCCAGCAGATGGGGTACTGGTTGGACCCCAGGCCTGCTTCATTCTTCCCCAACTCTACTGTGCAGCTTTGGCTCGGCTGTTCCACCCCTCCCACAGGAGGCTCACACACAAGGAGCCCTCAGCCTCTGTGCAGAGGCATATTTCCTCATCAGCAGCCTGCTCTCCAAGGCCAGGACAGCTTGTTAGCTTTGCTGGATGATAGCCAGCTGCAAACCCACTACTCAGGTGACCTTGGTCTCATCTGGTCTCATGCTTGAAGAGCAGGAATAATCTCCTTTCCTGTGTGTCTGTGTTTGTACTCACAAATCCCCACAGACAGTTTATCTAACTTTCAGTGAGGAGGGAAGAGGGAAAAAAAGATATTTTTATGTGTTGACTTAAGAAAAATAACATCTCTGTCTGTTTCTCCCTCGAGGGCCCACAGAGTTAAACAAGTGTAAATGAGGTGCTAAGAAGCTGTGATCACGCAAATACAAATACAGCATCTCTCTTAGATGAAGCACAGAAGAGAGGAGAGCTGCCTCTAGTGTCAGCGGGTCGAAAAGAATGGCACGCAGGCCGAGCTAATGCTGGCTGGTGTGTGAGAACATGGAGGCAGACTTTGTGTCTGCACGCAAGCGCCTTTAAATGCATGTTACTGAAATGTATTCATCTCCTGTTTCAAGTGCTTCGTTGCTGAGTCATGAGTGGACCCAAGAATAAAGCCTGGACCTCAAGTTTGAACAATCTTCAGCCGCCAAGGGAGCTGAGTCACATTTAAGACCGAGATATTGAAGGAAAAGTTCACCCACATTACAACACTGCATGTGATCACAATAAACTCATTTAAGCTTCCCGGTTTGAGGGGATTATTTGGGATTTTTATGCATCTCCTGCAGCAAAACGGATACAAATGGAACTTCATGTGCCCTGCCCACAATGTAGAAAAGAATTACATCTAAATAATTCAACGGTAGCCTGTCTTTCGAGCAACATTGTCTTGGTGGGTAATCCACAGACTACAGTGACAGTGTTCACTGTAACCAGAAGAAAAGGCAGTTTATAACCACTGTGAGCGCTACAAGCTGCAGACTGCATTAAGATGGAAGTGAAGGGTTGAGAAATCTGTAAACCTGGACAAAAAGAACAAAAAGGTCTGCATAGCAACATCAGGTTTTTGTAGTCTGAGTGAAGTCCTGTTTATCCTTGAAGAAATTTTACAAACTGCAGCTTTAATTAGGAGGAGGAGAGGGCACTAATAATGAGGTCAAAACACTTAAACATTACTCCGGTAGAATCAAAATTAGCTGCGCCGAACAGTTAAAGTTTATAATTACATCTTCTGAAAGACTTTTCCAAGTAGCAGGTACATTTGATGGCACCCCTTCATCCAGCCTGTCCTAGTCTACAATGAGCGAGAGGCAGGCACGTCCATCAACAAACCTGTGGCCACTTTTATAGATGGTGAAAGAAAACTGGATGAACAGAGGAAAGCCATACAGTCACAAACTGCCCCAAAGTGTCACAAACGCCTCACTGGAAGAGCCGATTCAACCCTGAACCTTTTTACTGTGATGTGCATTTAAAATACTTCATTAACTGAAAGCAGACTTGCTGATTGTGGAATGTGCAGTGTTTGCTTATGAGGGAAGATGCATTATTACATATAAAACCAAGGCTGGATTACCTTGACCCCGAGGGACTCGGAAATTCCCTGGTTCATTGAATGTTAATTAGTTTTGGTGATTTGATTAATGGTGCGTTTGTTAGCAAATTAGCACAGCTAAAGTACAATACCTAAGAAAGTGGGGGGTGGTATTGTTTTGTGAGTGTTTCGGGCCTTTTAAGCAGGGAAGTATGCGTCAAACTAATATCTGGGGGGTAGGTAATAATTTGCAGAATATATGACGGTGATGGTGTCTGGTGAAATAATGAGACAGTGCTGTATGTATGTATTAAAGAAATATTGGTTTCTCGCAATACAGTCAAGAAGTTTGGTCTAAAGATAAGAAAGTTCACCTACATGCACCTTTAAAACAAACAAACCTGACCAAGAAGAGTACCCCTGAAACTACAACTGGTTGTTTTTACACTCTGTAATTTGTATGTTTAATACATATACACAGTGTAATAGTTTGTGAACTTTACAGGTGCTGGTGTGCAAACATTAAGGCTAGCTGTTTCACCATTTCCAGTCACATGTTAAGCTAAGCAGTGGCCTATAGTTTCCTATTTACTGTATGAGAGCGTTCTCAATCTTCTCCGCTAACTGACGTGGTTTCTTCCTAATCTTAAATTGACCCTCATGCATATTTTAATAAGATCTGAAGGCAGGGGGTCAAGGACGTAAACAACATGAAAGCACAAATCCATCCTGCCGTGCATCAGGGGTTCAGGTTGTTGGTGGTGTAATGGGGTGGGGGATATTTTCTTGGAACATTTTGGACCTCTTCAGTACTAAATGAGCATTGGATAACTAGGGATGCACCGATACCGATACTGGTATCGGGGCCGATACTGTAAAATGTGTGTGTACTCATACTCGTAAAAGTTAACCGATACCATGAACTGATACTGAATTATTTCATTAATCAGAGATTGGCTTGTCATTTTTGTTGTAGTTTTTTTAGATTGGCCACTAGGGGGACATCCTGCGCTAAACAGGCACAGGGTTAGACCAGTCAGACTGGCAGCTCCAGATAAAGAGAAACTGGAGGCTGCTGTAGCTAGGCTAAACAAAATGTCAGCAGTGTGGACCGGAGCAGCCAACTTTAACTCAGGTTTTGGAAAAGCGATGAAAAATGTCAAGAGAAAATCCACGGGCAGTTAAAATAACAGAGGCTCTGACTCATTTTATTGCTCTGGATGACCAGCCAATGCCAGTCGTGGAAAGCATAGGATTCTTCTCAGCATACTCGAGCTGCGATATGAAATTCCCAGCCGCCCACACATCAGGGAGATAATGGTGCCAAAACTTTCTAAAGCAGTAAAGACAAGCAGTGTGTGCGCGATGTCAGTCCTTGGTTTAACAGCAAAGTGGACTGATGATCCACAGGCAGATGAGGAGTTTGTTCGTCAATGCCAAATACTTTCGTTATTTTGTTTGTTTGTTTACAATATGGACACTCTGCAACAATTGAAAAGTTTATTTTATTCTCAAACCTAATTTGTATTAATTTTATTCCAAACAGAAGTGTTTATTTATTATTCCGAAAGCTCGAGACAGTGCCAATAGTTCAGTGATATTTTGTTAAATTACAATGTGGAGACTCTGCAATAATTTAACAGAAGTGCTTATTTTTCACTTGAAATTTTTTTGTGGTCATTTTTATTAAGATATTATTTATTATCGGCAGAGAATAAAACAAAACCTGTCTTCCAATTCATTGCATTTGTGTGTGTGTGTGTGTGTGTGTGTGTGTGTGTGTGTGCGGTAGAAGTATCGGTTTTTGTAATCTGTATCAGCAAGTACTCAGATCCAAGTATCGGTATCGTATCGGTCTGAAAAAATTGGTATCGTTGCATCCCTACCTATAACCTACATTTATCTACAGTAAAGAGCAACAATACAGCAACACCATGTTCTTTATAACTTTATAACCTGTTTCCAGCAGGATAACACACCATGTCACAAATCTTAGATGATCTCAAACTGGTTTCTTGAACACGACTGTAATCAAACGACCTCCATAGTCACCAAATCTCAATGCAGAGAGCACCTTTGGGTAGTGGTGGAACAGGACACATCATGGATGTGCTGTGTGATGCTATTTTGTCAGTATGAGCTGATGACTTTGTAGAATATACCGTATGTCACAAAGACTTCAAGCATCTCTGAAGGCAGAAGGAGGTCCAACCTGGTACTAGCAAGATGTACCTCGTGAATCAATCGATGAGTGTATACATGTGTTGTTGCCATAGTTTTGTCCCATCTGCATTTTTTATTATTACAGCATAGTTTTATCCATTTATAGCAAGTTATTTTTGTGTCTCTTGACTATGGGTCATTGACCTTAATTAAACTTCAGGTTGAGAAACACTGCTGTTGTGAGATTATAGATCATTAGCCACCAAAAAGACAGCAAAGGAATAATTGCACAATTTTAATGTCACACAGTTATGTAGTTCCTTGGTTGTTTGTGTCATTAGTCACAAATTCTTGAGAGGAAAAGAGAGTTTTTTTAATCTATTTCAGTTTAAAAGAAGACAGGAGAGGACAGATTTACCCAATCAGGTTTTTTATTTGGAACAGAGTGGCAGATTAGTGACAGGGCGGTAGCGTGGAGGATCCGCCTCCTTTCGCTCACTCAGCCAATGACAGAAACTCAGCCTTAAAAAATGCAAATGTATAAAAACAGGAATGGGAACAGCAAACATAGAGTAGTGTAGCCTCCACTGGGCTTCACACACACAAACACACGCTCACACGCACACTCTCAAACATGCACACTAACACTCACACACACACATACAAATTTACCCTCTTTCTCTCAGACACGCACACACGTCTTATTTGGCTACGCAGGCTTAAATGGCTACAAACGCACACGTTTACACTTTGACAGTCACTTTTAGAAAAGACAGTACGTGTTTATATCATTCCTGCCTGTGAGAAAGTGGCGTGTTGTCTGTCCATCTGTCCTGCGGCAGACAGACAGGTAGACAAGTCAGACAGACAGTGAAAAGACACGGTCAGTGTGTGTGATAGCCACTGTGAGGGACGAGCCGCCCCACATTCAGCAGTGAACAGACTAAACACACCCTCACGCACGCAGAAACACACGCACACACACACACTCGCGTCGACAGGCTAGTCAGTGTACACAAGAGTCTGCTGTGAAATATCAAGGTGAAGCACTCATGCATACGCAAACACACAGGTAGCAGGTTTAGATGAGGTGCAGACACAGGCGCGCACAGGTATTCTTGGACTGGCGACGGGAAGGAGGGAGGGAGGGAGGGATGGAAGGAGGGGGCCCAGGTAACTACACACACAGGAGTGGAAGAGTTGTGTTACCTGCATGTGGAAGAGCGTGAGAACTGCTGGAGCAGGTAAACAAACACTCGACCACAGTACATTCCAGCTTTAACTCGCCCCTCTCTTCTTTTAAAGACGCACACTTGGACAGAAAAAAATGCACACACACTCACACACACACACACAGACAGAGCCATCCGCACACACCCAGACGAGTATAGTTTTGACTCCCATGCATTTTTGTTCTACAGTACTGAGTATAATAGAAGCTACTAGCCCAGTCGCACTGGTGTGTTTATTGTTACAATCTCTTAGATAGAAGCACAGCCCGCCTGTCTCCTCACGTTGTCCCCTCCCCTCCCCCAAAATGCTCCCACGGCAGGTTAACGTTGACCTCATAAACACTAATTCATTTTCCTCTCATAACCAAAGCTCTAACGGCAAATGTTATGACTGAATTAGTGCACGTGGGAGCAACTTTTTAAAAAAAAAAAAAATTTCATTAAAGCCCCTCACACTTCCAAGAGGCCCCTCCCATCCCCAAACAGAGAGACAATGATGGAAGAAAGAAAAAAAAATCATAAGGTGAGGCATGCAAAAGGGTGTGTGCGTTTATGTGTGTGAGAGGGGTGGGGTGGAGGGCGTTTATTGGATGATGGCCGGACGTGGAGTTGTGCTTTTACACAAACAGACCAAACTCTAAACCAACCGGCAACTGATCGATAACTAACCAATAACATTGAAACCACCTGATCTTGCTGGAAATCACAAGTGATGACTATCACTATGACGACGATGATGATGGCGATGACGGCGACGAGGGGTTCGATATGCGCTCGTGTGATATGATTTACAGTCTACTTAACGTCGGCGCGGTGTGTTTCAGTGCGCTGCGAGTTTTATTTCAGCTGTTGTGTGTTTGGTGTGTGTGTGCGTGCGTACGTGTGTGTGTGACAAGAGCACAGCTCATCTAAAGGGATGACGTGATGTGATGGATAAAAACTCTTCATGGTCATGCAGATGGTTAGTGACGCCAGAAAGGATACGCTGATATTTACATATAAACTTTTTTCTTTTTTTAAACTACTAAATACACATCCTCCTGTTTATTATTATTATTACGGCATTATTATCATCATCATCATTATTATTATTGTTCACCATCCAGCCCAAGAACATTGATATATTATTGATTATTATTACTATCCATAACTAGTCTTTATACAGCTTAGAGGAGCAGAGGGAGGGGGGCCTGCCGGTGTCTCCGCAGCGGCTCCTTGACGTTGTGAAACACGCCGAGCGCTGAGCACCGTTTTCTGGTTGGCCGAGCACAGAGCGAGAGGTCAGCGCCACCTTCGAGCAGATACGAGTGTGTGTGTGTGTTAGCGTGTGTTTATGCGTGGCTTTGTGGACGTGCGTTTGTGTGTCTTTGAGCACCAGATTGACGGAAGGCACACAAAAGAGACCTTTCCTCTCACCTTTGACCCCGGGCTCTGTGCGGCCAACCAGACGCTCTGTATGGTTTGTTTTTCTTTTTTTTTTCTTTTTTTTAAGTGTATGTGTAGAGTGGGGGTGGTGGTGGTGAGAGGCAGAGTAGAGCCCGATCTAATAGTTAGTCTGTCCATAGGCTCACTCCACCCGTCTCCACCCCTCTCCTCTCCCCTTTCAGGCCTTTTTTCAGATTTGCTCCGTTAAAAACAGAAGAGGATCTCTCTCTCTCTCTCTCGCTCTTTTTGTGTGTGTGTGTGTGTGCTGGAAAACACAGGTTGCAAGAGCATGTGTTTTGTTTTGTTTGTTTTCTTACAAAATAATCATATCATTACATACAGAACAAGAGAATCTGTAGAATATTAATAACAACATTTACTTTAAAAACATCTCGCGTGTACGTGTTATTTTTTTTCTGAATATATTTGGATTTTTTTTTTCCTTTTTTTGTCCTCTTTTTTTCTCGTTTTCTTTGAAAAGAAGGTTCCATGTCCGCAGAGAGAAAGGCGCTCTCAAGTATGGAGACGGGAGGAGAGAGGGATGAGGAGACCCGAGCAGATAAGGAGGGTGGGGGGAGAAGAAGAGGAGTAGGAAGGATGGAGGAGGAGGAGGAGGAGGAGGAAGGGCAGGACTTATAGAGTATCTTTCGCTCTTCTCTTGCTCGCTCTTTCTCCCTTCCCGGTGTGCGGCGTGTCTCTCTGGCGTGTCAGTGTTATGCATAAAACTCCTCCTGCTTGTCCGGTTTCTGGTAGGTGACGGTGGCCTGTTTGGGTTCCTCCAGCGTGTAGCTGCCCTCGTCCTTCTTCTTCATCCTGTACACCAGCAGCATCACCAGGAAGGCAGCGAACAGGGCGCCCACCACGCCTCCCACTATCACCGCTGCAGCGAGATGGAAACAAGAGTTAGTCGTGTCAAATTTGCAGCAGATTAGATGCTACAAACACTCAAACACACGCAGAGACAAACACTAAAATGCCATTAGAGCCGCTGGCACGTCTGCGGCTGACTATGAAACAACACGGAGCTGCTTTAGAAACACTTCTAGCAAATCTACCACAGCATCACTACCACCTTCCTGCTAAGTGAAGACGGATGAGCCCGAATGTGCCAAAATACATTCTGTGTGCTGCCAACCGCTTTGTGTTAAAACTGCAGCCCTGCAGTGCCACATAGCAGTTTAACCCTGTGGGGGCTGCCGGGGCCAATCAGCAGCAGCTGCTTTGTTTCCCACCGTCCTTTGCTTCCTCTGCTTATCTTGTCGAAATGGTTAAAAACGCCCTCATTACAGTGACTGGCATCCACGCCAAAAGCGGGAAACAAGCGCTTTGTTTCCATTCTTTGCGTCAGGAGAGTTTACTTTGTTTATCTCCATTTCTGCTGAAGGGATTTAATTAATGCAGTTTTTCCACCGCGTACTTTCACCGCAAAACGTATTCCCCTCGTCTGCCTCGTCGCACCGTTTTACGTAATTAAATCTTCTATAAGATTTCAGTCGGTTTTATCTTCTTTTGCCCAATCATGCAGTGCGTAACTACAGTCTGTGCGTTTCACCGTGTCTCTTTATCTCACCGTCTCTGATTTTGTTTATACTCAGACTTAAGGAATGTTCACTGCACCATTTCAAGTTGCTGTCAAGATAGCACATAATGAACCACTTGTCCGCGAATTCATAATATCAAGTCATCATTAAGACGAATGACTAAATCAAGGATTTTAGTCATGCTGGTGGGGCTGGGCCATGGATGGCATTGTCATTCAGCCCATCTGTCCACCGCTTTTATCCAGAATTAAATTGGACAGAATGGCCTGAAATTTGGCGAGGATACTGATGTTCCCCTCGGGATGAATTGTGTCAACTTTACTGAGCTCGCTGCATTTCTGAAAGCAAAGAAATTATAATTTTATTCCAAAAAATTTTGTTTGAGTTTAGTTCTGAATAACAAGTGGTACCCAGCCGATGTGCAAGACAGCAATAATATATTTAGCATGTTCGCAGTAAAGAGGACCTATTATGTTCTTATCCTTCTCCTTTTTTCTTCCATATACAGTCATGCAAAAAATAATGCTTTCATACCGCTCGAAGCTTTCCTGTGAAAAGCTGAAAATACCTCATGATTCAGTAGATTGTAGATTCACCTTTAGCAGGAATGAGTGGAAGTAATTGTTTCCTGTATTATTGTATCAGTCTCTCACATCATTGTGGGGGATTTTTGGTCCACTCTACTTTACAGTGTTGTTTTAGTGCATTGAGGTTTGCAGGTTTATGCCTGTCATTTTCATGCCGGCCATTGAAGCACCTTGATTATTTTCTTTTTGAGCCATTCTGTTGTAGGCTTGCTTTGTGCTTGGGTTCGTTGTCCTGTTAAATTGAACTTTAGCTGTTAGACAAATGTTCTCACATTTGATTCTAGAATAATTTGTCATACAGACAAATACATGCTTTCCAGAGGTCTTGTGTAACCTTTCCAAACAAGCCACACTTTTTCAGTCTTTATTTAATTGTACTGTGATGAACTTTAACATTTAACACACTAACTTAAGCATGTAGAGTCTGAGATGTAGCTCGTAGGTTGTTTTTTGGGGGTTTTTGCAGTTTCTCTGAGCATTGCACGGCAGTATGCTTGCATACCTGAATGCTCCAGATCAGGAAAATGCCCAAACTTATGCTCTCACTTGCTGATGATCAATTTATGCATTATGCATTTGATTAGGAGCAGCTGGCTGCTATTGACCTTCTTAACTCTTATTAAAGCAGTGAGAGTGTTCTTAGTTTTTCACATGACTGTATATGTTGTTAGAATAGTAGATGCTCGTATTACTTATAGCCAAAGTTTAATAATAATAAAGCCAGTGTGCGTACCGATAATCAATTTGAGTGAAAAGCTCAGACTTCAGCCAGGCTTTTTGTACTGCTGTCTCTTTATAACATCAAACCAAACCAAACCTGTGTTTACAAGTGGCAGCCAATCAGAAGAAAGCTGGCTTAAACCCAATCAGAAGAAAGCTGGCTTAAAGGGAGAGGAAGCTAAAACACCCTTTTTTTTTCAGATTTTGGTGCTAAAAGGGCTCTGTCAATGAAAAGCTGCACTACACTAATACACGTCTACTGTCTAGTCTAAAATATGTTGCCTCCTGCTCTTTACCGATGAACAGGAAATCAGCGAAAACCACAGCCAGAAGTCCACCAATCAGAACGGCTGAAGGAGAAACAGAGAGCCAGTCAGGTCAGGCAAATTGGCTGCTCCTTTCTTTTCAACAACAGCTCTTTGGGATGAGGAATAGGGGGCACTTGAAAAGGAACTGGACTTAGCCAAAGGGGAAAAGGATGAGAAAAAATAGGGGGGGAAAGGAGGGGTTGGATAACCCGAGAAGAGGATCTCTTGTTCTCAATGGGTCAAACGGGGCTAAGCAGGACATTCTGTTATGGTGATGAATCTGCACTACGTGAATGCGAGGTGATGCCAGATTGTCAGAGCAGCTTCCTGAAAGCAGGGAAAGAACACAGGAGGCAACTGGGAAATGTGTTCTGCCAGTCTAAGGGGTGATTAGGAAGACATGCTCAGAGACAGACAGGTGGATGAAAAGGGCTCGAATTCAGACACGACACACATGGAAGCCATTTTCATGATCTTTAGTGATGGATAATCTTACCTATCAAGACCTCTTTTCTCTCCAGGATGTTCTTCTGCGGCAGCTGGGCCGCGGAGCTGCCTCCGTCCACAGAGTTGCCGATAAGATCAGGTCCACCCGCCATTTCGCTGCCAAGATTATTGCGGCGTCCATCCATGATTTCATAATCTCCACTTGGTCCTGCAGCACCCACTTCGTTGGTGCCCTCCTGAGATGGGGAACAGAAAGTGAGACCAATGAGGAAACTTAAATTTGATGTAATCCCATTTCCCCCACAGAGCCGCTGCACTGAAACGCATCCAAACCAACACAGAACTTTCCATGGCACATGTTCGCCTTTAAAACAATGAGCCTCTGTATATTAGGATGGGAGAGAGCTGCAGATTGTCCAACCCATCCAGTATACGCACAAAATCTGGCAGCTTAATTATATGTGGAAAACCAGAAAAATCTAAATGGATCGTGGTTTAATGCAGTTTCTGTGATTAACCAAAAGCACATGTGTCAGAGAAATGCCTCTGGTCTCGAATAACGAAGAGGCAGTTAGAAGAAGAGCCGTTACGGTTTACTGGACCATAAACTGTATTTAAAAGATGGAAGAGCAGTAACAGCATGATGCCACATGATGTTTTGAAGCCTCAAGTTGAGCATTTTGGTCTTTACCGTCTTGATTTTAGGAAACTGAATGTGACAGTCTGAATGAGGGAGATGACACCTCTTCCTTTCTGCCTCTAAAATTGAACCATATTTTAGAAAATTGGAATTACATTTAACAAGACGTTCAACCAGCAATTGAAGCGATAAACTCATCAGTAAAGTGTTTATTGAGCTCACAGATCAAGTAAGCATCTCACTGATGTTGTGGATGCTGTTCTTGTTTTTTGAGTCTGAGATGAGGACACTAAGACTACTGTTTGTTAGATTTGGCAGCTTGAGCCCAGAAGTGATCGGCCTAACTTTGCATAAAGAGTGGAAACAGCAGGAACCAGCGAGGGTAACTCTATACAGGTTTAAATAAATATCACAAGTCCCGAAGTTCACAAATGAACATTTTTCATCTCGTTTGCCTAATACTGCCTGACATGAGCTGAGTCCTACCTGTGTTGTTGTGGGCTGCTGTGGGCGGGTCGTCCTCTCTGTTGGCACCGCCTGAGTCGTTGTCATCATGGGAACCCTGGGCCTGAAGGGGGTCCTGGTCTTGACAGTGGTAGCAGTGGTTGTTGCAGCTGTGGTGGGCTCAGGGGTTGACTCTGGTGTGATGGACATGTCTTCTTCTGTAGTGGTTACGTCAGTGAATCCTGGGTAAAGCAAGCTGGGCTCTGGCGAAAGGTAGATGTCTTCCTCTTCTTCTGTGGCGCTCAGGTCATCTGAACCAGCAGAGGGCGCTGCACTTTCAGCAGGACTGGCTGCAGGATTGGTGGTGAACATAGGAACGGCAGCAGGGGACCGGGGCGCGGCAGTGGTCTTGGCGGCGGCCCGGATTCTCTCCAGCTCTCTCTCACGTTCCCTCTCTCTCTCCCTCTCTCGCTCTCTCTCCCTCTCCCTCTCTCTCTCCCTCTCCTTCTCTCGCTCCATCTCTCGGACACGCTCCCTTTCCCTCTCCCTTTCTCTCTCCCTCTCCTTTTCCAGCTCCCGCTCCAGCTCCCTCTCCCTCTCCAGGTCCCTATCCAAGAACACGCCGCTCTCTCCTTCAGCTTCAGTGAGAAGAGGGGTGGTCGTCGGGTCCTCTGGGTTGGGGCTAGGCTCTGCTGCAGGCGGTGCAGAGGGAGCGAGGTCAGTTGCTTGGGTGGTGGAGAGAAGTAGGGGTTCCTCTGTGGTGAACGTGACAGCTACTGATGTTGGCCTCATACCGATCTCAGGAACTGAAGAGGAGAGAATTAGAACAAAAAATGAAATAAGACAAGAATCTGAGTCAAATTTGACACAGTCACTCCATCACAAGCCACCACCCGCCCACCCACACACACACACACACAGATAACAGTAGATCAGAAACTGAGACTATTGCTGGCTCATTCACTTCACACTCAGTAGTTTACTCTCTAGTGACACTTCTGACACTTAATCTGATTAGTCTTACTCAGCCAGCAGATTGCATCGTCCCTAACAGGTGTCCCCGGTGTATATCCCTAATACCTAAAGTTCCCCTGATGGCTTACTTGATGGGCTGCAGTAGAAAATAAGAAGAGATGTGTAATGGAAGAAAGAGAGGAGCATACAAGGTCTGATACGGCTGTGCTGTTCTTCATGCAGCATCATTAATCCTGTCATGCCTAAGAATGGCGAAGCATGTCATCACATCTGAAAATCACTGAAAATCAATGCTTAAATACTGTATGCCTCATCACCGCAGGATCCACTATGATCACAGAAGTTGCACCGAGCAGAATGATGTCTTTAACTATCTGTAATATCTGAAGCTGCAGCCGCACAGGTTTAACGCTGCTCGAAGGCAAGAGGTGTCGGGATCGATCCAAATATCCATAGTACCGATATCAAATATGCATCAGTACTGGACTGGATTGATACTTTGTTTCTACCGTCTAACTTCAGTATGTAGCTCAAAGAGCTTTATGCTTAATAAACTATTTTCTTGGAAGAGAACGGAAGATAAACCGAAATGCTTTAGAGGCGGGCACAATTACACTCCTGATGTCCAAAAAAGTTTTAAAATTGTTTCAAAATAGAAGCTGAAAGAGTGTTTTTTTTCTTTTGTTAGCTAAGTATTGTGGAAAGTACAAATCACAGTGGTTTACTCATCATTAAAACCTGTTCAAAATTTGAAAATTGATGCTAATTCATCTCATAAATCATTCAACACCCTGTATTTAATTGGTATCGGATCGATACCAAGGTTTGCAGTATGTGCAGCAGTACCAAGGACCATCACCAAAACAGACAGCATTCACATTGTTGTATTTTTATAGCTTTTAATAAGAGAATGTGGCAAAAGTTGCCTTCAGAGTTTTCTGAAAGGCGTCCTAGCAGGTGGGTAACATAGCAAAAAGGGCTTAATTTAACCTAAACTATCATTTTGCCTAAATTAAACCAAACTGCAAGCGAAAACTGAAAATAAATAAATGAATAACCCAGCTAAGTCTGCACTGGTAACTCACATGGGAGATGAGCCCCAGTCTCCTGGATGAATCACACACACTAATCAACCTACAACCATCCCCATAATTTACAGTCAACAGCAACCGTGATCCTAGAGCAACATTTATTATGACGTTGCAGGAACAAGTCAACATGGTGACATCGTGTCTAAACTTGTAAGGCTTCCACATGAAGCTGGAACTAAGCTCCTCAACCAAAGGCTTTCCATAATGCAGCACGTTAATATGTTTTATTAAGATACACCTTCCCTGGTAAACTGCCCACCTTTCAGACTCCAAGGCCAACCCTTTGAGGTTTGAGGAACCCCAAGCTTGGGCAACCATCATGACATCATCCCCAGCTCTTAAGCAGCAATTAATTTGTCCTTGACTACACATGCAGCTATCTGCTTTATTCATCAATAATCCCTTCGGTAATTTTTAAACGCTGAGGAAATATTTTCTGCAGAACTACAAAAAGCATCATTCAGCTTTTTTTTCACAGCCAGCTAACAAACAAACTGGGATTTATGAGTACAAGTGTCTCCGCCTCCATCTTTCCTTTAAATGTCAGCAACACAAAAGCACACACAGAGAGTGCTTAACTATGTTTGGTTTGTTTGGTTTTTTTTGGTTGCTTTTTTAAATCGCTTATAAAATAGTGAATGTAATGATGACTTGGCACCCCAATTAAATCGCCATTTTCTGCTCATTTAGCTGTCTGACAGCAGAAACTTAACAATGTGTACACGAGAACGACTGCTGCAAATTACGAGTTCAGCTGTGTTAAAAACCTGGAGAAGAGAAGAGAAGAGTGATTCATTTTCTTTTTAAATCTCATAATGCTATTACTCCACCCCACCTTTCATTCTGTTATAGCAGTGAAGCTCTTTGGGTTGAAAGAGAAATAAATTGAATTTACAGGCACAAAAACACGAAGGCTGTAGTGGAGGTGGAGAGGATATCGAAATATGGACTCCAACAATGCAGCTTCTGTTAAACACATCAGACACCACAACAAGAAAAAAAGAAAGAAAGAAAGAAACTGGATGGCTCTGAAGCAGCTGTGACACAAAATGAACATCTGCCTGTTAAAAACGAGCCCTTTCTTTGGGCTCTGTAGTTTGGTTTGAGCTTAAGCAATTTGCCGGGCTGCTGTTTCAGCCACAGGGGGTGCCTCTGCTACACTCTCCTGCTTTGAATGGTAATTTATTTTGAGTGTGCTCGCCACTAGCGCAGCGCCCGAACTGAGGGCAGCCCTCAATGAGTCATGCTTAATAAGGGGCGCCGCGCTCAAGCTTCGACAGCAAGATCAGAAAATCAACCTGAATTACAGCAATGTGATTTACATTAAGTAGGTAATTCCTACAGCCCGGCTCGAGCACGGGCCGCACGCTCGCACATAGGTGCCCGCGACACGCTGGTGTGCGTGTGATCGTCTAATCTGCATGGACTGTAATCTGATTAGAGTAAATAAGATCTCGGGGAACTGAGCTTCAGTTAGTGCTTGTTTGTAAGGGGTGTGTCTGAGGAATTTTCTTAATAAATCTGTTCCCGAACTTCTCAGTCGAGCCACACGGCATGTTTATGTGGTGTGACTTTGGGTGTGTGTGTGTGTGTGTGTGTGTGTGTGTGTGCATGGCCTCCACGCATGTGTGTCTGGTGAATAGAGGAGGGACTGTGGGGGTCTTCGGGGTCAGCAGATTGAAACCCGACAGCTGTTGAGTCTGAAAGAACCAGGGCATGAGTGTGTAACCTCACACACACACATAGATATATATATATACACTTACAGCCAGAGCCAGAGCCCGAGTAGAGATCCTCGTCGTCGTAAAATTCATCTCTCGCCGACCCTTCGTCATCGATAGGCAGCGACCACTTCTGTCCCTGTTAGACAGAGAGATTACAGATGACTGAGAAGTTTGTCATTTCATTTGAAAGAGAAACCACTTTTGCAGATTACACACACACACACACACACACACACACACACACACACACGCACGCACACACACGCACACACACACACACACACACACAGAGTTGTCTGGTGCAGCTGCATTATGTTGGACAGGGGAACATCTGTCTGTCTGTGGCTCTATGGAGGAGCATAGTTAATGAGTTGATCTAAAGCTGGGATTTTGGCAGTGGAACATCAAAGCTTTTAAGGAGAGAAGAAGGGGGTGGGCGGGTGGTGGTGGTGGGGGTTTCCATTTTGTCTCTGCGTATGTGTCATTTGCAAGTGATGCTCGGCCCGTAAAGCAGCAAAGCAAAGGAAAGCAATTAACTTCTGAACTTCATTCCATTATGGATTAATAGGGTAATATTTTTCAATATGAAGTGTTCGGTATTTAAAATGATAGGAAGTACTCATTTTTACACTCACAAAGCAAACGTGATATCTTTAAATTGCTTGTTTTGTCTGAGCGGCAGTCCAAATACGACGGTTTGAAAATTACTGAGAACGGAGGCCAGCAGCAGCAGGCACATTTCAAGCAACCAGAGCAGGAAAATGACACCAGTGCTTCCTGCCTGCTGTGACACAGAGCTGGCAGAAGCATCTGACCGATTAAAAATCACGAAAGTTTCTAAAGTTTATTCCTACAGACTCGTGAATGTCTGCACCAAATTTTAATGGAAATCAATCAGACACTATTGAGATACGTCAGCAGTCTAAAACCCAAAAATCTATTCAGTCTACAAAAATGTAAAACGGGAGACAACGTTTAGTTTGATGAATGGCCTGAGAGGATCACAACTGTCTGCAGATCACTTATCGCCATCTCAAAATAATTACGTGGCTCGGAGGTGAAAAATATCACCCCCCCCACACACACACACACCCTGTCTGAAATGTGCTCATAACTGTCTTGCAGATCATTTCACAGCGTCCTCCCTTCTCATCACTCCAGCTTAATCCAAGCCTCCTCCACGTCAGCCCGCGAGGAGGAAGCACAAGCACGCCGACCCCCACCGGGGTCAGGTAGGGGAGATTAGTGAGGGATCATTCAGGGGTTGAATCTCTGAAGTGAACGACCTCAGCCTCCGTTCACTTTGAGGCTGATCCCTCCTCATCTTCTCTCTTTTCCTTCATCCCTTTCTCTCGACCTGAATCCCACATCCGTACGATGTTTAAACGCACACTTTAGCACTCAGAGATTTTTCCCATCACACAGGGTCAACTAATGCTGCTATCGAGTGCATGCACTTAAGAGATGCCGCACGCGCTGCAGTGCAAAGATAGATTCAACCTACAGAGGTGTTTATGCACAGTCAGGAACGTCCAGTCAAATATTTACAGACCGCCTTTCTATACTGACTTTTATTCACATGCTAAATATTTTACCTGTTTTTTTCAATGATTAAATAGTTGGATCGTTCACATCGAAGCCGAGTCCCTTTCATTTTGACAAAAACTGTTTTTATGCTAAATATCTTAAAGCGTTTACTTAAAACCATCTTCCAACGATTTAAACACGTACTGCATTGTGTGTGTTTGTTAAAAGATGTAATTTTCTGTAACGGAGATTCTGCTACTTGGGGGCAGCTGAACAAGAGGCCAATGCAACCGAGATTTTATCTGCTTCTCAAGTCGATGTGTTCACACTGCTGGCAAACATTTGCTTATTTGCATATCAAGCAGGCGTAAAGGACCATTAGCATGAGGAGTTGTGCTTCTGGCCATGATGAAGTCCAATAAAGACTCCGCTTACAGCTTTGTAAATTGAATTATTTGGATCTTTAACTGCCAAATGCTCCAATCAGTCACTACCACGGTTTTACAGCATTTTGGATTTTTAACAGAGCCTGAACAATATACCATTTAAGAACCGATAGTGATATTAGGTGATTTTAAAATCTAATATTTTACTATATCGGCTGATATTTTTTTTCCTGTCAGACACATGAAACATAAACAGAACCTCCCAACATTTGCTATGTGCTGATCGGCAAATAGCTAATATCGGCTGATGATATCAGCCCGCCAATATATTAGTCGGGCTCTAATTTTTAAGATTCATCTGAGTTTTGTTTCTGTTTTTTGCTGAAAACAGCTGCAGTGCTGTGTGAAAATGAAACTGATGAGAGCAGCTATGTGAGTGAATTAAAACAGCAAAATTGTTGGCCATAAACGCGAAATGACATCCTGTTCTCGCTCCCAGCTGGTGGCAGCAGAGCCTGGTTCTGCCAGAGGTTTCTTCCTGTTAAAAGGGAGTTTTTCCTTTCCACTGTCACCAAGTACTAGCTCATAGTTGGCCATATGAATGTTGTGGTTTTTGCCCCATCATTGTAGCATCTTTAACTTACAACATAAAGCCCCTTGAGGTGACTGCTGTTATGATTTGGTGATTTGCTCGTGATAAACATTTCTCAAGTGATTCTTCGACAATAATTTTCAACTTGCAGAGAAGAGTTCAACATCTGAAGATTCCCTTCTGGGATGGGTTTCATATCGTCAAAAAGGGTATTTAACCCCCCCCCCCCCCGAGTTTTTTTGTGCATAAACCAAACGGTGACCAAAGACTGAAGTCCAAAATGAAAGTTAAGTATCTCGGGAAATAAGGCAAATAAGGAAGCAGCCTATCCCTTGTGTTAAAATATGATGAAAAGCTTTCTAGGGGATCAATATTGGACGAGTTGGGAGTGAGAAAGTGTTGAATGAATGTAAAAATGGCAATATTTACACTACAACCTTTACACTAGTTTATTATTATAGCACACAAACACAAATCAGGCCCAATTTTGAGGTCTGGCATCTTTCCCAAAGACCTGGATGCGCTGAGGGTCAACCCACCAAATTTCAGATAAGTGGATGATCTGCTCTCAGCGCAAAAACGGAGCAGACCAGAAACGCTGATGTATACTGATGTTATACTGTAGAGTCAATCAGTGCATTGCTGGCATAAAAAAAGATCATAAATGTGCTTAAGAGGATGTTTTCTTAAATACTTCAGAACTGTTGCTACGCTTATTGGAGTAACGGAGCGCAAAGCTTTTTAACGCTTCCTCCAACGTGTATACGTCGTGTATATTTTGAGCCCAGACCGAGCTCAGTAGCAAACAGTAAGTAGTGCAATAATCCAATGACTAAAAAGGGTTTAGTTTTTGCTCCAGGTATTGGAAAACAGTCAGTCTTCTGCTGAAAATCTGACCAAAGCAAACTTATCTCTTCAGCAATCTTAAGCCCATCCCCAGGGCCTGCAGAGCTGTTTTTCTTTCCCTTTTTTTTGCCAGCCAGTGTGATGCTAATTGTGCACACACAGAGGAGCACAGGCTCCTCCCCGGCTCCAGACAGAGGAAACCTGATGCCTTTAAAAGCCAATAAAAGCATAATGGAATCTAGAGACCCGAGTATCTCAGTCCATCACATCACAGCATGAGGTGGAGCTGAAACGCTATATGTACCTCCTGAAAATAAAATTGACTTAAAGCTGTTTGGAGGCCGGACACAGTGAGGAGATTGGTCTGAGAAGTGTGTGTGTGTGTGTGTGTGTGTGTGTGTGTGTGTGTGTGTGTGTGTGTGTGTGTGTGTGTGTGTGTGTGTGTGAAGGCCTGGAGATGTCAAACCCGGACAGTACTGAAAATACCAAAAAAAGACACACCAGTGTGAGCAGAGTGCAAATGTGTCTTTCTCGTATCTGTGTGTGTGCTATATTCCAAGGATCACTTTTACAATGAAGGCCGTTGCTATGGGCAACCTTTGCCTTTCACAGAAATTCCCATCTCCCAGTGAGAAGCTACCAGACACACACACACACCCTCACACGCACGTATGAGAGCTCTAACTACATAAGCAAAGGTGTTATGTAACGTCAAAAAAACAACTTTATAAAAAAGAAGCCCCACCATCAGTCTCCTCCTCAGGCTCTCCCCCTCTATCGGTTCCCCCCTTTCTGCCTCCCTTCACCTCCCCCTGAATCCACAAACTCCGTGCCAGTGTCTCCCTGTCCTCGCCCCACTTTCCTTTCATCTTAAACTCCATTCCTTATCTCGAGGCTAGCCCCCTAAATTCAGCATGACTGCCAAATAACAAACACACACACAGATACTTAAATAAACACACCCCGCCCCTGAGGGCGGCACCAGAGCCCACCCCAGGGGCCCCATTTACAGGTCCACACATACACACACACACACACACACACGCGCAATCAACAACCTCCAGGACTCCAGGAGTACAGCTGTGGAGCCCCTGTTTGTTTAGTTGTGCATCATCTACATTTATCCCAACATTTAGGAGCAATATAAAATCCACCTCGGTGCCTCGACATGCTTAAATTGTGAGTCAATATGTGCGAATTCACAGCGTGGCGGGCAGCCGTGCGTCACTGCATGTAATTACACTGAGTGTGCGTCTGGACCAGTGTAATCACAGGTTTTGTCTGTGGTGTGGTGCGCACGTACATGCAGACATAAATGCTCCTCGGACCTTTAGTGTGGGTGTGTGTTTTTTACAGGTTTTTCTTTTGGAAGAGGGGGGCAGCTCTGCATTTCGCCTGTGTTTCGGGGGAGCTATAAACAGCTGTACTTTCAGCCTACACCACATAGCTAACCAACCACAGCGAGACGCAACGAGCTCCCCATCCACCGCACGCATAACCTAAGGCCAAAATCATCTGTGTGCCCTTAATTTCCCTCCACCGCTGCATTTTGTTCCCAGTCGTTATAAAAGGAAACTGTAAGATGACAGCTATATATTCAGCTGGATCTGCGAGGTGAATGCAATCCTGGTTTTTGGCAATGCATGAAGCAATGCCATTATGAGGCATGCGGTGCCAGCTGGAGTCATTTTTAAAACAATCTCGTCAGGAATATATAATTTTATACATACATATATATATATATATATGTATGTATGCACTCGTGTAAAAAAGAACAGGAGAAAAAATGACATTAAGGGGCTGTAAAATCATGTTTTCACAAGGCCAACCCTACTGCGTCCTTTGAGGGGTGTTGCAACATTTGCAGTTAGTCAGGCAGAAACATGATCTGAAGCCGGCATCAGGTTTAGCACCATAAATGTGATCCTATAGCTTGTCTATGCATGTGTGCACAGCTACAGAGTCTGGATTTTATGCCTAAGCCAACAATACTGTGGTTTCACAAATATTAATACAGAAAATCCACAGGAGCTAATCTGCTCCACTTTTTTTAATTTAGGTATGGAGTAAAGTATTAAAGCAGCAGCCAGTAGGTACCAGAATTAGATCAGGAGAAAAAGACCAGGTGTGTGTGTGTGCGCATTTTCACTGTAGGAACAATGGGTCTATAGCTCTCAGCTAATTCTAAGCTTCAGGAAGTCAGATAACAATGGGAGGCAGAGGTGGTCCTACACATAAATCAATTAACACACACAAACATCCAGTAGATTTTCTGCCAGATGTGCACGACCCAAAGATGATTTTGTGGTTCTTGTTTTTTTTTTCCCCCGAGTGGTCGAGATCAGTTCAGCTCGGAGATCCCCTTCAGGCTAGCTCTGCAGATAGAAAGCTTCATTGTGATTGACTTCAAATGCATTCCTCAGTAACCCGAGAGGCTGCTGCTGCTGCACAATGCCTCGCACAAACACGCGCGCATCCACACGAGCATTTTAGTCTACTGATACAACACACACAGCCCTGCTCTGCTTTGGAGAAATAATCGTTAATTGTGCCTTTTAATATGTGAGATTTTATCGGACCGAATGTTCCCAACTGCCGCAGCATCTCTGAGCTCTCAAACTGTGAAAAATAATTTGAATACTCCCTCTGCTTTCTGGCACCAACTCAGTACCACAGACTCGATCTGTCCCTCTATTTACTGCATCCATGGTGCGGAAGAAGAAGAGGGCTGAAATACAATGGATGCTACAGGCTGGTCAGATTTGGTCCTCCCCCCTCCACACACTGTTCATTTAGGATTAAGCGAACCTTCCAAAGGGAACTCATCCATCGAAATTTTGTTCAGGATTCAAATACTGTGCTAATGTGACAGACAGCACAGGAAGCTTTAGATGGTAGCCTTGGCTTGACCTTTGCTAAAGTTTGAGTCACTGAACTGAAACTCTCATCTGCATTTGTTTGTCTGCATTTCAGCTGAAATATCTGACTAATAATGTGTGCAGTGTTGAGGAAGTGTGCACCACAGTTTGTGCTTTAGTTTCATTGAGTGAAACTACAGTTTCTTAATAGTTTGCTACTTAGTATTTGAAGGTATCCATGTATGTTCATTACATTCATAGAGTTTAGGGATACATCTGGCTTCCTAGCATTAGCTGATAGCTGATGACACAAATGACTTTCCGCCGTCATGCCCAAATACAGTCACTTGTGGCTAAGAAAAAAGAAGAGAAGCAAAAACACTAATGTTAATGTTAGTAAAGGTTTTTCCCCATAAATGTCAATAGATTCTGTTTTTCTACCCCTCCCAATTCAAAACCATAATCTTAGCTACAGTGTAGGACAAACGTGTTTTAGTTAGCCAAAATAGATCAAAACATTCAATTTAGACTGTAACCCAAAACGTAAGCGGTCAGCCGATGTGTTTCTATGACTGTTTGGATTGGCTCTATATCTGCCCTATCTGAGTTTTTCCCTATTTGAGGGAAAGTGCAGTAAGAAAAGTTATTTACTCTGAAAGAGGTTGTAAAAAGAGTCAGGTGAGTAAGTCAGCCTCTGTTAGCTGTTGCTAGCCTCTGTTAGCCTCTTTTAGCTCGTGTTTACCTCTGTTAACTACTGTTAGCCTTTGTTAGCTACTGTTCAGCGGCATTACACTTCAGTTCAGGAGATGAGTTTGAAGGTGAGGAGGAAGCGTAAGTTATTTTATTAAGATTATATATATATATATATATATATATATATATATATATATATATATATATATATATATATATATACATATATATATATACATATATATATATATATACATACATATATGACAGCAATAGCAAGTGTGACCAGCAGTAAAACTATCGAACTTGTAATCTGAACTAAAATAAACTTGCTAAGTCGTGCTAAGCTATGAGCAAATCACTGATCAGACTCAATTCGTAAAGAAGCCACAAGTGCTTTAAAAAACAAACAAACAAAAAACAGGTGTTGTGTTGTAATCCAGGTCCAGCTTTCCATTTCTATTACTGGTATGATGTCACTCCTAGCTTCACCGTTTACTTTTCTTTTTTCTTTTTCTGCCTTTATTAATTGGATAGTGTAGAAGGTGGGGAAGTGAGGAGAGACACGCATGAAATGTTTCTGGTCAGATTAGAATCCACAGCCCTGCAACAGCCTTTCAGCATACGGGTCACCTGATGAACCAAGCGTGCGGCAGAGGCACCCCGAGACCTGACTTCTGAGGTAAAAGGATCGCATTACATGGGCTTGACTAACACATCCCAGTTGTAGCAGAAAATCCTGTGTTGGATGATTATGTATGTGCCACTCTGTAATTAAACATTTGCTTCTAACTCTGCCCACATATCAGGATTCACTGGCAAATATGTCAGCTTACTGAAGCAAAACATGCTCTAACTTCTATTCCTCTGTGACCCTGATACTTGTTAGTGATCAGTAAACAAACTGCCAGGAAGTTCAAATTTTTTTAAAGCTTTTCTGATGCATTAGTGTTGCAACTCATCATATTTACACAGTCGGGGCGCAGTCTGAAATCACGGTGCCATCATGTAATCATATGTTGAGTACACTGCCAAATCGTTTATGCTGATGAGATCTCTCTAACACTAGGTGGTCTAAATAAACATTCGGCTCTGTATCCCACAGCTACGCCGCTGCCTCCACCTCCTTTGTCTGCCTCCTGTGTTAGCAATTAGCTGTATGTGAACTGTGGATGTTTGTGTTCAATAATGGCGTGCATTTCAGGCTCCACTTATAGTCCAGGTTGCTCATATTCGCACCAGAGAAGCGCGACGTTGCAAAACTGAAAGGGTGTTATTGTTGCGCTCGCTGAATGCTTTTACCTCTATGTGGGTGTCCTAACTGAACCAAAGTGCCACATGACCAACAATAATCATCTGGCAGACATTTGAGGCGCAGATCAGCCCTAAAATCAAGTGTAAAGTGATTTCAGTGAGCCGTATTTCAACTCTCCCTGCAGTTTAATAGATCGATAGATGCAGAGCTTCGTGAAGCAGGTGCTGATTCACAGCCATGTCTGCGTCTGCTCCTCTGCAGAAGCCCGTCGGTTGGAGCTGGAGGGTCAGAGCCAAGCTGTTCGCCGGCAGAAGACTAGCATCACTCTGCCTGGAAGCGGTCAGACTGCTTGGCACATGCCCTCCGGCTACATGCGTCCTTACAGGAAAAACTGCAGCCTGTTTACCGTTTGTATGATTCCACACCCATCTTTCCTTTCCGGAGTGGATCCCCGACCCTGTCAATAGTGACCTCTAATCTCTCCTCCAGCTCTTGCTTTTCTGCCTCGTCTCATTCTCCACCCTTCTCTTCCTCTTCTTCCAGCTGGGCAGGCAGCCAACCTGGACTCTAACACACTTACAGTCAGATGTAAGAGAGATAGAGGGCAGTCTGTGCGTGTGTGAGTGTGAGTAGGTTACCAGGTGATGGCCTGGTTAAGACACCTGCCGGCCTGGTTAAGACACCTGCCACCTTCAGCAGAGATTAGCACAGACGCCTCTGCACAGTCATGCTGCTCACACATTCTGTGACACCTCATAACACACACGCATGCATGCACACACACACAGACAGACTCACACAGACAGGCAGACGGTCGAATGTCGAGACAGTATCTTGTAGCACTGACGTCAGGTGCGCTCACACGGTCCAACACCTGCACGCCACGGCCAAGAGGGTCAAAGAAATCCTGTCTCAGTCCAGGATGCTGATATAAAAAAGGTTAAATATACTTCCTGATTCACAGATACACAATGAGACAATGGGGCCCCTGGGCACAGGCACAGACACGATAAAGTGACCTCTTTCTCACAAGAGTACCCCTGCATGTCATTAGCAGTTGTTCTGTATATTTCTCTGTAGTATCCTGGAGGTTTTTAACTCTGAGGTTTTATTTACAGAGTCCCCGTAGGGCAAACAACGCCATAATGGGTAATGGCATTGTTTGCTTTCTACTTGTGCTCTAGAGAGTCCGCATCGCTCTGACATCACAAGTTAAACTGAGCTGATCGCGCTGGACTCCGAGCTTGTAAATATTAAACAACAGTTACGCAGCAAACACAGCTGAAAGTCTGACGTCATCTCTCGCCATACGACAATTGAGGTCACACACGAATCTAGATCATCATATTGCAATTATTTATTTATTCATTTTTACCTTCTTTGGAATAAACAGTTGTTATTTGATTCCATTATTGCTTTAATTGATAAAGTGATAGCAGGAAATTAAACAGAAACAGAATTTTTCTCTTGCTAGAAAGTCGAACGAGGACCTCCAGGCGACATTTAAGAAGTACCTCATATTGCCGTTTTTCATCCGTGGAGAAAAATACAGCCAGCTGACGTTTATTCAGCGTGGGTACTTTTACTGAAAAGCACAAAAGAGAGAAGACTGCAGAGCGGATTGAGTCTATATCTGGGTTGTCTGGTATGAGGTATGACAATGAAAGCAACCTAAATACAACTAGAGTCTATCGCATTTTGTTTAAAGGAGGCATTATCCTTGTGCAATACAACAGCCCATGTTTGTACGGCTTATTAGTACTGAGTGGCTCTATCACAATTGTTGCACACGTACTTCTTCATTTCCGTAAATAAAGCTTAAAATAACACTAAAGTGACACTTCCTGCCACCAAAGAAACTTTGAGAGCGCCGCTTCTGTTTTCAAACCTTTCTGTCAGCAGATCTGCATCAACGTTTCATCCCAATGTAGCAACAGAATATCTCAAAAAATGTAATTTAAAGTGCATTTTTATTCATTACTTTTATGTTATTGTCAGCCAGCACGCACAGAGGGTGAGCGCCAATTATGGCACCTTCATGCCACGCTGTCATATTGTAATTACAGGTTTTCTACTTGTAAATAAATTTATGTCAGTGCACAAGTCATCCCCGATTTAGTAAACAAAGTGTAACTGACGGAAACAAGTGAATAAAACTATAATGAAACAATCGGATCAGTCTGGGTACCAATATATGCTCCATACAAATGGGCAGTGCTACTTTTGACTGAGCTTTTGGCCCCATGACCATTGAATGCATCAATTTTGGGGTATTTACCTACAAATACTTTCTAGGTACATTAGAAAAATTGGGTTACAAGTCAGGCTTACAATGTAAGTAAATGTAAGTAATCTGTAAAGAAATGTTTAAGTAATATTAGGTAGTGCATGTATTTTATAGGACAAAAATAAATAATGCAAAATTTCTTTGTAATTTTACAGAAAAACAAACATTTCCCCATCTGCTGTTGTAAGTATGCTGTGCAGTTTGTGGCTTATTATGGAGCGGTCACATAGGCCTGCAGATTTTGATGGTATTATTGTTTGTTGTAAGCTGGTAAGGGAGAACAGTCCACATCACATTTATGTTGGTAAAATAAAAGGACAGTTGAATAATAGAATATTCACCATGCATATCAACACAATGAATATTTAATACAAATATAAAAAAAATAGACTTAAAGATTAATCCACTCCATAACAGTGGAGTGCAGCGAATTTATGATGTAAGATGGGAAATATTGTTATGAGGAAGTTGCACACAACTTAAAATTTCACAGATTTACTTATAGTATAATTATTTCTTTGTTTCCTGTGAAAATCTGACTGTTACCTCCTTATTCTAGCAAGGGTCTACCTTTAAGTATTTGTGGGGGTAAATATAATTACATTGTAATTTCAAACGAAATACCTTGAAATTCCACATTACAGGGGATTACACCTTAGTCGTAGGCGTGTTATAGTGGGTTTTTTTTAATATGTAGAGCATTGTTGTGGCTGTGATTGTTACTGACATGGTATCAGGATGTGATACCTGATCGTCTAAACCTGGGTAGGGGAACTGCAGGTTTTAGATATGTCCTTGATCCAACACAGCTGATTTAAGGTAAATTACATTACCTGTAATTTGGCTAAATTACAGGTAATGAACTAATTGTTTGATTCAGGTATGCTGACCCAGGCTGAGATCTAAAACCTGCAGGACACTGGCCCTTGAGGCCTGGAGTTCCCCACACCATTCAGCAGATATTAGGATGATTTCTTAACTATGGTGCTAATACAAAATGTATTTACTGCTATTGCTTTAGTTTCTCCTTCAAAATAATCACCCGTTCTCATCCCCGGGGCCTTTTTTGTACTGTAAGCCAAGAGAGAGAGAGAAAAAAAGTAGATGATGCTTTTAAATTTAAAGTCAAATTATTATTTGGCATCAAGAGATTCTTTACAGTTACGGCTGAAGCGGGGGGGCACACGCAGGCAACACTTTTTTGTTTCAAAGAGGAAACCCGCTGAGCAATTTTACTCTTATGAGCCGTTTAAAGAGATGGGAAGTGGCTCCCAGTGTCTCGGATAAAGTCAGACGTAATGGGGATTATTACAGAAATGTGTTCTGTTAGTCGTTAGACTAAGTGAAGCCGTGAAACAAAAACGGGCTCTGACATTTATAGCTGTCAGCCTTATTTTGAATATGCGACTGTTATTTAAAGGGATCCTCTCAGTAACGATGCTGTAAGTAGCTCTGAGTGGGAAGGTGGAAACAGGAGCGCGTTTGCCAAACACATTTCTGATCTTTTTCCCGCGTGTTTGTCTCAGTTTTTCACACGCGGGTGCTCGCTGTGACCAATGAACGTGAACCATCGAGCAAAAACTATAAACACGCTCACATCTAACAGCCAGGAAATGAGTGAAAACCTTTTCCTCTCTCCGATATTTATATTCCTTTCCGCTGATCAGATTCTTGATAGCGCTGCCGTGGCAGGTCCATATCGCAGCCGCGCCGGCCGTATTCATTCCCCACACAAAACCTGTGGGAGGATGGCATTACACCGGCTCTAGTTTGTTATTCCAGCTTGCTTGGACCCTAAAGCTGTCTCAGCGCAGCACCAAAACCACAGCTGAAAAGCATCCAAGCACTAATATTATCTCCTTCTCCACCGAGTTGCAGGGACAAAGATGATTTACGTGAAGAAGAAAGTTGTGCGTTTGCTAAATACGGTATATGGTACAATGAGCGGCTGGGGCAGAGAGCTGCAGGGACAGAACAGGTGTACTGTGGAGGGAAATCATGAGTCTGGATCACTGAATTTAAAAGCATTTCATGCACAGACTTTCAGCATTCAGCTTCTGCATCTATCACAGAGCAAAAGACCCCGAATCAATGTATGGAGATGCGCAGTATACCTCAGTTATCATTCATTTGCTTTCATTATTAACCAAACAATTAATACTCATTAGGTGGAAGGCTGCCTGGGGGGCTCACGTTAAATGATAAAAAATATGTAACACAATCTGGTTTTCTGCATTAATCTCACAACTTCAGCGCTAACGTCGATCACAGCAAACCCCGTGGTGCTACGCTCGTCTTGTATTTACCTCTCATCTCTTTACAGTAGTTTCTATTGTTGAGGTGTGTCATCCCTGCACAGCGTTCAGATGGTCCGCCTACGCACCAGGGATTCACAGGAAACGATGCATGCAAGTAATCCCAATTTTATGGCACGATATCAGCTTCACTGTTTGCTGTTTACTCTTCCATATTATATTACTGCCGATGGAAAAACCACCATTAAAAAAAAAACACGTTCAATTTAGAAGACACTGGGTGGGTTTTGATGTGAAATAGTCAGAAGAAACAATTTATTTGTAAGAGAGGGGCGCGCTAACCATAACCGTGGGAAAACTGCTCCATTCAGTTCCTATTATAACAGCTTGTGTTTGTTTGGCTGCACTGTAAGCTGATACACCAGTTGCTCTTCTGTTGTGTTTTTGATAAAGTAGCTCTTCGGCTCTTTTTCTTTTGCTATGACATTAAACAGACATGCTACCAACCATCAATATTAACCAGACAAAGACTGAAATCTTAGAGAATCTTTATGTTTGCGATCAGCTGATCGAGGCTAAAAGAGCAGCGGCCCTCGGAGACGGAGTGTGTGTTTAACCTTTAAAGCGTCCGACAACGCAAACAGCTGACACCGAAGCTCGCCGCAGACTGGGGTCAAAGTCACGTGACTGTGATAGTGACACATCCGCTGGGCTGAAACCTTGTAATGGACGGGGGCTGTGAGGCTGTCTCGCACTCACACACGAATCCTAACGCACAGATCCGCCGGGGTAAGCGGTGTGATGGGAGGAGGGGTGACACACTGTGGGATGGAGATGTATATCTGTACGTAGGACCCAGCTGTTACACTAATCTGACAATCCAACAGGATTAAAGACCATCTAAAGGCTGGCACACGCTCTGTGTGGAAATCTCCTCCATTATATATGACCTTATGAAACATGCATCTCTGAGTGTGTGTGTGTGTGTGTGTGTGTGTGTGTGTGTGTGTGTGTGTGTGTGTGTGTGTGTGTGTGTGTGTGTGTCACTGTCCTGCTGCCAGAAATGCCTTGAGACTCTGACACAACTGCTGCTCCCACACTCCACAATACACCACAGTGTACTTGTTGTTGTGTTTACGTGGGGTGTGTATTAGAAGTTTTGGGAGCCGGCGAGTGTGTGTTTGTTGGTGAGTGTATCGAGTGTATTGATGCTAGGTTGGAGAAGTGTTGTGAGTGAATGCTGCTGGATGGCTGCTGGGTCAATGGCGGCGTCTTTTTGTGGGCGCTTTATGCGAAGTGCTGGTGGAGAGAGGCAGAAGAGAAGGAGGAAGGCTGAATGCAGATTTATAAGTGTGTGTGTCTGTGTGTGCGATTATAGCCCAGCTCAATGGGCCCATTTCTGCAGGGCCAGTGGGAGGGCGTGGCGCCTGTGGCTGAAACTTTTCTCGTGTTTCTAAGGAACTTTTCAAAAGGGCTCAGAAATGCGGCTGCGTGTGAGAGAGAGCGCCCCGCGGACCATGATGCCTTTGTGTAGCACAGGGTGAGAGGGGGCACTCGGAGTACACACAGAAACGGTAATCAATGGTCTCTTCTCAGCCCCGAATCGAAGCGCGCACACACAAACGTAAGCCGGCGACGATGATGAGAATCAGGTTTCTGCCAATATTCAGCGATGGGAATCACAAGGCAACATCTGTGTGTGTTCGTATAATTGCAGCTTGTGTAATCAGGCTAATGACTGTCACGCAACTGTACGAAGCCCAAAGGGGCGAACGACAAGGAGAAGCAGGAAAAATCGATACATAAAAGGCAGAGAGAAATGGAGATTATTTGCGAAGAGGAAAAAAAAAAGAACAGGACTGAGGAATGATGGGATGGATGGACCCTGAAGCAGGAGGGCGGAGAACAAAGACAGGAGTGTTTTTGTCTTTGATGCAGGGCAGAAAAATCCAATCAGCCCTGTGTAATTCAATCTGGAATGGAAAGCTGCACCTTCGCGAGTGTGTGAGCAGAGGGCATGATGAGTATTATTATCATGGCCATGCCTATCATTTTCTCTGAAACACACACACAGGGGGAGGTAAACAAATCGCTGTTTGCAGGGAATGGCAAGCAGGTGACCTTGCTGCTCTCTCTTGGCTCCCCCCCATTGGTTGACCGACTTTGGCGAGCAGACAGCCGGTCCCGTCCCTCGCAGCCAGTGCCTGCAGGCCAAGTCCCTGTCAGCACAGCCGGACAGGCGATTGATTCTCCGTGTATCATAAGAGCTCTCGATATCGAATACTAATTACGCAGGTTGCGATATCTGGTGGCGGAGTGAACTCGAGATAAGGAAAGAGCAGCACGTGGTCTCTGCCTTAAAGGGGCCACACACACTGAAAGCTCGTGACCTAATCAGATAATTATCATGAGCTCCTGATTAGCTCTGACAAATCAGTGTCAGAAGACTTCAAGAAACGAGTAAACAGAGAAATTAAACATTTGGCTTGTCCTGATTTTTTTCAGTGAATGGATACTGTTGTCTCGGCAGATGTTTACATATACTTTCCTTCAGGTGATATATTGAATTTAGCAGATAATACATGGCAGCGGGTTAGCCCCGGGATGGACTGGTGACATGTCCAGAGAAGTACCGCACCCCACGCCCAGGCTCACCTCTGACGACAAGCTGGATAAGTGGTTAAATTAAAGAGTGGAGGATGGAAGTACAGTGTATAATCCAAAAACATTGTCTGTATAATCCCGTCAAGCTTTAAAGTCAATATTTGGTGCCATGTACGTCAGTGCTTCTTAGTACCAGGGCACACCTAAAGGGTCATAAAATGACACAGGTTCGCACTCCGAAGGACATCCTGTTTTCAAGGTTGTATAGTTTAATATGTTACAGTTTGATTATTTTATAGGCCTGAATCTATACTTTGTGTCTTTGAGGGTTTTCGGACGTTCCAACTGCAAAGAAAAAAACTTTGGGGCATGTTTTTCTGAGCATATTTAGACATTTTAGAGATTTTCTACACTCAGCTAAAAGCAGCAAGTCAGGAGTAGGAAACCGAAATCAGACTCTTATTGACAGTTACATTAACCAGTTGAAGCCAAGAGTAAAATCCATCAATACACATATGTCTTCCTCAAGTTACTTTTACTGGATCAGCTCTGCACTGTTCTGTTAAAATCAAATAATTTGTCTGTAACTTTGGTACATCTCTCAACTGCAAGATATCAGCTTTACAAGATATACAAGATATACTATATAATGTAAGTGTGGCAGAGCCTGCCTCCAGGCTTCATGCTACTTTCTGTCATCAGCTTTAAAAGTGAGTCAATCACCGTAGACTTACTTGATAAAACACCCATTTCTATAGCACAAATATACAAGCTTAGAGCCTGATCTAAAAACATTTTCATCTCTACAGCTAATTTCCCCTTTTATTCAATTTTATTTTATTTATAGCGCACCAAATCACAACAACAGTCGCCTCAAGGTGCTTTAAATTTAAATTTTAAGTTAAAGACTGTAAAACCCTGATAATAAGACAATCCCCTATTAGCAAGGACTTGGTGATAGTGGCAATGAAAAACTCCCTTTTTAACAAGAAGAAACCTCCAGCAGAGCCAGGCTCAGGTATATCCAGCCATCTGATATGACTTGGTTTTGGATGACATGAGATTTTTGTTTACATCAAGGCTTAAAGGTATGCTTTAAAGGGTCACTTTTGATTGTGTCTGTGGTTCCTATCTAGTCATTTTTAAGGTTGGACAACACAAGGCTACATAAGGGTACTTGTAATTTTTTTAAATATTTTAGTTCTGATAAATGGGTGCATTTATTTGTGTGATGCTCTCACACACAGTCAGTATGTTTACTTTGCCAGCTAAGCTAGCTAGCTTTAGCCAATTACTTAGCTGCCACAGTTTTGTTCAAATATCATTAATTGTGGCTCCAAAAAACATAAAATTAGTTCTGTCAGCATTAATCTCGTTAAAATGACGTTAACGCCATAACCGCATTAACACGACAATCGGATCACCTCATGCGTGGGGCTGCAGGGCATCAATGCGTTTGCACGGTTAGCTCGTTAGCGCCGCGCAACCCCATGCACGGGGTGAGCCGCGCTAACTCGCTAACGGAGATTTGCCGCATTAATGCGGTTATGGCGTTAACATCATTTTAATAAGATTAACGCTGACAGCACTACATAAAATACAACATAAAAGTTTGCTTAACCAAAACGTGAAGTCAGACTGGCTGTGTCCTTCTTTTACATACAGTCTTTGGTCTCAACACAGAACACAAAGTTAAGCTTTAGAAAGAAACCAGCATTTGTGTTTCCCAAAAGCCCAAACTATTCCTTTAAACAGCCAAAACAGTAGGGAACCACTGCTGCACGGTACATCTAGCAAAATTAATGCGTGCGTGCAGCAGGTAGCTGTAAATAAGCGTCTAACCAGGATTAACAGGCCAGATATGAGCGCAGCCTTTAATGTTATTCAGGTGGGGAAGATTCATTGCCAACCAGACAGTGTTATCTCCCTTCAGCCTCTGTTGAATCAAATATCATCACAAGCTCCAAGTGAAACCATGCTCATTCATTTCTGACTGTTCTTTACAGCTAAAGATAGCTTTATCTCTCAGTGGGCAACATTACTCACTGACTAATTAATTAAGAGGTGTATTTAAGTAACTAATAGCTTGAGAATGATTGTCTAACGCACAGATTAGCTACACACTGCTTAGTATAACAATTGGTGATCAGTAACCGCCTGGTACTGTGGGCTCCGACTTAATTAAAGTGTGATTGTGGAGTCTGAAAGTAACGAGGTGGTCAGCATCCGTGTAAACTAGCGGAGATGCGTTAGTGGAGGACAGGGAAATGTATGGGTTATGATACCATCTTGCTCTTATAGCCCTCCTGTCTCTCGTCTCTGTGTAATCCTGTCCAGGTTGTTCTTTCCATTCAATCTGTATCAGCCGCTATAAGCTCTTTACAGGCGTGTGTTAACCACCAGGCTACCCCTGTCTCCCTCTCTCTCTGTTTCTTTACAGCTAGCACGGCTCCAATCCACCCCGTCTATCTCCCTTTCAATTTCTCATTTTTCTCCCTCGTCAGCGCCTCTGCTCTTTCATCATTTCACTCTACATAAAGTCAGTCCCTCCCCATTCTTCCTCTATTTTCTGATGAGCTCCTCTTACCACTTTTACATATTAACAAATTCGATTCTCTGCCTGGTCACCCCCGTCACCCCCCCACCCTCACCACATCAGCTGCGTTTTGTTCTCCTCTCCAATCTGCTTCTGACTTGCACTTTGGCCAGCACAAAGTCTTCTCATACAACTTTAGTCTGTGATTGCCTCTGACCTCATTCCCCTTTCATTTTCTTCAAATCTTCTCTCCCTCCACCTCTGCACCACACCTAATCACGTCTGTCGCCACACCTTGGTGCCTTGTTCAGTTTTTGGGAGACTACGCAACCACCAATATTTGTCTCTCCGTGTATGCAGGTGGCCCTACGACAGATTGGCGACCTGTCCGGGGTCTCACGTGAGACCCTAAATTGGATAAGCATAAAAAAATGGATGGATGAATTATTTCCAAGTGCGCTGAGCCACGTTTCATGTCGTGTAGTGTTTTGTTTGGCACAAATGTATTTCTTCCTCTTGTTTTTCTACCTTGTCAATCATCTTACATCTGTATTTTTATAGAGCAAACCATCCCAATCTCTCTCTCATCTCCAAAATCCTGTGAATTGATTTTTATGCGAGGGACTTGGGAAAGATTTCTTGCAATAATCCGGAGGACGCAGCATTGTAGCAACAACAATGAGCAAATTAGCAATTGTTAGCTCAGAAACGGTGTCCACTAATCACTAACATCCACAAAGAACTGGCTCCGAGGGTAATATTAGCCACCACTAGCTATCCTACTAATGAAGACAGATTTCTGTCCGTCTAATGTAGCCAAATGGATATCTCAAGTGGATCTTATTCATCCAAACTGCCTGTGATAGTTAATCTGCTCAATTAGCTTGCTGTTTTCAATTTACTTTATTATCTAACATTACAATTCAACCACAGTCAGATCAAAGACAGTAAACTACAGTCTGCAAGATGGATGTTGCCACTGTGACCGCACCCACTGGTTAGTGAAGCCTCGAGCTCTTGGACGTTGCCATTTTGGTGTTTTGAGACTGGATGTGACAGGCGAGGGGTGGATCTTCCTGTAAAAACCACACGCTTACTGGCATTTTTTCCCTACAGACTTTTACGCAACCGGGAGTCTTTTTGTAACCAACAAAGCCAGTACGAAAGATGGACATAGCTTTCAGGTCTGAAAAGTGATAGCTGGAAGTCACTTTGGAAAGTGGCTGGCGAGCGTTTGTAGGCCATTTGGTGTCTTCTGTGCAGGTAAACAGAACAATCGCAATGTCGGGGAATATGCATTGGTCACCGCATGCTCATGAACCAGTCTGTAGGCCTGTGTGACTGGGCCGATACTCACCTGACCCTACAGTGCCACCATGATTACACCACATCCAAAATGGGGGATAAGACAAAAACGACCACGTGTCTGCGAAACCTCAGAAGTTTTAGGGGCTCAGTCACTCATTTCAGGTCATATTGGATAAAAGAAGTTATAAATCTTGGTAACACTGTATTCCAGAAGTGTGGATTAACTAGTGAATGCTCATTGGCTAATCACCTGGGATTGACATGTTGTTAGCCAATCGGTGTGTGGTCTCTCTCATCACGTCCAAGTTCAAAACACCAAAGATGCTGAGGATGAAAATGTTCACCCCGAGGCATCAAAAAACAGTGGATGACATCACACTAGCTAGGTACATCTTTGATGGTGTCTACGGTAACCACAGCCACAAATGTAACACTGCTGGTTGCCGACTGCAGTTCAGTTAATGGTTAAATTATGCAGAGAAACAATAACACATGTTGTTTGTATGCTAACCAAAGAACCTTTAAATTTGAACCAAAGTAAATAAAGGCACAGCTCACATCAGAGGCTGACTGGGCTCATTTTAAAATGTCAACCAGAGAAAAAGGAAGAAATCATCGCCGTGAAGACGAAACGCCTCTCCTCTATAAATACCTCCTCTCTCTCGTCCTCATGCTGGGTATAATGTTTCAGTGTTGTGCGACCTGTCGCTCTGTCTATTGTATCTACCTCCATCATGTCGTGTCCTGTCACACAGACACCGCGCTCGATCGGACAAGGGAAACAATTATCATGTCATACACACGGCTAAATAAACAATACGTTCACAGACGTGTTTGTGCGCACAGTCCTGGTGTCAGTCAGCCTTTCAGACCCGAGTCTCTGTCGGCTGAGATTAGGGCTAATCCACAACTGTTGGAATGAAAGATTAAGAATGAATCACCTGCTGCAGGAAAACCAAGTGTGTGCATGAGTGTGTGCACCTGCATGTGGAAGGGTTTATAAGACAGGCCCTCTGGGGAAAGAAGCGTGCTGCAATCACCAAGCAATATTACACAACCTCTATCCTCCTCCACAAACACACACACACACACACACACACACACACACACACACACACACACACACACACACAGAGCATGTTTCAGTGTCCCTAATTAATTGGATCGATGTTCTTCCCTCATGGCCTGCTGATAATTGAGGGGACGTGAGTAACATGTGGGAAGCCTTTTGTTACTAACTTCCTGTTTATAAAGACAGGAAGAATAGACGAGGAGCTCTGCAGCGATGGAGGAGAAGGAGCAGGAAGGCTGGTGGGTGGAGGGTGTAAAGATGGATGGATAGAGAGAAGAAAAACGTTGCAGCAATGAGCTCCTGACCTCGTTCGCTCCTCTGTCGGGACGTTGGGCTAAATAATTCAAACACACACACACAGAGTCACATGCCTTTAGCACACAGTATTTCTCGTCGGCATGAGCGGCCTCCCCGTGCTCCGTCATCGCCTCCTCTGCCTCCATATTCGCATGTAAACACATAAATGCATCACTCAGGAAGCTCGAAGAGCAGATCTATAAATGCTCTCTCACTGTAGCCGTGCTGCTATCCCAAGGCCACAAACACACTTACAGGTCGTGCATTTCCGTATGCAAACAAGCGGATCCTTGATGAATCGCATAGTGCCAAAAAAGGAAAAAGAAATTGATATTTGTAGCTTTAAACTGAGGAAATGTCTTTATTCTTAAAGGAAATGGAGACTGAAAGAAAGAAGAGGAAAAATCTGCGGAAGAGACGTGTGTACGAACCCACGTGTGTTTTCATGTACTTTTCTCTTCCAAGTGCCGATCTGAGCCCATTCTGACACCGCTTAAGACATGAAAGCCATTAGACAGGGAATAAAAACTTCCACAAACTAGAATCCATTTAAACTTTCATGCATGTAAAATCCCTCGTGTTTCAATTCGATCTGACGTCGTTCCCGTTTTTTTAATCTTTATCTCCTCCTGTGAAACCTTAAAGATGTTCCCCTGAGAACACACCCTCTCTGTTTTACTCCTACATCTCCATTTGTGTGGTACTCCACCGCTATTCAGTACAAATAACCTTACACGGTTTTGATTGCCTATAGTGGCTATTCTGAAACAGAGGGAGAGGGGTAGTATTTCCAGTCAGAGCAAGTCAAACATCGGGCCTCTGCAAACAAGATGCAAACAAAGAAACTGGTTCTTTGCAACAGAGCATGGAAGGAAGAAGAGTTTGGGATTCAGCGGTAGTTAAGCTGAGCAAAAGCTACAGCCTCCTTTGTTGTTTTAACTTCATTATAGTTTATTTTTACAGGCGAATCAATACATCTATCAAATGTCTGTGGAAGACAACGTCTTCCCATCATGCAAAGTGACTTTTTGTCTCACTAAACCTCCCAAAGAAATTGTATTTGCACAGATATGCACTCCCTGGGAACTTTATTAGCAACTAGTTATAAACTGGACCTCGTTTTCCCTTCAGACGTGCATTATTTCTTCATTGCACTGATTCATCAAGGTGCTGGAAACACATGATCATCAACATCACACAGTTGATGCAAATTGGTCAGTTGCACATCCATCACCACACGCCAAAGATGCTGATTGGATTGAGATCTGCTAACTGTGGAGGCCATTTGAATGCAGTTAACTCATTGTCGAGTTCAAGAAACAAGACTGGGGTGATTTAAGCTTTGTGGCCTGGTGCGTTATCCTACAGGAAGCAGACACCAGAGGATGGATACACTGTGGCCATAAAGACTCGCCATCAATACTCAGGGAGGGTAAGAAAACTGTCAGGGCAAAATATGCCAAGAAAATCTCCCCCACACATTAAGCAGCATGAACCATCGATACAAGTATTTTCGCCCAGAGAACTGCTGCTCACTGGACACCAACATTCATTTTTTTATGCATAAGGACACAGCAGAGAGATGACAGGAAATAATGGACAACAGAAAAAAAAGCTCCCAGTTGTGACTGCTGGTGGTAAATGTAAAAGTAAATGATAGCACTGCGGGTTATTAAACTAATGGTTAACTTCATAATAAGTCCTGGAGATGAGTTCTTCTTAACTAATGATATAGTCTATAAAACCGTAAAAAACAAAACAAGCAAATTATAATTTTTTTTTAAAAAAAAGGTCCAACAGTTAAATACTGAAATATATTGAATTCAGTTTAATTTCTAGAGTTTTAGAGTACTAAGGAACAGGGGATGTAAGATCAAAAGCACTGGAACATTTAACTGTGCCAACAAATCCGCCTCCATGACAGGTTAGCAACAAGCTAATGAAGGCCATGTGATCATGTTGAAGAGGAAGATAATAATGGGAATACCATCAAACTACTATTTTGGGGGATACAGTGAGCCAGCTGTTTTAGCTCCATGATGGACCTCAAGGACCGCCATGCTGCTCGAGGAGAGTGGGGAGTGTATACGTGTTCTACAATAAAGAAATATTTTATTCACGGCTTCTCCTCCAAGATTACTTCTGCACAAGGGCAAACCTGACACGCTCGTGATTTCCATAACGCTATCACCAAGATAAAGAGTGAACCTCCGGGATTTTGCTTCTTATTTAAAGGTAGAAATTGCTCAGACTGGCAGATGGAGAGGGGGGTGGAGGGTCAAGTGGAGGCCTCCAAGAGGCGAGGCTTAGGGTCCTGTTGGGAGTGTAAAGTCGGGGCTTATCGTGGCTTCACCCCACTCTTATCAGCCGCATGCCAGGAAGTACACATTCCAGCATCTCCACTGGACAACTCCGAGTGACCCCACCCATCCGGCCCTTTGTTAATGTAATTATTGTGTTGATACAGAAACGGGAGAGGGAAGAGAGTGGTACTAAAAAGACACACACACACACACACACGAGTGATAGTGAGTGAAAAATGATAGCATCATCTCAGCGTATAGTTAATATGCTGCTAGAAGGCATCTACGATTCTCACTCAGCCAAACACACACACACAGACACACATACACAAGGGTTTGTTAGTGGGAAGGAGGCGCCCTGTTTCTGGGGGTTTTATTTATAGCGAAAGCTCTAACACACAGAGATCCCAGAATGCTTTGTGGGTTTGGGAGACGGTGCCGCGTTTACGCTCTCTAATTTTGAGTCCTGTAATAGCACACGCGCACACACTCACACACATCTACTGTAAAGGTGAAAGACAACTGCCATCTTTTCATCTGGATGTTTTTTCCCCCACTCGCTGTGCTTGAACGGGAGAAGGAGGAGGGAGAGGAGGAGGGAGAGGAGGCCGGGATGAGACGTGAATGAAGCAAGCGACGAGAGGGGAGAGAGGAAAACGAGACGGAGCGAAGGAGGAGGGGGGGGGGGGGAAAGAGAGAGGGAACGAGGGATGGGAGGGGACGGAGAGGAGAGCGGGGTGATAAAGCTGTGACAACGGCAGCCATGGTGGTTGTCATGGCGACGGCCGCGGAGAGCAGGTAGAGCACAGTCTCCTGGGAAAGAGCAGTGCATGCCTCCCTCCCCCACCCTGACTCTCTCTCTCTCTCAAAATCCCTCCATCTCCATCGCTCTGGCCTCGCTCCATCCCTTTGCTGCCATCCCAATCATCCAGTCCTCATTTTGCCCAATATGGCCCATCTCTTTCCTTTCTCTCCCTCCATCACTCTCCCACGGTCCTTTTACTTCCCTCGCTCTGGTTTTTTAGGTTCCTTTTTTTATCCCCTTTTAATCGCCCACCATTCCTCCCCGTCTTTCCTCGCTGCCCCCGTCTTTTCCCTTGATCCCCGTCTTGCCATTAACTCTTTTTCTTTTTCTCCACGCTTTCTCCATTTCATGCCCTCCCCTCCATCCATCGCTTTCCCTCATTATCTTCTCTTTCCATTCCTCTCCCTCCCTTCCTCTTGTCTCTATATTCATCTAACCCCCCACTCCAGAGAATATGTATGTGAGTATGTCTGCGCAGTGCTGCCCAATTACTGCAAGGGAGTCTGTGTGTGTGTGTGTTTGAGAGTGTGTGTATGTGTGTGTGTGTTTAATGTGTGTGTGTTCCTAGCCTGTTTTGACCTACCTAAAACACCTCCAGCATTCTCCGTCTCCCTCTGACTCACTGAATCAACAAAACTGCTGCTGCACACCACAGCTATTCACAGGAGCTGCACGCATATGTGTGTGTGTGTGTGTGCGTGCGTGCATGCGTGTGTGTGTGTGTGTGTGTGTGTGAGCGCTGAGTTTGTGAGATTATTAGGGGCACAATGCTAAAGTGCGTCAGCGCACACATGTGAGCAGGCATGTCTGCACTTGCGTGTGGTGAACTGGTCATGGAGAGAGCAGGCAAAGTTTCCACGGCACACGGGGCCCCTTCCATCAGGACATGTTAGCGTGGCTCGGCGTGGGACTAAATGATAACTTTCTACCCTGCGAGTCTGGAGCGTAAGCAGAGATTAGATGACACATCTGTCAATTAAAGCAAATAACATTGCCATTTAAAGCAAAATATGTAAAGATTTAGGGATTTGGCACATACATTGTTTAAAACATAACTGTGCACAGCAAATTCTTCTTCAGAAGCACTGTTTTTTTGTTAATTACAATTTAAAGTCAGAAATGCTGATATTTCTCAGCATGAGAGATGCTTTTTTGTGCTTGCTTTTCATTTGTGCTGACAGCCTGTGCATGACTGATGTTTATGTGGAAAGCTTAATGAAACTGTGGTGCTAAGTCACTTCCAGCCAAATCCCGACTGTTGAATGACTGTTGTCAGCGGTTATCAGAGCCACACAAAAGCACCTGTTGGGCAACATGTCCAAAATCTCCAACCGGATAACCGCCGGTCTAACATCGATCGACTGCTGACAAATTTCTGCAGAAACAGAACTTTCCTCCAAAAACAAACTAACTAACAGGAAAAGGATTTAGCCTATTGGCTGACCCTAATCACCAGCAGGCGCCCTGGTACTAATCAATATGCTGTGTTTAGAAGGCACAGCTGACCAGTAGGGTATTGCATCATGCGTCACTGCACTTCTATCTGCTTTTCTGGGAAGACTGATGTCAGGCTAAAAGCAACAGGCTACACTGTAGGATATACAGCTACTCTACAAATTGATTTTAATACTGTGTATTAAGTCTAAAACTAACCAAGTGTCAACACTTTGGTGTTTATAGCTAAGCAAACCGTGCAAAAAAGGAATGTAAACAGGAAGTAAAAACAAAAACAAAAGAAGCAAAGCAGTTAAGTCCAAAAGTTGGGCCCCAAAGCTTACAACTGCCCTAATGAAGAACGGTGTTTTAATCTGGAAACACACCTTTGCTGCAGTTCTTTGAGGCAGCCTGTGAATCAGGTCTGCCTTAGATCTACGTCTACAGTGAGCTACTCTCAATTGTGTTGCTGCTGCTTCATCGCCCAGCCGAGGAGGGGAGCGAAATTACAAAATAAAAAGAGCAGAAGTGAGACTTCTAGTTAAAAACTAGAAGAAGAGTGAAGACTGTCAAGCTCTCAACCAATCAGCATGGTTTGCTTGGTGGTTTGATCCCAGTCCGTCTGTCAGAATATCCTTGGGAAAGATGCCAACCCCGAGTTGCTCTTTGATGCATCCACAGAGTGTGAAAGTTAGAAGTGCTCAGGTGTAGAAAAAGCAAATAGATGAATGCACAGATTCCACCATTACTTCAGCTCATCGGGGCAGAACAACCCCCACTGAATCAGGTAGTCACAGGAGCCAACCTGCACACCAGCTGATAACATTACAGCCTTTATTATCCATGGGTATAAATGGAGACGAATATGCCTTTCATGATAAGAGGTAAACTATTCCAGGTTATCAGACTAAAGCTCTGTCCTTCTTCATGTTAATCTGAGCTCTGAGAACAAGTCTTCTCAACCACAGGGGCTTCATTTAGTCTTTGCTAAAGATGAGCTGCAGCATTCTGAAGCATCTGCAGGCTGAGTAAAGAGTATAATAAATTACAATGATATGGCCATGAGGACAAAAAAGGAGGCTGGGTCTTCTTCTCAGCACTTTTATACTCAAATGAAAAAAATGGTGTTAAAAGCGAACGAAATTTGCTCCACTCTGACAGAAAAACCCCTCAAAATGCACGCATATAATCGCTCGATAAAACAAACTATCTTTTTTTCCCCTCGTGGTTGCAGACACCCACTAATTTTGTGTTCTGGGTAAACAGTCACATGCTCTTCACTGGAAGAAGAATATTCACAAACAAGGGTCACATGAGATGAAACGTCTAAATTATTAGTATGCAGTTTGACATCAGCGGGTAAAGGTCCCGCAGAATGCTGCGATCTTTCTGGGCTTACTCGGGGCCAATAATGACGGGCTCTGATTTATTGTCAGCTTTTTGCACACGGCTTTTATTTTGGAGGTCAAACTCCACGCACAGCTGCAGATTCTCAGCACCCATTGTTCTCTCAGATCAGACGAGGTCATATCGGCATGACCGGCACCGTGCAGGCAGGTCTCCCCGTCCATCCCGCCGCCGTTATCGCCTTAATGGTAAATGTGAAATTTCGATTCCCATTTGGCTGAATGGAGCACTAAAACTCTCCGCGAGAAAGAAAAACTAATTTCACTCAAATGCAGCACATCTGCTGTCCTATGTGATAAGAAATTGCTTTCAGATATGAACAGACACACAAACACCCGGGCCGGTGTTAGGGGGGCTGAAGCCTATCTTTATTCTCTCACTGTGTCCATGAATGCAGCTCCGGATATGAACCATGATCCTTTTCATTTCCTCTCTCCAGTGGAAGGTGGATACCATGCCCTCACCCATCCCTTAATACACACACCTGAAATACTTCCTCCACCCTGGCTGTGTTTTCTACCTGCCACCTTGTGTGTATGTGTTTGCGTGAGGGGGACTTTGTCCTCCAGGAGAGCGAGAAGGACCCACTTCCTGTGTCAGATTGCCTCTCACATTCCACACTCTCCCTCAATCCGCCCGGCTTGGGCTATTTTTTCCCCTCCTCCTTGATCCTTCTCTCTTTCTTCCTCTCTATGGGGGGCTTTGTCTGCTATCGGAGGCACAAAACACTGATTCATTCCACGAGTTGAACATGATCCTCAAGAACACGACGCCTTTCCGCCAAACACAGACAAACACACTCGCACCATAAAACGCACTTGTTCAAGGAGAGAGAGGGCTGGCGAGAACAAGTTGTTGGCATTGGAGATTCACTATTTTTGAGCCCACACACAGACAGATGGACAGTCAGGGTTCTCATGAAGGCAAACGGATGCGCGCGCACACACACACAGGCTATCCGTGGGACACAACAGATGTCTGTGGGAAAATCAGTCTCCCATGTAAAATAAAGACGGCCGGATGTGATGTCACAGCTTTGACAACAGGAAATACCCACAGGGACAAAACACAGAGGAATCACTCAGAACACACACACACACACACACACACACACAGTCTCCTGGCTTCAAGCCAAGAAGCATCTGAGAAAAGAGCTCATCAGCGGATGCACGCGACCACGGGTCATGCGCGCGTGCATTCAAAGCCCGGGGTTGCTTGAGGTTGAGTCTGTAATTATGACCCTCGACGGCAGCTGATCTATCAGTGCGCTCCTCACCACGGCGTATATTTACGTGTATGTGTGTCACACACCTGTCTCCATCTGCACACTTAAAGACAGATTAGGTCAGCTGGAGGCCAAGGATCTTTGGCAAGGATTGCAACCGACTGACCTACTAATCAGTGTTTATATCTGTGAGTGTGTGGTGTTGAAAACAGCTGCCAGAACTGGTGCAGCTTCACCGCAGAAACAACGAAAGATGGTCCAAGCAAAGCAAGGGTGAATTAGGCAAGAAAAGGCATTAAGCAGCAACATTTGGGCCTTTTGTACAACAATATGGAAAAAAAACTGTGACTATGTATAAAGGTGGCTTAAAGCTGATGGATCTCTCTGAAGTAGAACTGGTTTCTCTGGTCTGTTTAATTAATTGCCTGTGAGAAATAGAGGTATCCAAATATCGATGGTATCGACAGCAGTGCTGGTATGTGCATCAGATCGATACTAGTGCAATGGAACCGATACTATTTCTACCTCTATGTAGCCTGCTGAAATGTGTTAAATTGTTATTATTATTTGATTAGAAAACGTATTAAATATATGTGTTTAGTTATGCTAACTAATTATCATGGAAATTAAAACTCTGTGATTTAGTGATCATTAAAATGTGTTCATTTTCTATGTTGAAAGTGTCAATATCGGTATTGGTATCGGCTGGCCCTGCATTTACTTGGTATCAGATCGATATCAGCATTTGCAGTATGGCACTAGTGAGAACAGCTCGGGACCTTTAACAGGAAGTAGCCATGAATGAAGGTATAAAACTAAAACTGCAGATGAGCTAAAAATAAAACAGCAGGGGAGACGTGTTAAAAACCTCCAGCTTCTGAGTCTTGAAACTCAAAAGTAGATCTGGATCTTGATTTGTGTTTTTGGCGCTATCCTCGTTTTCTCTCAATGATTCAGCGAGCTTCCTCCCTCTTCCTCCACCCCCTCCTGCTGCTTATGGGATAAATCTGGATTAATCGGTAACGGAAAGTGTGGGCGTGTTACGGGGGGCGCGTGAAGCTCGGCGTGGATAGTTCCGGAGAGGAGATAGGTGTGTGTGTGTGTGTGTGTCTGTGTGTGCGCGCGCAGAGGAGGAGGGGGGGAGGCTCGCGCATTCCCTAAACAGCTTGCCTCCTCGCGATTCCCGATGACATCATTCCATCCGAGCACTCGTTCGCGGACCGCATCGCCGTTAACTTTCCCGTTACCCCACCCACTTTGTGCCACAACCACATACCGCCGCGGGCTGTCTCTGTCACACACACTTATAACCGGAGAATGCCCCCCAGTTGGATTCTGGCATCCGCACAATGAGGGCGCTGATATCTGGGAAGTAATGGAGCACCCCTGGACATCCAGTCACAGGCACACCTTCTCTCTCTCTCTCTCTCTCTCTCTCTCTCTCTCTCTCCACACACACACACACACACATCGTCCTGCAGCGCGAGTACCTGGTAATAAAGTCGTTAAAACCGCAGTATGACTGGAGCCCCCAAATTAAGGGCAGGATGTTGAGCTGGTGACACAGACACCACAGAACGAGGCACCGCACTAACACCCGTAATCAAGCCCAATTAGAGATAACCCGCTAATTAACCCCCCCCCCCCCTCTCCTCCACACATGCACGCACACGCACCTCCTGACTCCAGGGGACACACAGGCCACAATAAATCCCGACATTGAGACACAAAGGCTGGTGTGTGTGTGTGTGTGTGTGTGTGTGTGTGTGTGTGTGTGTGTGTGTGTGTGTGTGAGCGTAAAGCAAAGGGAGAGGTGGGGAGGGGGTGTGCAAGGGGGTAGCCGCCCCCCCCTCCTTAACAGGAGTCTGGAACGGCCAATACGGATCCTGGGTCGAGTGTAGGATTTCCTACCGATCACCGACGCGCCGCCACTGTCTCATTAACGATAGCGCACTCACACACACACACACATACACGTGTGCGCGCACCCCGACTCCCGTGTGCGCAACGAGAGCTCCCCGGTTAACAAAGGATGTAAGGCTCGTGCTTACCGTGGTGGCGTGAGCAAGCAGCGCCGTGAGCGCCAGCAGCCAAGGCAGCTCCATGGTCGGGGTGCGCGGGCACAGCCTCCCGGTGCCGCCGCCGATGCTGCTGCCTTTACCGGTGTGGGAGGGGTGGGGGGTTCTGGGAGGTGGAGGGACCCCCAAAAAAGAAAAAAAAGCTGCTGCTGGCTGTCGCCGGCTCCTTGCTCTCGGTGCCTCGGTAGTCTGTCCAACTTCAGAGCGAGCCGCCCGTCTGCGCGACCATCCGTCCTTGTAGTCGGGCTTTTTAATCCAAGGCTTCACGCGCTCCTGCTGCTGGTTCCGGTCACCGCTGAAGCAGATTTCCACGATGCCTTCCGATCTTTCTGTTTCTGCGAGTTTTTGCGCTCGAAATCTGATAATTTACTACCAGAAGAAGCCAGACCTCGTCTCTCTCGCTCTCTTAATACACGCACGAGCTCTCTCTACCTCTCTCTCTCTCTCTCTCTCTGAACACACACACACTCTCAGGCTCTCTCTCTCTCTCCTCCCCCTCTCCGTTGAGGGCAGGATGTTCCGTATGGCGACGCTGGCCTGGGAGTTTGGCAGGAGGAGGGGGTGTGTATATGTGTGCGTTAAAAGGAAGTGTAGGGGTTGGGGGTGGATCTCCGCGTGCAAGGGCGAGGATGCCCCCTGCAGCTCGGTTAGGCACCCGCAGCCCCCCTAAAACAAAACAATAAGCAGTCTGTAAATTCACAAGCAGCGGACCGCGGTGTTGGTTTGGTTAACCGCTCACACACCTTTAACGGTCAACCGCGCTCCTGCGCCGTGATTGGCTCAGTCACACCTGCGCCTGTACGTAAGAGGGGTTGATATCGCGCGATAACACCCCCCCCCCCTTCCCTCTCGGCTCTTGCAGTATGGTTAGCTGTTATTGCACCGCAGCAACCGGAGTGGAAACATTTAATGACCCGTCATATGCTCAAAGTTGTGTTCGCCACTTTTACAACCACCAGCGACGTCTGAAGGTGAACTTGAGCGTGCCTCCGTTTGGTTTCTCAGCTCCACCTGCCACTGCAGACCACGTGTTCCCTCCTTATCCCGAAATTAGCCTTGGGAAAATGTTGAATTGCATCTGATTGATTGTGAAAGACTATTAAGTAGCTTTTACCTACCTGTGATTAGTGGGATCAGAATGCTTTGTTAGGCTTATAAAATGTGACCTTTTTTTAAAGAAAGCACTGCCAAATAAAGCCATCAGGTGTGTCTTCAAATAAAACTCGGTCTGATGTAGATTCTGGTAGTCTTGGGTGTGTTCTCCCACCACGTTCGCAGTGAATACATGTTTAACATATTGTTAAAAGTATTCACTCATCTGCCTTAAGGCAGGGTAGGGTTTAATATGACATCGGCCCACCTTTTCCAGCTATAACAGCTTCTGTTCTGGGAAGATTTTCCACAGGTTTTAGGAGTGTGTTAATGGGAATGTTGACCTTCTTCTGGATGTGTATTTGTGAGGTCAGACACTGATGTTGGACGAGAAGGCCTGGCTCATAGACTCCGCTCTAATTGGCGTTTTATCAGGTTGAGGTGAGGACTCGGTGCAGGCCAGTCAAGTCTTTCCACACTAAACGTGCTTATTCATGTCTTTATGGTCCTTGCTTTGTGCACCGGTCATGTTGGAACAGGAAGGGGCTATGCCCAAACTGTTCCTACAAAGTTGGGACAATTAAATATCTTGGTATACTGAAGCATTAAGAGTTCCTTTCACTGGAACTAAGGGGCCAAGCCCAACTCCTGAAAAACAACCCTACACCTAGAAACTTTACACTTGGCAACCGCCAAACCCTGATTCATCCGTCAGATTGCGAGACGGAGAAGGGTGACTCAGAGAATACATCTCCACTCCTCTACAGTCCAGTCGTGGCGTGCTTTACACCACTGTAATATTGTGCTTAGTGATGTAGCCGCTCAATCATGGAAACCTATTCTGTGAAGCTCTCCAAGCACCGTTTGGAGCTCCTAAGAGCGACCCATTCTTTCACAAATGTTTATAGAGGCAGTCTTCATGCCCAGGTGCTTGATTTTATACACCTGAATCCTACGATTTGAATGGGTGACTGAATACTCTTGACAATGTATTGCAGTCTGTTTGAATGACAGCACTGGAGGACTACAAGATGGATGTGTTCTGACTGAGGCCTGTTCAACACTGCAATGCAGGCTGATTATCAGTAAATTAGGACTTCTTCTCCACTGACCGTAGGAGGGTTTTCACTCATGCTCTTCCTATTGCGATCACATAATGAGCATAAACAGAGCAGGGAGTCAAAAATAATAGAGGCGGTTTTTGGTACACATTACTTAAATTGTTCCCGACTTCTTCCATTCAGCACTGCTGGTTTGTCAGTCCTTGCGATGCCCCATTAAGGTGCCAGCCTCATTAATCAGCCACATTTATGGGAGAAAGTGGAGCATCAGGACCAAACGCCCTGCTCCCCTCTCTTGACTCTTGCTGTGTAATTGCAGCCGTATCCATTCGGTAGACATCGAACACACGCTACGGCACAGAGGATCCTGTTTCTCGATTCAACATAACGAGAGTACCAGACACACAATGAAGCACAGTGGAGGCGGGTAAATTTTCAAAGTTTTTTTTTTTTTGTTCAGTTTGGTTTCAAAATAAAGATCACACAATTGTTTAGAGACAATCTACAACAGGAGTTACAAAAAATAGTTGCCCAGGCAATAAGCATACACAGGTTCTGTTAACTATACACATATGGTTACAGGTGTGCTCGTAGTAAATATACACAAGGCTGCTCCAAATGTACACCGCGCTGTGGCGGGCGGCCTCTCTCTCACCCAAAAGGACATGGACAGTATGATACAGCACTTACAGCACTAGAGAAAATGCCAAAAAACACAAGAGTCTCCTCTGTACAATCCACGCGTTTACCCCTGAAAACAGTCATGGGTAACTGAGGAGTTTGGGGGGAGAAGGGGAAGGGGGGTTTAAATGAGTAAAAGTTATTTCTCCCACCCAGCCAGCGTACTCAAAACACATGACACATTTCATGGGGTAAAGCATTCCTATAAAAAGATCTTAAAAAAGGTCAAAAAGTCCCCCCCCCTCCCCACCAAAACAACAAACAAACAAAAAACAAACCAGAAGACACCACTAATCTATCCGAACGTGTCCAATTGGGAGTCGGCGGGAGATCGACGTCTTTAAGTTAAGCAGTGACGAGATAAAGATAAAACCAAGCGTGGCGAATCTTTGTACAAGTACAACGCTGTATAGAAAGGGCTTTTCAAAACAAAATTTGATATTACAATTTACAATATACAACAACTCATATGTCACAACCAAGGAGGTGAGAATATACACTGAAATGCACAGTTTTTTTTTTTCCTTTTTTTTGTCCCCCAGAGTGAGATTTTTTTTCTTTTTTTTTCTTCTTCTCATACCAAAAAAGGGTGGTAAAGCACTTTTACATTACAAGGGTTTACAAATGTACAATTATACAGTCAGAAGTATGTGGTCACTACTAGGATACATTATAGATACAGATTCAACATCAAAAACCAGAAAAACTACAAAGTTTTATATATATATTTATATATATATATGCAAAGGTCTACACCAAGTATACACGTTATATTTATAGAAGCAAGACCAGAAAACGAATCTCCCATGCTAAATGATCTGTCTGCTGGTTAGCTGATGGTGGCGCGCGCGCATGTGTGTGTCTGTGTGTGTGTGTCTGTCTATGATTCGGGGACGTCAGACAAATTAAATACTCGTTCCATCTCATAGTGGTAAATAGCTAGAATGAGAGGAGGAGGAGGAGGAGGGGGCTCTAGGATTGTGTATGCAGCAGTAGCAAAAAGTGAAAGATTTATCTTTTGAGTTTATCAGAAGCAAAAAAGGAAAAAAAGAAAAAAAAAAGGAGGAGTGGGGTGAGTAGAGTGGGTCTCACCTCTCCTTGTTCACCCCCTCCTGCCACCGTCGCTGCCTTCCACTGCACCCAGTTTACAGACTGGAGTCCAGTGGGGGGAGGGGTGCCAAAAATCCAACCACGAAAAAAAAAGAAGAAAAAACCCAACCCACCAACTAAGGCTGCCTGTAGCAACAGGCTCCTCCCGAAGGGTTGTCATGGAAACAGTGGTGGGAGGGGTACACGATGTCCTCTATGAGGATTTGGTGGGGTGAAGTGGGCATGATGCTTTCTGAAGGGTCAGACGAGGGGGTGGGTGGGGTAGACATGAAGGCATGAGGAAGGTGAGCTGAAGGGTGGGGAGGTGGTAGACATGATTTTGGGGTGGGGGAGGAGGAGGGGGTTCAGTTTACATGATGCCATTAGGAGGGCCGCAGAGAGGACCCAGGTCGACGCCGTTCTTCATGTAGTACTTCTCGAGCTTGGCGAGGATGTGTTTTCCATACGTGTACTTCCTCAGCGTGGAAATGTGAGGCCGGATCTGTACACACACACACGCACACACACACACGTTAGTCAAAAATTGATACAAATTTGCTCCTTTTCGAGTCCCCTTACATGCATGCAGACCTCACATCAGTGACGAGGCTGACATTAACTGAGGTTGATAGATGCCAGTCTATAAACCGACTGAGCAAACATTACTAGAAGAGTTAATAAATAAAGGAATAAATAAAACCCAGCTCTCTAATTTCGCCCTCTGATTTGCACTCACTCGACACTTTGTTAGACACATCTGTTCAAGTGCCAATCACAAGGCTGAATAGATTTAGGCACGTAGACACAGCCAAGGCGAGCTGCTAAAGTTCAAAGTGAGCATCTGAATGGGATTTTCCTGCACAGCCATCTCTAAAGTTTACAGAGAAAATATCCAGTGAGCAGCAGCTCTCTGCTGAAAGTGCCTTGTCGATGGTAGAGGTCAGAGGAGAATGGCCAGGCTGCTTTAAGCTGATAGGAAGGCAACAGTAACTCAAATAACCTCTTGTTAGAACCAGGTATGCAGTAGAGCGCACTGTGTCAGTCCTGTCAAGTAAGAACAGGAAACTGAGGCTAGAGTTCGTACAAGCACATCAAAACTGGACAACAGAAGACTGGAAAAATGCCACCTGGTCTGATGAGTCTTGATTTCATTCGGATGGATGGGTCAGAATCCGGTGTAAACAACATGAAAGCACCAGCACTTGTTTATTCTACGCCACGAAGAATGAATGCAGCCCTGAAGGAGAAAGGGGGCCTAATCTGGCACTCGCGAGATGTACCTAATGAAGTGTCCGGTGAGTGTACGCATTAATGCAAACTTCACTGAAATGTTCTTTCCCATTATGGATGGAGGTCAAGCTAGCAGACATATTTGTACCTTAATAGCTTTAGAGGTAGTTGCTACTTGGACACAACAACAGAGTGCATTAGCTGGATGAGCTCTCATCGATCCAACCCACCTGCACAGTTTTGCATTAGTGACGGTTGGTTTCATTATAGTTTTGTTCGCGTTAGCGATCTAATTTGCTTAAAAAAAAACAAAAAACAAAAAAACAACAACAATTCACACTGCTGAATTTAAGACTGCTGAATTTAACCCTGGGGAAGCTGAAAAGCTTCCCTAGGGTTTGACATCTAGAGCTGAAACAAATAGTCTCGGGTTTATAGGTTTTATAGCCGAGAACAGCTTCAATTTATTCACCTCTTATTCCTGTTCATGAGCTGAATTAAACCATCTTAAATCACTTTGAGCTTCGGGCTGTTTGGGGAATAAATGAATGTGCTGAACTTTACACCAACACCATAATAAAAATGACTATTTCCAACCTTTAAATCACAGATACTGCATTTGATTGCTCTAAAAAGGGTGAAATGTTCAATGATTATCCTTCAATTGTAACACAGAGCAGCGCTCTAAACGCCAGAAAACACCTCCTCATCCAGAAAATGTCAAAGCTATACAACAACGACTTCCCCATAAGTGACTGCAGTAAACACTGAACAAAAGAGGATTACAATCACATCTTTTATCCCAACATTTAGACGGGATGCACGATGACCCCTCTGGCCCCTTTACCAACCTTATGCATTACGATTTTGCGCTGCGTTGGCTCGGCCACATCGATCATCTTCTGCACCACATAGTTGGCGTACTGGTCCTTCATCATGGTGTATAAGGCACTGTGGGGGCCCTCAGTCAGGCTGCACACTTCATCTATCAGTACGGCCCGTTCTGCCCGTGACGCATGGGTAACACACTTCTCAACCACATTGCTGGAGAAAGGAGGAGGAGGAAGGGGGGACAGTGTTAATAAAAGCCACAAGAATAGAGGAGTGAGAACACAAGCAAATGTTTTCCCACACCAACAAGCCTGTCTCTGCATATGAAGTACCTGTAACCCAATTTGATCATTTCTGGCCTGAATTTTAAACAACAGCAGGTGACTTAAAGCTTAAAGAAGCTCCAAAATCACATTAGATCATCTACTCTGTAATGTGTGCCTATGGTGTAAATATAAAGGCTGTACCATGTTTGGTTCATGATCAAAGTGTCTGAGTAACAGATGTTATCATAAATATCGTAACGTCCCCCAGGCACAGAAAAAGTTCCTTATCTGATTGCAGGTGTGAAGAAACCAAAGGAAAACCTCTCAAACAAAGATGGAGCTGACAACGTGCGCATGTGTGTGTGTGTGTGTGTGTGTGTGTGTGTGCGCGCGTGCGTTGGTGTTTACCTGGCAAACTTGTGCTGGCTGAGTCCCAGTACATTGCCTCTGATCTCAGCCACAATTTTACTCTTATCCTCGGCTCTGCCATGCTCCAAAACGTGCTGGATCACGTAGTTGCCATATTGGTCCTAAATAAAACAAACCGCAGACACATTAACTAAAAATGTGAGAAGGACAGCTGGTGGCTCTGACGTCACATCAAACACAGCCAACTTCAGAAATCTGGAGGCTCCGAGAGGAGCTTTTTTCCCCTCTTTGAGCTAACTTGAAATGTCGTTATCCTGAAAAATATAAAGCTGCAGTCAAAGACTGACAGCGCTGAGTGCCTCACCTGCACTAGCTGCTCTGTGTGCTGATGGAGCTCCTCCAATATGGGCAGCGTCTGCTCGGGGAGGCAGTGTTCGAGAATGCGCTGGATCACTCGGCAGCCGTAAGGGTGAGTGGAGAGGGCGAAGACCTGAGAGACGCGTGTAGTTGCACATTTTTAGTCATTCCGCTCACAATCGCATATCAACTCAAGCTCAGTGAGGTGAGATGAACTCAAACTGTTTTCACTTATGGTGTACAAAGCGCCTCGAATTATCAGAGGCATACTTTTGCATACCCGGCCCACCCCTGCAGGGAAGGTGAAACACAGATTCCTGACATGCTTTCAGCTACACAAACAAATCTGAGCCACCGGGTACGAGACGTGCCGTTACACAACATGCAAATGCTCGAGAAGCAAAACACTCACACGGTGGTAACATTTACTGTCAGAGCGCCGAGTCGAGAAACCGAGACCTTTCATGTGTAGACAACAAAAGGATGATGCACGAATGATGCACGAACACACAATCTTTATTTTAACACTTTATGCTAATGTAACATTTAGCTTGTAGGTAGGTAGAAGATGGCTGTCGCCACTGGGCTGAGGTTTCTGTTGCCAAGGCAACATACCCTGTCCCTGAGAAGAAAAAAAAAAGAAAGAAAAAAAAAAGGCCTGAGCATGTGTGTCTATGTGCTTTGGCGGTGACAATATGCTCGCTGCCTTCAGGCAGCAGCAGCGAGTGTGTGTGGATGTCAGCCATGCGCTGGCGTGCTACAGTGACTGAATGTGGAAATATTTTTTTGTGCAGACCGACCTGTCCCTTAAAGGCTTCGATGATGAAGTGCAGCGCGTGAGGCTGGACACATTCGATACACTTCTGCACCACATGGTTACCGTTCTGGTCCTTTACGCACTTCAGCACGTGGCCGTCCAGCTCCCGCACCATCTCGCTCTGCAGAGACGAAGAAGAAGAAGAAGAGAGGGACAGAGGGGAGGCGGAGTGAGGAGAGGGACAGTAATTGTTTGTGAGAAATCAAATATTGCCTGATGGCATTTTTCAGCCTCTCCTTCATTTTTCATTGCAGCTCACAGCCAGACAAATAACACTGGGCTTTTAACAGATGCCCTGCAGGAATCTATTGGGGTCTATTAAGCAAAGATGGATAACTTACTTCCTCACATACACACACAGAGAGACCCTATCCTAAAACACTGACTTCAAACTAAATTATTTCCTGTTGATATTCCTCTAGCTTTATCTGAATAGCACCAGTTTACATTTGCATATAAACTGTGGCGTCTTTAGCTTCATTCAACGCTGATGATAGAGTGCATACAAGGAGCCTGCTGTTTCACAAGGGAGCGCCAACATAAAAGCTCAGCGTACCTCTTCATCGATGCTGCATTCTGCTGTATAAATAGAAATGTGTTATCTATGAGCAATGTGCTCTCACTCACAGCTGAATTATCAGCACGTGGATAATAGATGTGCTAACAAATTGGGACACTAGGATATTTCCCCCTTCCCCCCCCCCCCCCCCCCCGCCTTCAACAGAAATCCAAGCGCAGCAGAGTTGTGACAGGATAGATTTATTTAGGGTCATGTTTACACGCTCACAAGTGTACTTACAATAACCTGCTGATCCGAGGGGATGAACTCCAGAGCTTTCTGAATGACCCTGCAGCCGTACATCTGCAGGGCCAGAGACAGCACGTGACCTCGGATTCTCTCAGCGAGAGCCAGCTTCTGGTCCAGGCTGCCAAACTGAAACGCACAAACAAAATGAGCCTCTAATCCTTTTGACAATATGCAACACCACACATGTAAGCAAAATCAGACAGGCTACAGAAGCTATTAAAGCTAGGCGTGGTTCTGAAGAATAATCGACTGAGACTTTCCCATAAATTTAACGTTGGTGTTTCAAAGGCACACGCAGCACAGCATCAACTGCACACACACCTCAAAGAACTTCTGGATGACGTAATTCCCAAAAACATCCACCATGAGCTGGTAGGCCGCCTGCAGGATCTCGCTGAAGACGAGCTGGCGCTCTGCTGAACTGGCTCGCTCCAATTTCAACTGGATAAACCTTTAAAAGAGAACGAGGATGAATAAAAGTATATCTTTTAAATTAAGTTCGACAAACATCTTTTGTTCTGTTTTTCCCCCCTTCTTCTTTTTCCTGTCTGCAATGTATACAAGCCTCATGAGAAAATACACAGACTCTTCTCATAAAATCAACCAAGTGCATAAAGGGGATTTACAAAGTTTAGATGAAACTGGAGATGAAGACAAACACGTCAGAGCAATAAAGCGAGACAGATGTCCTGAGACAGAACTGAGAGAGAAGTGCTCCAGTTTCTTTAACCTGAGGGACAGTCGGAGTGGAGACGGTCCAAAGAGGGAGCTGAAGGAAGTGAGCAGCCTGTGAGGTGAAGAGATGGATGCCCGGCGAGGAGAGAGATAAAACAGACTGAGATGGTGGAAAGAAATTGTCTGGGACGTGCAGATCGGGCATGTTGATATGTTCACAGATGACTTCAGCAGAAAAGTCTGCACATGTCTGGACTGCGTCACAGTGTCGGGCAGTGATGGTTCAGTGACAACACTTTTCTGTCAGTATCAATGTTTAATATAGAGGTTACTTCATGAAATTAAAGAGCTTAATCGCCAATTTTGTCTTCCTTACACTGGCTCCTCATAAAGTTTAGGGTTCAATTTAAAAATCTGGTGATCACTTCATAGCACAACACGTTCAAATGTCTCCATACATCAGTGAACCACTACAATCATGTTGGCTGTACATAGATCCAGTGACCTAAGATCTGTTGACACTGTTAATACCTTTACTTTAACAGAAGCTTAGGATGCACCGTTTCAGACGTGGCTTTATTTATTTTAATCGATTTATACCATTTTAATTCTAATTACTCTGTATTGAAAAGCACTTTGTAAATTTTGCTCTTGAAAAGGACTCTTCAGTCACACACCAACTGTCAGAGATCAATATGTGAGAAATAAACCTGCCATGCAAGTACATTATCGATGGGCACTGCTACAGCTCACCTGGCTGAGAAGGTGACCTCCCCCTGTGCTAAACCCACGACCTCGTCCCACTTCTCTCTCCAGTCTTCATTGTCCTGTCTACTAAAAATTCTCTGTATAAGTTAATGTGTCTAAAGACAAATAGACTCAATGGCCTGATAAATTTGCAAGTTATTACTTGAAATTCAAGCACAAGCGATGATTTGGTGTGTTTAAACTGCTGGTAATACAAAATGAACAGTCTGGAGGCTTCAGAGTCTACAAACACCCACCGCGAACGATTAATTGCTAAAGCGGCTGGTATATTAATCGTGCAGCACATCATTAGTCGCAGCCACAGACAGACTTTACTTTTTGTGTCTACTTTTTCATTACAACTTAACTGGCACTAGTGGTACGCCTAAAAGTTGACGTTTCACAGTAACACATCCTGTCACATACTTGTTGTGTGGTATCCTATTAACCTGCAGTTATTGGGGCCTCCAACTGACTGCCATTACTCATGGGACAGACTTTCGGGGGAATTCAAAGGTGTTATTTTATACTGGAGGTAACTGCCCACACGTACCTGCTGCCGTGCTGATCCTGGCTGAACTCCATGATGTGGCCGGCGATGTCTCGGAGCTGCAGGTTGGGATAGCGGTTGTTCCTGAAGTCCTCGAGCAGGCGGCTCCGGCCTGATGGCATCACGTCCGACATGCCGTAACGTAGCCGTGATGATGGGAAGAGCTGGCTGCTGGGGGAAAAGAGGGAGGAGCCCGAGCTGGCGGCGTTGCGGTACTTGGCCTCGGCTCCTGGAGCTGCGGAGATGAAACGCCCACTGCCATTGGTCAGGCCTCCTGAGGCGTCAGAGAGAAAGGGGACTGTCACAAAGTCAAATGAAGAGAATATGAACCTAAAAATACATCACACACAAATAAGTACCAATAGGTACTACAACAGTAAACGCAAGTTATACAATGAACATCATTCAGCCTGTCTGACACAGAATTAGCTGAAAATATATGGAATTAATCCTTGAAGTTGAGCAGTAGATATTACTACTCAAAAACCTGTGTTCTTAGATAAACTTGGTGTCTAGCTGAGCATGTCAGTGCACGCTTGTTTCCTTCCTTTGAAAAAAAACAAAAACAAAAACAAAGAAGTTCTTTCTGATTGGTTGAATCTGTACAGAATGACAAATCTGATGCATGTGAATGAATATGCCACAGCTAGGTAATCCATCCGAGTCATAATGAAGCCTCGCCCTGACTGTCAGTTTGTTTAATTATCATTCCATCAACACTGATTTGCATTAAAATTCACTCTGCCGACTGTCAATCACGCAAAACAAAACACTGCGACACAATTTATAATTAGTCCCTCAAAACATGCTGCCGTACAAATCTTCAGCTCCATTTGTTAGTTTGGAAAACTGAACAACGGCCGCTTCTCAATTAAGCCAGACACATCTTTTACTAGAATAAACTCTAAATGATGCATATTTGTTTACATTATTGTAAAGCTTTAAAAAAAGTTCTGGTAAGTTAAGTAAAGAAACCATCAACTGATAAAACATCATTATAAACCAGCAGCACTCCTAATTAACACAACATCCAGAGAAAAGATGCTTACCAAGATTGAGGTTGGATGAGGAGCTGTGATTGGACAGGGAGGGTGGAGGTGTGAGGGAATGGGAAGGCCCCTGGTTGGGTAAAGGCATGCCCACAGGGCCAGGGGATGGACTGAAGCCCAGGGTGCCGTTGTAAAATCCTCCATGACCAATCGGGGTGAGGCTGGAAGGTGTGCGTTTATACAAATCGCTGTTGCCTGTCAATGAGTCCCGTCTTGAGCCACTGCCACCACTCGAGTTGGCCACTAGAGGGAGACAAAGATATGAATTCAATCAGGTTATCTGTTTGTATTTATCAGTAACTGTTATTCAGTTTAACTACTCACAGCTACATTATACATTGGCAACAATGTTCCCTCTAATTTTTCATGTGTCTGAGCGAACACACAAACTCCCTGAGCGGTCCCTTGGACCACTGTGAGCAACAGCAGACGTGTGCACTGTGGTCACGCCAGCATCGAATCCATCCAAAGTTACATGGTTTATTAAAATAATCAAATTACAGCATTTACATTTATGTTAGACTACTTTTAATTAACTGCTTTAGCCCACTTACAATGAAAATGTAAACAAATCTTGTTCATGACCTGTGTAGCATGTTAACACTATTGGGAGTAAAAATAACTTGAACTCCAATTTTGAAAACAAAACTTTCTCTCTCTCTCTTTTATAAAGCTCTGACTTGTATTATGAGTCTGTGGTCTGGGAGAGAGTCCTGTAACTCTCTGTCTGCAAAATACAGTATATAATGATACAATGCTGGGCAATTAATTATATAGTTACTTCTTTAAAAAAGTAACTGAGTTACGCAAACAACAACGTTTTTTGTAGCCGTTTACCTAAAACTGTAGCCAAGGCATTTTTTAAAATAAACATTTCAAACTATTTACAGAACAATCAGCTGTTCTGCATCAAATTTGATGCCACACAAATTATTTGTGCCACTCCAAAAAATAATTTCTTTCCACTATAAAGGAGAACAACAGTCTGATACCTGCAGGCCTGACAACAGCAGATGTATCACTCCTGTAACACCTGTAACATTCAGCAGTCGCCTCATTGTTCTGACACACACAACAAAACTATTGACTACACTACACACTAACTACACAAGACAACACACTAACTTTAGACTCCAAACACGCTAAACTTTGCAAATCTCTCACATCTCAGAACACCGCTGTCACTCCTAAAACTTCCCCCCCTTTCTAAACAACTAGATGCCACGTTACCATATCATTTTTTGATTGATCGGCATGCTACATTTTTCCACCAATAGGAAAGGGTGGGGTATTTTGGTTTTGCTCACAGGCGGAGAGTGCTTTCGAACATTTTCCTTATAAAACGCAGTTTTTACCGTTTCTTCCCGCAGTAAATATAAACAACGATAGTATTCAGGAAAAAAAAAAAACACTGCAGAAATTTTTATCATAACTCTGGTTTTACGCGGCCTATCAACATAATTTAAAAACTGGTATAAAGTTCACACTTTTTCCATCAATTGTTCGTCTGTCCTGCTCACATCTCCAATGGTTGTACACGTTGTTATTAACGTGGCTTCACTCCACATCAGCCACGCCGCTTTGCTAGCTAAAACACCGGTGTCGGCACATAAGGACGCTGTCATAGCCTGTCGACGACGCTGATTAGCTGTGTATATACGAATGTGAATCGCATCATTGGCTGGACTATGGGATAAGGTGGCATCGTTCTAATCCCATACGGGAGCAGCCAGTCACTTACTGACTAACACTGCAAAACAGAATTGTTAAAGTATTCATTTTAATTTCAATTCAGGTTAGATTTTGTTTCTATGCGCAACGCAGATTTTCTGTGCAATTGCGCACGCGCGCAGCTTAGAGGGAACATTGATTGGCAAGTCACTTAGATTTATTTTAAAAGACCCCAAAAGAACCAAAGATATCATGTGGAAAGAGTGCATTCCCACCTGCAGTGCCAAACCCTCCCAGCGTGGCCCCCAGAGTGGCACCGAGAGAGGATGAGGCTTGCTGGCTGAAGCCCAAGGAGGCAGACCCTGGTCCAGGCTGGGCAGAGCCTTGTGAGAACAGAGAGGAGCTCTGGGAAGAGGAGCTAAGGGACGAGGATCCGTAGAAGGAACTTCCTCCCAGAGCGCCACCGGGGCCACCCTGCTGCTGAGGCTGCTGGGATGTCATGGCACGGAAAGGACCGTTAGCCCCGCCACCAAGACCGCCGTTGGCACCACCAGCAGAGGCTGCTGCAGCAGCAACTGGAGACGGGAAACAATCCAAGTCAATCATCTCATAAAGCAACAAAAAATTTATATTGTGTTAAGTAAACGCGTCGTTGAAGATAATCGTAAGATTGATTTCTTTTACTTCCCTAACAATGCTTTCAATCACCTCCATCAGTGACGTAAACCTTGCTTTTTAAAACTCAGTAACACTCCCTCATGGGAACTCCTTGTGCAAATCTAAGTCCAGACTTGAAAGTACATAGTCACAATCCCATAATTGCGTGCTCTGGTTAGATGGGACATTTAGAACATGTTGTTAAAGGCCACAATATGTAATCTGCTGTTTTGTGTGCATGACAGTCTCGTTTATTGCAACAGAGGCAGGCTGGGCTTCTGACCACACGCTCCAAGTGAGCTGCTAGTTTACCTGCTTGTGCTGCAGAAGGCGATATGATGACGGAGGCGGGGGCCATGAGGCGGACGGGGCCACTCCTGGCTCCCGTGTTGACCACCAGGGCCCCTGTCTGATCATAGTAGGCTGCGGGCGCCAATACTGGATACCCTGAGAAAGAAGATTTTGACATGTTTCTTTCATATAGATGACGGGCGGCAGTAACGCATAACTGAGCTGTTTATAGTTTTGCACTCACCGGGTACTCCTGCTGCTAACCCCTGCCCAAAGGCGAGGGCTGAGTTGACTGCTGCTGCTGCCACCAGCTGGTCATTTTGCTGACCCTGTTGCCCTTGGCTAGGGGTCAAAGGTCGCTGATTTCCTCCAGCACGCATCACCTTTAGAAAGTAAGAAAAGCAAAATTCTGAATTTGTTCCGTGTAGAATAAGAAACAAAGCTCAACCGCACAAATGGGAGAAGAACAAGTAGCAGTTCCCTGATTTGCTTATAATCATTTAATAATCAATGAAGAGGTCTTTGTCTAAATGCACTTTTTAAACTGGCATGAGAGACGAGCGCTCACAGAAATATTTTGAGCCGGTGGGAGCCCGTGTGTCAGTTTTCTGTCGGACAGTCAACTGACCTGCTGTTGGTTCTGCTGGCCCTGGCCTGCTGCCTGCTGATTGGCTGAACTGTTGGCTGCAGCAGCCTGCTGCTGGAAAAGGTTGGCTGGATAGACACCCCAGGGGGTCACACCGTAGTACTGGGGGGGCATCACTGCTGGACCTAGACACAAAGAGATACACAAAGTAGCTTTGAGATATGGCAACAGTGTCCATATTTATGGATCAACATATGAAAATTACATTTTTGTTTTGCATTTAACAGAAATCTAAACGGAGGTGACAGCGCGTCTAAAAAGAAGAACGTCTCACCGAGTGTAGCTGCTGCTGCTAGGCCCGCTGCGTATGGGTCTGTCCCTGGCGGCGCAGCACTGATGATGTAAGGATTGGGCACAAATGCTGGAGCCAGACCTGGAAAACACAAGGAGGGTAAAGGTGGACCAGGGCAAAAGGGCTTTACATAATACATGAAGGAAAATCACAGGACTTGTTGTGAAGCTATGGCATAACTACTTAAGAGACTCGCAACGATGTCATATTTACTAATCAAATCTCAATCTTTAAGGCATTATTTTATTTTAAACTGAAAGACAAACAATAAAAACAGCCAGTCTATACACCGAGCCGGGGGGTCAAGCTTTGCAAACATTAGTGGAAACCCTGTGCTACGAATACAAATATACCAGAAGAAGAAGCTGGCCAATCATCATGAAATGCATGTGACTGTTTGTTTTTGGGTAGTTCAAAGATAATGCGTGCGTGAAGCCATACAACCATCTGACATGCAGTTTAGACAGACACACTTACCAATGTGAGGCTGCTGTGCGGCTGCCAGTGCGTACTGCTGTTGCTGGGCTGCTGTTAACTGCTGCACTGCTAGGGCATTGTTTCTCTGAAACAGCTGCAAACAGCATGAAGAAAGGTGAACCATAGGTGAGCTGAGTGCTGTTAACACACGCTAAATAACTCCTCTGTCTGGTGATCTTACCTGCTGCTGGTTAGTGTAATCAAATAGGCCCACAGTGGGTGCAGAGTCCATGGGCATCTGAGAATTGTAGTCAAACTGAAGCGGCTCCATCACAGACTCCATGGGGTCCATGGTAACACCACCTTGTTCCACGCCAGAAAAGTCATCAGGAGGTTTGGGAACTCCGCCACCTCCCAGGGGTGTCAAACCCTCAGGCCCTACGCCCCCGGGACCACCCAGCAGATCACCCTCTGGGCCGGGAGCCGGCATGCTGCCCGGGGGGCGACTGCATGGAGCAGAGGTTCGGTTAATATCTAAAGGGTACCAATCATTTCTCTAAGGTGTGGGTGTGTGTCCTCTTGTGTCACGCAGATTTTTACCCAAACTCTTTGACGTCCACGTCGAGGCCGTTCTGTACAGGCAGCCCATTCGGGTTGATGACATCGCTGATCACATCAGATTCACCTTCCGTTAACTCTTTTAGTTTCTCTCCCTCAAACGTCGTCTTTGGCTTCTCCCTCTTTTCCTCCTCCACCTCTCCATCCCTCTGACCCTGTGTGACGGAGAGAAAATGATACAATGAGACCAGATGCACAGTGTTGCTCCTCTGCTGTACACACAGAGGAAGGCGCAGGAAGGACAAAGTAACACTGACAAAAACTACACGTTGTCAGTGGGAGAAAATGACACAATGGGCGTGTGTGGCAGTTACAGTTAGCATGATCAGGGAAACAGAAGTGTTTGAGTAATGACACTTACATAGGGTCCTTTTCGAAGACAGGAATCCAGTTTGTCAGCCGGTGAGGAGGACAGAACGTACTCTACCATGCTAACCCCGAGCCCTCCGCTCTCAGACCGTGGAGACATCACAGAGCCCACCCCGACTTCACCACCGCCATGGAAACCTTGCCCTGGCCGACGGGACACCATGATTGGCTGAGACACCGAGTGATCTGCCGTGAGAGGAACAGAGAACGACACATTTACTCAGCAAACTGTGCAAGCAAAAAGTAGCAGTTTTCAAAACAGATGGCTTGAAGATTTTTCAATAGAAATGATCATCCGGAGCAGTAACAACATGTTCAGCTGTTACAGATGTGCTGGGCGAAATAACAAAGCTCCTGATGTATTTGATAGATTCATAAGAAATTAGGATATCAGCAATATCAAATAATCTTAATCCACTTACACACAGTGCACAAAATCTGAGTAACTTAAACTCAACGTTGGGCCTGTGTAGGCACTATGGCTGATTTCAGTAACTTAATCAGTGCTGTTGGCAGCTTCTCACACACATACAGCAGAGCGCATGTAACCACATGCTGAAACAAGCACTGGCAAAGGGGAAGGTTCCAGTTTCATTACATACTGCACATCACTTTTATTTACCGTATTTTTCATTTTATTTATGTACTGAGGAAGTTTTGGTGTTGCTAATAAATCTGATACAGCCATTCCCACACGTGCACCAGAACTTTCCAAGACCTCTCTTAACAGAAATGTACGGGGAAAATGTTCTGATGCTGTCACATCAGACATTAGCCGGCTCATCCAACAGCTACTAGCTCCCTAAAACAAAACCTGCATGAAATCCATGCTGGATTGAGTAGATGTGTGAATAGCATGGCTAATAGTGAAGTACATTCACTGGTATAGCGTGCATAAATTCTGCCATGTGACATGTGAGAAAAATATCTGTAGAAATATTCCTGAGCTGATTCTACAGAAACTGAAGTGCATATGTGGAAACGGCTCAAAGTTTTAACTAATTTATCTCATTTCATTTACTCATCAGCTTTACCAAAAACATCAAATCAATGTGTTACAACTCAATTATTCATTGGATATTGTCTGAAAGCGTTTTCAGTTTTCACAGGACTCTACGCAGCCCTGTAAAAAGCTAAGCACACTATGATTAACAAGGTTGTAGCAGAAATAGCCCGAAGTCTCTCACACCGTTGTGGGAGGGGGGTTTCACCCACACTTCAGTTCATTGAGGTTTGTGGGCATTTGTTTGTGACGCTCTCCTGAGGTCCTGTCACAGCATTTCAATCAGGCTGAGGTCTGAACTTTGGGCCATTGCAACGCCTTCATTCCTTTCCCCCACCTCACTCATTCTGTTGTAGAGTTACCTTTGTGGTTGGGATTACTGTCCTGTTGTTGCATTTTGTTTTTGCTGAACAGGCACTGTGCATTACAGCCAAACATCTACACTTTGATCCAGAAGTCTTGTGGTTTGTTCAGATGCAAATTTGCAAAGCTTTAGAGAGAGACTTTCTCCTGGCAGCCCTTCCAAATCATGCCAAACTTGTTCAGTCTTTTTCTGCTAACGTGACATACTAACTGAGGCCTGCAAACCAAAATGTAGCGCTTGTTTGGGTTTTGCTTACTTTCTTTGAGCATTGTTGTGGTGGTGGTAGGTGGGGGTGGGGAATTTGCTAGGATTGTGCAAACACACACCTGAATCCTCCAGACAAGCAAACTGACAAAACTTGTTACTGATCTGTTAAGTGCATTTGAATAGCAGCACCCAGCTGTTCCTGACCCACTTAATTCTTATGGAAGGTGTGTTTAGTTTGTTTTTTTTTTCTTCACAAGACTGCAAAGAGTAATGTGAAAAGCATTTTTACATGACTGTAATTCATAAAAAAAATTAGAATACAAAATGATTTTTTCCCCTTTTTTTCATGAACCAGTGAGTATTTGACACTCTAGAAATGAGCTAACACGCGTCAGCATTTTTTCCCGGTGCAGACATGATGTACGAGGTGCGCCAGATGACTTGTAAAAAGCCGGGATATTTCTTTTGTCATCCCGTCTACAGAAATAACCACACTGTGTTAATTTGATACAACAGGAATCTCAGATCTCGACATGATCTGGGAGAACACAAGAGATCTCACTCTGACATCAGCCTTTGAGTCTGGCAGGAAACTAAATATATATTTTCCAAACACCTGACAGTGATTGTTTTGGTCGTTTTTGTGCTTAAGTGGGGGGAAAAAATGCATTCACTCCAACCTTCTCCCTACAGCCATGGCACAAACAGAACCCAGGACGGCAAATACCTGAAGCCCCCCATGCACTGTCCCTCCACTGGTCCAGGAAGATCCCCTTTGGTCCATCCTTCCCAGAGTCATCTGTTTCCCAGAACTTCTTACCAGTTAGCAGCTGCTGCAGAGACACAAGACAATGAAGAAATGAAACAGGTGGCAAAAGAAATGATGAGGTTACACAGATATTGCTGGCAGATGGGAGAACAGGCAAACTAAAAATCAATCCATACAGAACAGGAAGTTTGTACAAGCAGAGCTCTGAGTAGATGGCAAAGACTACAAATGGGCAAACTTCTTTTTTTGTTGCTGCAAACAGTCCGTTCTTGTGTTTCCAGCAACATCTGTACTTCGACCCTTGACTGAACCCCCCCGAAAAAACAAACAAGAACAGGTCATTCTAACTGGATGAGTCAATCAAAAACATAAACTGCTTCTGCAGCAACAAAAACTAGCGTAGAGGAACAAACAGGAGCTCGATGTTCCTGCTGGGAACAGCTTCATGCTTGGATTCAAAAGAAATTCTTGCACCTTATCAGCAGTTCAGTTGTTTATCTTCATCTCTCCTCGGTTTTTATTACACCCAGTGATAGTTTTCTTTTTTTCACAGTAAAAAAAAAAAAAACTTTTGAAACTAATCTGATGTGCATCTTCTGGCTAGAGGGGGCAAAAAAATCCATTTATAGTTAAAAAACAAAGATTACAGAGTCATTTTTGTAAGCTTTTAATAGTCACTCTCACTACTGATATATTACAGTGTATAGCAGCAAAACAGTAATCAAGCAAGCCAAAACTAACTGCAGGCACTGGCCCAACATTAACAGACTTACTGAGTGCAAAATACAAAACAAATAACAGCCGGTCCAACGAGCTCGAATTAATAAGCATCTCTGCTCAATCTCTTCTCGGCTTTCAGAGCTTTTCAGTCTCAAAAAATACAACCCAACACCGCTTTTAGCTCATAAGCAACTGATCCATTTCTATTTTTTTTTCCTCTTGGATTTCCTGCTATTCAAGTTTGACTCACTCCCGGTAATCCATCATGTTTCTATTCAGCCAAATGCCCAAGCTACAAAATACAGGGCAGGCGGTTTAATGTCGCAGTGTTGATCCACGGCGTCTGCCCTCGTCAGAAGCACTCATTTCAACCTAAATTTAGAAGTGCAAACATGAGCAACCAGCCTCAATGCTTCATTATTGGCTGAGGTCACCATCTTCTTCACAATAAGTGACCCTGATTCATCAACTCTTGTCTCACCTCTCCCATAGCGCGTCCCTCAAGAGCGAGAGCCTGGAAGTCATGGTTCAGCTCGTCCATGGAGCGCACCTGCAAACAGAAAGCAAATGAGACTGTCCATTCAGCTAACACTTATCAAGGACTATCAGGACCATGTTAAGAAAATAGATATATATTAGTGATCATTTTGAGAAAGCTGTGGAGATTAAATCTGTCATTTCAACTCAAAGAACTGCCACGGCTGCTAAACCCTCAACAAAAGCCCCTTGTGCAGATGAGTTAGTTACTTTAGAGTTTTAGTTACAAGGAAATTATTTCCCTTTTAGCACATATACTTATCACCACACTGTGTTTAAGGACGCTGAAAAAGATGGTGCAGAGAGATGCATCGGGTGAAATGAAAAAAACGCCCCGAAACTTTCACAAACGTGGAAGAGTTGGAGGGATTTGTGAAAAAAAAGAAATAGCTGGCAATGGACAGATGCAAGGATACCGATGGTTACACCGCCGTGTAATAAAGATGATGTATGTTGCATCACAAGACAACATGACAGCTGATCAGGTTGTGTCACTAACTCATCTACACAAAGGCATTTTGTAGAGGTTATAACAGCAGTGGCAGCTCTTTAACTTTGGCAGTGTTACCAGGTCACTAACAAAAAATTTGATTCCTTTAATGTCTCTGCTGTATGTTGCCACTTGTGCAACATTAACACACACACACACACACACACCTGGCTGTCATGGATGTTGTCTCCAGTGGGCCAGCGATGTTTGCCGGGCTGTTCGCCATGCTGCCGCTGGAAGAAGTAGTCTACCATGGCATCGTCCTGGGAACGTCCAGCGCCCGCCACACCCTGAGAGACACAAGTACACACATGCACATTACCCTGGAATTACTGGTAACAGCAACCAGAACACAGTGCCTGAGAAAGACTGCAAACGTTATTCACCAGAGCTGAACATGCTGAAAATATACACAGAAACCAGAGTTCTTATTGTTTTGGGGGGGTTTTCCTAATTAGTTATTTTATGTTTTATTTTGACTTTTTGTTTTTAATATAGTTCAGTTTCACTTTTCAGAGTGAATTTCCTTCTTTCAGTTTAGTTTTTATTGTTTAAGTTTTGGTTTTAGTCTTTTTAATTATTACTGCATGGAGGGCATGTTTCAGAGGTAAAAAGAAAATCAGTATTACAATATAAACACAGCTTTAAAAGCTGAAGTTTTCCCCAGTTAAATATCATCTCTCAGGATGTGTCATTTGGATTTTTTCAGAAATCAGCAGCATCACTCAAACACGACAACAGGCTGAAGTATGTAAGGCCACATCCTCTCAGGTCCAAGTAAGAGGCAATACTTCTGTTTAACAGAAAAGCCTCCAGTCACTTCCTCCCTCCCTCACTTTGAGGGAAAACTCAAAATTCCCCCACAAGACACCACCATCAAAGAATCCACGGTTACCATGTACTGGAAACAGCTGGGCTTACTGTTTGCTGTACACGCAAAGCACAAGACAGCCAGTCAGACCAAATTGTTGCTTATCAGAAAACATTCTTCTCCCCCAAGGATTACTCATGAAAACACCAACCTTGTTATCATGAACTAACATTTTCTACCCTTCAGACTACCTTGGGGCCTTAAAATGTTTCTTTTGCTGTGGAACAAATACAATTTACACAGTGCTGAAGACAGTATATCGTTCAGACCTGTCACAGCAGCATCACAGTATTAACAGATTTGGGGGCCACATTTCAGACTACCAAACAACATTTCAGTTAAGCAGCAGAGGACACTACAGATGAGCTTCAGGAACATTTTTGGCTGTAAAACGAGTACAGCAGGAAATCCAGCAGCGAGGAGGACATAAGGATAGACGGTGTGTCCAAACCAAAGACATGTGACACTTACTGGTTTTTGACCATTGTCTAGCTTCAACATCAGAAGTGACCTTATATGGATAAGAGGCTAGAGTGCTAAGGGCCAAGTTAACAGCTAATGCAATAGGTCTAGGCTGATAGGGGCTTCCCATGATGCACTGAGGGTTTCATCTTCACTCATCTCTTTCTGGTATGTGTTTATCCAACCTTTTGCATTTAATCATCACCATCATTATCATCACCAGAACTTCACTCACCAAAACTGAAGTCCAAACATCTTGGATGGTCTGTACTGCACAAAAAAATCTAAATATTTGTCACATAACCCATAAAAAATGCTCAAAAAGGCTATAACAACACATACAATGTGAAGTCGCTCAGTCACTGGCTCAAAGTGGTGAATGATGTATAGGAGACTAAACTGAAAAGTTTCAGGAGGAGTTGATTGCCACTATAGAAGCGTAGTATAACATCATGCATTGCACCGAAAGAAAAGGTAGTAGCGCATCACTTAAAACTCCCACAAGATGAAGCTACTTTCTGCTCCTTCTTTACTCACAGATCACCACAGTGAGTAGCTCCAGGTTTGATTTGGCAGATTTTTAAGCTGGACCTTCCTGACACAAACCAAAGAGATTTGGGATCATTTGCTACAAACTGCCGCAAAGTATATATATTCCTTAATTCAGGAATATATGTTTGGTTTATTATGTATTCATCACAGTAATTCAGCCCATGTTGGTTTGTTACATTTTACCTTTGTTAATCTGCAAAATCCTCACATCCAAAAAGGTGACAAAAACTTCAGTAATTTTTCTATATAAATACCTACAAAGAATCAATTATCACAGCAGCCACGAGTTTGTTTGTTTTTTACAAAAATGAGCTGACAACAATGAATTGAATCTTTATGATATAAAACTGACTCTCTAGAAAGCCCGAACATGTGAATTGTAGGTGTAACACAAAAAAACCAAAACAATAACCCATTAGAGGCAGCGCTCTAATGATTGTAGCCACCTTCATGCTACAACATGTCAGCTTCATTTCCAGAAAATAGCTGTGTTCATGGACACCCGATGTAGCAGAAATAACAACAATAATAACTTTTACGCAGTGGTTTAAAACAAACAACTGAGTCAGATGAAGATCAAGTTTATGCGCTTCAACCTCATAAGCGTGGTCACCTGTGGACTTAAAATAAGAGCGTGGAACAGTTAAAAGACCCTGATCAGATTAGGGCTGAACGATTATGGAAAATAATCTAATTGCGATTTTTTGCCCCAATATTGTGATTGCGATGCGATATGCGATTATTTTTTAAGGTCTTTGTCTTCTGTATTATTAAACAAAGACAAGCAATACATCATATAGTATGGCCAATACTATATTACATTAATTTTAAACTGTTCTTTCCTGGAAGACAGACCTCTGTTATGATGACATGAGGTGATTCATGAATTGATGACTGACATTTTTATTTAACTTCTTCAATCACAACAGTATATTTGAACATACACAATAGTTTATTTTTAGCTTACAAACATCTGAGCATAAAGTGCTGACAAGGAACCCTGGTGTAAACATTAAAATGAAAGTCAGTACAATGTGCAGATTGCAGAAATATACATAAAAAAAATCAGTGGCTTTACCACACTCAGTTTTTCGACATCTGTGAACTACTAGACAGTCATTCAATTAAAAAATAATATTAAATAAATAAAACTAATAAATAAAAAATACACACATCTTACTGATCTCTGCAGTCAGTAACATTACACATAAAGTGCAAACATAATAGCAATTGTATAAACACACACACAAACACGCCTTTAAAATTTAAAGGCGTGAAATTGGACGGTCTAGCCTTCTGATTAGCTAATCAGAAGGCTAGTTCTGATTAGCGTCACCGCTGTCTCGGTGGAGTTTAATAAACTCGGCCGTCTGCTTCTTGCTATCTAAAATATAACCAGACACTGGTGTAAATTCTCGACTGTCTCATACTTCTGTTTAATAAGTTTTCTGTTTGACGTTTAGTCAGCTGTGTGAAAACCAAGGAGGAACCCACCCGGGGGATTAATAAAGTTTTATTTTATCTAATCTAATAACTTTAATCTCAGCCAAACCGATTTACTCACGAACAAACAAAACACTGAAAAAAACCCAACAATAACATTTTTAGGTTGTCTAAGTGACTTATATATTACGTTTAACCCGAGCAGCGAAACTCCGCGGTGATCTGAAAATGATGTGCCGGGAGTTGTGCCGCTCTCGGCCGCATCAGTAACCCTCGAGCTCCCGGCTAGCTGTCGAGCTGGTGGGTAGCAGACGCCTCTGAAAACGTCGAAGCACTTTTGCAAATATGGGATATCTTGATAAACCGAGCAGATATTTGATGTTTACACAACTACTTTCTCGCCTGAAAATATGTTAAAAGTTTATTTTGTGACCCAGAAAGATTAGTATGAGTAATTTTAAAACTTAGTAGCGGCCGCCATTGCTGGAAACTGGAGTTTGGCTGGGCCGCGCTATGAATTCTGGGATATGGTAGTAATTTGGACAGCCTTCGGCACATCGCTGTGACGTAATCGGTCTACAAATGCGGCCTCAGGAGGATGCAGCCCATGAATTTGGACATGTCCAGAGTATAATCGCAGCCTTTGCAGTTAGAAAATTGCACTTGATCATGTCGCGATATTATCGCAAATGCGATATATCGTTCAGCCCTAGATCAGATGGTCAGAGGCTAACTCCTAAAATAAGGTTTTCACAACATCTGAGCTTCAGAAGCCAGTGAAGGGTGTTACCGCTTCACTTGAAAACCATAATCCTTCCAAACTAGTGATCTAACAATGAGGAAGGTCCCCTTTGCTGTGGCTGATGCCCTGCATTTATCAAGCGTGATGCTAGCCGTTTAAGCAGAGCTCCTTTAACAACCATTGTTTATTCAGCTAATAACAGCCGAGGCAATACAAAAGCCTTAAAGCTAGTAAGATAAGACTGCAATTATTTGGTTCATTAGCTCTCGAGTCAAATGCACATGTTCCAGAAAGCTTGAGATGAGTGTCATCAAGCTTTAATGGCTGTGTTGCAATGTCTCATTTTCTGGTGCTCTAATCAGGGTTTGTAACAAAGTACTGGAGATTACAGTCATATGGGTATTTTTATGATATTGCTTAAAGTAAAACCGTAGGTGTAAGATCAGTGACCTTTACCCTCATTTGCCTAGATGCACCCAGATATGACCAGTTAAAATTGCCTAACAGAGTTAGCTAGCTAGCCAAGCACCAACCAGAATACATCATTTGAGAAATTCAGTGATAATGTCAAAGAGAAAAGGTGAAAAACCCCAAAAACGTAGACAATTCCTGGCTACATCTGACAGCTACACCTGCTAACACCTATTAATAAGTAACACTGAAGCTGCATCCCCACTTTTAATGATGCATAGCGACATGGCAACAAGAAACTGTTATGGAGGGCTGCAAAAATGTGCGATAGAAGCTCATTGGTGCGGTCCTCCACAACAATCCCAGTTTCTCAACTGGCCACTTGGGAAAATTAATTGCCCATTCCCTGCTTTAGAGGGTTACCTAGACAACCAGAGCTTGGAATGCTGCAAACAACAAGCCATCACTGCAAAGTGCAATGAGTGAATGGTTTCCAGTGTAAATAAATAGGAACTGAAAGATTAAAAAACTAATCATTGGTTGTTTATGTGTTAGTTAGGCAGGAGCACCTTCTATTGGTAGATTATGAGGACAAGAACCTTCAAAACAAGGCAGACATGCTCAGATTAAGGTAGGTTGGTGTGGTCTGCCAATTTGCGGTAAAATATTGCATGATGAATACTGATAAGGGAAGGAAAATATGACTTGCACCATTGTGAACAACACTATAATAGCTGTAGTATTAAAACAACAACAGGTACTACATTGTTAAGAGTGAGAAGTCTATTAGTTCTTGTTGGTGCCACCCCACCAAATTACAACAAACTGTGACACCAGATAAGCTGTTGACCAGTTGACCAGCTTTCAGTACTTTTGTAGTTTATACCCAAATATCTGCTGTTTACAGTTCAGTTTCCTGTCTTACACATGAGCCTCGTCTTACTGGACTGACTAGTTTTTGGTTGTTTTTGTTAAGTTAGTGCTGGGGTAATCTAAACAACTAAACATTTCCTGCTGTTAACAGCATCACACTTCAAAAGTTTCATTATTAAACCAGCAGGACATTTTTATTGTCTGCATGTCAGAGGAATTACAATGTGTTTATCACAGAGAGAGGCGAGCTATAATAGCCACCCAGGTAGACTGCTTTACCTTTTGTATGCGCTGTAGTAGAAAGTCATCACGCCAGTTTAATTCAATGGAAAAAGACATGAATGAATGAAAATAGCAAATGTATCAGAGAGGCGGTTTTTACCTGCTGGCTGGGGGGTGTGGCCTGAGGGGTCTGCCCAGTTGGAGGGGCATGTCCTCCGCTGCTCAGCACCACGGGCATGCTGGGAGAAGTACTTCTATGGTGGGGGCTGAATGAATCCTGCCAGAGCACTGCTTTCCTCTTCAACACACACACACTGCTCATTCCACCACAGCCTGTCCGGAGTGAGTGAAATGCATCAGTCACAAAAAACATAACAGTTCAACATAGTAAAAGTTTGGAGCACTCTGACCAATTTAACACCGAATCTTATGATGAACGGTGAAGATCCAACAGCCGCGAAGCACAAGTGTCAAATTATGAATAAAAACGCTGCAGTCCAATAACCAACTTCGCTGCAATAAAATAATTATTGAGATTTGATGTTTATTCATTTGTGGGCTGTAAATTAAAAGCTCATCTGCTCCTAAATGAGAAGAAAGGGAAAAAAACACACTGCAACACAATGCAGCATAATTAATCAGCACAACAATCTAAAGCATGAATCCATGCATCTCTACAAAAACAACAACAACAAAGCTGACTTTTGCCAGGGTGGATGTACTGCAGGGTTGTATAATACATGCTCCTCTAAAAACAACTCAGAATAATAAAGCTGATATCCCACTATATTATCTTCATACCTAACATTTTCCCATGTCATCATGCCAGCTTGATGCCAAATTAGTTCACAGCAATTAAACTGCTGTGAACAATGACCCCTAACTAAGAAACGAGGTGGCTGGAAGCATATGAAGCAAAATGAACCAAATCATTTGTCTGTAATATTACGGTTCCCCCAGAGTTGTGGTCAAAGGTCAGGCTCAGTGCCACTATCCTGTAAACCAATTAATATAGATACCAAACTGCACTTTATATTCTGACTACACTCCAGTGTACTGTAGTACTTGCTTTATGTTATTTATTTTCTGTGCTTATTATTTTGTATTTTAATTTTGTTTTTACTTGTGTGAAGGGAACCTGCAAAGTCAGAATTTCATTGTTCAGTGTAACCACTTTGTTTTGCAGTATTAATGACATAAACTTCTTGATTAAGGCACAAATGAGAAAACAAAGGAAATTGAGCCAAAATTCATTCATTTTCCAGTAGGGCAGCCCTCACACGTTTGACAACAAACCAGAGATGCAAAAATATTTAAACAAATATTGTTTACTTTCTGCACCAGGTGACAGTTAACGCTGTTTTATGCAACTGCAATACAATAACAAAAACTAGCTTCACGCGAGCTAAAAGCAAACTTTAAATCTATCAGTGTGCACAGGTTATATATTAGAATCACAATTCAAAAGCACTACAATGTACCTAAAAAATAAAATTTTAACCTAACTAAAACAGTCAAACCTTCAAACCATCTTTGGACTTTATTCTTTGTGAAGAAAGGTCAAAGAATATCACACACAATGCTGCAATACTGCTTACCAGACTGTTGGTATAACACTCTTACGACAAAATGGTGAACTGTTATTAAAGCTGCCTAACTGCTGAGGATCAGCACAAGAGCACTGGGATCAACAGATACAGAAGTAAACCAGAGAACATTTTACAAGCCAGCCCAGGGCAGCAGCTGATTTAACTGCCAACCTGCCTATCAGCAGCAGAATGTAAACTTTACTGCACCCTCTGTATCTGGCTGATGCAAACACGCTGCTATGAACTCCAGTGACAAAGGTTCACTTGGCAGGAATGTTGTGAAACTTCTACAAATTACTCACCCCTAAAAAGGTATTTAGACACACACACAGAGTGGCCTGCATATTCTGCAGAGTCACTGATGAGTTACTTCCTGACCAGTTCAAGGTGTTTCACAGCAGTGTGGCTTCCAAGGAGCCACACTGTCTTAAAGTTGTTTTTAACTGGTCTTTATCAAAGTTCTGCAGGTTGTCTTGAGTTTTTCACTCATTTTCTGTCCTTGCACCTGGCCATTTTCAGAGGAACACTTTTTTTCTTTGTTCGTTAAGCCCCTTAGCACTGACCTATGAATCATTCAAGCAGAAAAAAAATACCTAACTCAAGGGATGAACCAGTGTTGTGTTTATGCATAACAGACAACTTATCAAAGAACCAACTTTAAATGCAACATTAGGCACTGTTACTAGCAGCCTGTCGCAAAACACATCTTTTGTTCACATTACTTGAATCTGTATGAAGGAGGAAGCATTCCTGAAAACTATGGCATAGATTTCTCATTTTCCTAGTTAAGCATAAAGAAATAAGGAGGGGCTTAAAACTTTTGCACAGTACTGCACAGTACTGCACGTGCAGAACTGTTTGTTTACAGGCATGGCTTTCAGGGGGTAAATCAGTCCTGCAATACATCCCCCATTTATGAATATCATAATGTTTAGTTTTTTGATGAAAATGTTAGCTGGTATCTAATCATTCAACAGTTTCCATGACAGTATAGATCAGATGTATTATAAACTACAGAATTAATGGCCATAAACTTTGATCCGAGGCTCTCTGTAACAATATCCCTGTTATTGTATTGGAATGCACAAGTCTTTGCTAGATTTACCTCTCAAACCTGCAGTGCATTTAGTGCATTGTGTAAAAGGAACAATTTAAAATAGTAACTATGCACATTGGTGTGAGAATTAGAGGATTTATTTAGCCATGTAACAGAGACAAAGATGTGGTGCTTATTTTTTAAGAAGTTGTTTTGTTAACCCAGGTAAAGAGTGAAGGACAGATTATCTTTAAAATGTGCGGTGTGGACCTAAAGGCCAAGCATTTGGTGGTCAACAATTTTACACAACAGCCCCTGATCTCCAGCAATGAGAGAAGGGTGTAATTTGTATTTGACTCTTACCTCTAATCTCTGTTAAAATGAGCAGCTTCCCATTAATGTCCCCACAGGCTAGAAAGAAATTACAAGCACTTCTTTTTGCACTGAGCCATATACGGTAATTACCTTTGCAAGAGACTGGCAGACACTATGAATCAAACACATGCAAGCTACCAACGTCTGCTGTAACCACTGTGCAACACACCCCCTCTACAAAGACAAAACCACAAGCTGACCGGATGAAGACCCCCCTCCCATAATAAGATAAAAACAAATCGACCGACTGATCATCCCTCCTCCACTCTTGGACAGGCCACAAGGAAATGTTAGCTCTTTATCCCTCTGCTACTGCTCCGAAATCAGCCAGAGAAACACCCGGAAATCCAGCACAGTGCGGCCATTCCCCGCCGAGAAGCGCACACGGCTCGGTCTGCCACAAGTTTGATGCGAGGACCCGGAAACAGGCGGCGGTGTTCACGGTCTAACTGGGTTAATCATTCAATACCGGGGGATCAATCCACCGCATACCGGGCACAGACAGGGGTGTGACAATACGAGAGGGGCAGCATGCAAGCTAGCAAGGGGGGATAACGCTGGAGCAACATTTCTCTCCCGGCAGACATGACACATCAAAACGAAACCGAGTATGGGGATGCTTCGTGAAATAATTCACGGCAGCTACCTTTATGCATCCGCGTCCCGTCACGCCAGCCCCGGAGCTGCCGTGGGGGGGGGTTCACTATGTGTCTACCAACAATAACACGGCCTCCCGACACAAGCTCAGCCCGGGCGAACCGGTGGACAAACGCGCAGTGTTTTTAACCGCTCCCCACCACCGTAGTGTGGTTATTAATAAATAACCAGAGGACTACACCTGTCCGCCGAGCCTGCAGCCCCACGGGTCCCGGTGACGCGGATGCTAACAAAGGCCCGAGAGCTGTCTGGAGCGGAAGACCGACACAACGGGAGGAAGGAGGCAGGCAGCAGAAAGGGAGGCAGCCGCTTCAGCCTCGCAAAATATTCTCGTTTAGCGCCCTTTCAGAGCCGCAGTAACGACAATACCCGCACCGAAGCGTGCATAAACACCCCCCTGAGCAACCGCGACCGCTAACAACTCGATACTCACCGGCGGAGAGGGTGGATGGTCGCGGATTTCAGCCCCAGTTTCTCTCTAACACCCCAGGCTTTCACTCCGACAACATGGCGGCTCGACGGAGGAGCAGGCAAGAGCGCTGCATGACGGGAAGGGATGAGAGAGAGCGTACGGTTCACTGCGCCAACCGGGAGGGGAGGGAAGGAGGGTCACACCGGACCGGTCCCTTTGTTATGCATGTTTGTAGTCTGCTTGCACTGCGGGGCGTGTTTATTATTGTTTTACCTGCACCTCATTCACCTGTCTGTTAGCTAAAGGCGAAAAAAGTAAATGCTTTAACAGACGGCAGCTTCTCTGTTCATCTTGTATCTCAAATAGAATACGTCACTAATTAAATTAAATTATATTGCAATGTTACAATAAAAACTTTATATGTGTGTTTAAATTTAAAAAAGATGTAAACATTTTTCAATATATATTTATGGTGCTATCTTCCGCTGCTACAGCCTTCCTTTACTGTGGGCTATACAATGCGCCGGGGTCTCCACGGTAACGGGGTGCGCCACAAGGCCAGCCAGTGCGTGGCTCCCGGACGCTCCGTTACACCTCCGGAATGTGGGCAGACGGCGTGAAAAGGGGGCAGTGAGCGGCCCACATTACAAAAATAACCCAGTGGTCCTTTGGAAATGTGCCAGTGGCGACACCGTGACTGCAGACCGGAGAGAACGCCGTCCGCACGCACCCGCGCGCGGATGACGTCATGGGTACAGTAGATAATGGCTACCCTTATAGAAAATGTATTGGGGATCATATGGGGCATTTGTAGGACTCCTCCGGCCCAGTAATCCCGGATTAAATAGCCATAAGTATATAATTAGCGCCACTTGTTATTTTTAGACGCACAAAGTTAAAATAAGATTACCCCCCTCTTTGTCATTTACAATGTTTGAAATTATACCTCTAAGTCTCTATCATATGAGTTCCACTCAGGAACATGGTCAAGTTGTTCTGTATTGTCTTCTTTTTTAATATACTAAAAGTAATCATGATACTTAAATCACAATATAGTAATACACACTTTCAGACACAGCTGCTAATCTTTCTATGAAATTGCTGTTATTTTATTTTGAAATTCAACTTAATTACTTGAAATACACTAAACAGCCATTTTATTAGATACACTTAGCCACCACAAGGTTGAACCCCCTTTATGCCTACAGAGTTTTCTAAATTTTTCTTGGTATACATTCAACCAGCTGCTGGAAACGTTCCTCAGAAATTTTGCTCCATATTGACGTGACAGCATTGTGTACTGGGAACCTCCTGTTCTACCACATCCCAAAGGTTCTCTTTTGGATTGAGATCTGGTGACACTGGAGGTCATTTGAGTACAATTAACTTATTGTCTTGATCAAAAAATGTTTGAAATGATTTGAGTTTTGGACATGCCATCAGAAGATGGATACACTGTTATTATAAAGATCAGCAATAATACTCAGATAGGCTCTGGCATTTGAACAAAGTCGGTATTATGGGGCTCAAAGTGTGCCAAAAAATCTTCCTGAACCGTCAACGCACGGATGGGTCCATGCTTTCATGTTGCTTACACCAAATCCTACCCCTACCATTCAAATGCTGCAGCAGAAATGGAGTCATCAGACCAGACCATATTTTTCTAGTCTTCTATTGTCCAGTTCTGGTGAACTCATGCAAATTGTACACTCAGTTTCCTGTTCTTAGCTGACAGGACCTGGTGTGGTCTTCTGCTTCTGCAGCCCATCTGCTTCAGAGATGCTCTTCTGCATACCTGTTGTAACGACTATTTATTTGAGTTTCTGTAGCACTCTGGCCATTCTCCTCTGACAGTTGACATCAACAGGGCATTTTCACCCAGAGAACTGCGGCTCACTGTGGATTTACTCTTTTCCAGACCATTCTCTCTAAACCGTGGAGGTGGTGGTGGAGTGGATCAACAGTTTCTGAAATACTTCAACAACCATACCTCGTTCAAAGTCACTAAAGTTATCTTTCTTCCCCATTCGTTTAAATATCACCACTTAATCTTTACTCTATCTACATGCTTAAATTCACTGGGTTGCTGCCATGTGATTGGGTGACTAGATAACCATATTTTTCCAGTCTTCTGTTGTCCAGACAGGTGACTAGATAACAAACTTTTGAACATGTGTACCTAATAAAGTATGAAGTAAAAAAATTCTAATACATTAAAGGTGAGTAATACACATTTTTAGAGGTTTAAAAAGTATATAAGTAATGAAAATTTACGGTGACTGTATTTTCAAATTTAACTGTCTGTTTAGAGTTCATGTTTTAAAAAAATGAAATTAAAGTGATTTTATTTTGAAATTCACACATCAGCTTCATTAATGGATCCCAGTTCAGCAGCGGAGGCATAAAATAAGTCAACTCACATGTACCGTTACTATTATAATGTCACTTTGAGACAATGTTTTGACAGTCAAATCCTCGCTGCAGAACATCAGCCCAGCTGGGTGCATCATTTGGATAACGCTCCTGACTAATCCTCCAAACAATTCAGTGCCTTATAATCCCAATATTATTACAATGTAATCAAAGGATGGAAAGCACTCAATTTATTAAACCCTCCTGGGTGAGACAAATGAGTCTGCACACACACACACAAGCACACACGCAGAGACAACAAGAGCCACATTTCATGTAGAAAGTGTAGTTTTATTATTTCAAACTTCTCCTTAACACCCGAGAAGGTTTTCACCTCATACCTGTCTCCCTCCTTCCCTTTTCCTTTCTCCAGTTACATCTACAAAAACTACTCATTACTGTGTATGGTACATTTTCCTCCTCAGTCGCCATGCTCTGGAAATCAGCGAATGAGCTGCAGGAGTGGACGTAGCTCGTGAGATGACGATGGTGGGGAATATTAGCTGCAGATGGGCTTAAAAGAAGGCAGCGTGAGGATGTAAGCAAAACGAGAGGACGAGGGAAACGGGTACTAAGAAAACAAGTCTGGACGTGTAACCCTCTCCTCCCACCGAGTCCCACCCACCTGCCCCCACCCCTTTTTGTTTGTTTTTTCTTTCCCTAAATGGAACCAACAATAACAATCATTGGCTGGTTATTTACATGCACAGTGTCCCCCCCGTTACCACCCCATAGACACACTAATGCCTGATCCCAAAGCCATCTGCTGATCAACAGTGTTACATGTTACAATATGTTGAATAGATTTTCCTGACAATCACTTTTACTTGATTTCAGAAGCAAGCCAAACCTATAATTTAAAAAAGACAAGGCTGGTGATGTTCCATGGTAAAACAAAAACAGCAACGAAATCAGCCTTTTGATAAATATTTTCCATGTTGTGAAAGCCCTCTTGTACAAAACTATTGAAAACCCCATCAGTCAGCCACGCCGTTGCACCAAATTGCACCCCTTTGTCACAACAAAGCTGGGCACTGTAGTTTATTTTAAACACGCACCTCTCCCTCACTGTAAATACTACCTGGACATAAAAATAGTTTCCACAAACGTGCTCTTTATTGCTAAAGAAACTACAGCGTGCAGCTGTTGTAGGAAAGTACAGTAAAACAAATCAGTGCTGGGCGCTACAGGGAAGCTACTGAAAGATGGATGTTTTTTGGTCTTTTCATGTTTTGCCTTGTATTTACCGTAATAATAAACAAGTGAAATATCACCTGCCTTATCTTTTAAGGAATTCACGGTTTTCTATGCGTCCTGGGACCTCAGCAGTGGCTTCGGCTGGAAGGTGAAAGCAGGGAAGGAGGAAGGGGGAGATGGCTTTGGGAGCGGGAATCGTAATCGACTGCTCTACACATCACCACGTTCTAAAAACAACAACAGGTACGAGCCGTGCCTCTTTTTTTATTAGGTGACCCCCCCCCCAACCCACCCACCCACATCGACGAGCCCAACCCCACCCACCCCCCAAACAAAACAAAACAAAACAAAACAAAGCAAGAACAAAAACAAAAAGAAATCACAGGGGCACCAAGTGGTAAGAGTCCAGGGTGCAACTGCAAAGCACCAGCTAGTCCTGTGGAATTACACAATCACACACACACACACACACACAGCAGTGGGAGTGTTGAGAGCTGGCAGTTTAGTGAACTGTCCCCTCGGTGAGGCCAGCTCTTGTTCTATGAATCTCTTCTCCCCTCGCCTTCCTCCCGCGTCGCCTTCCTCTCGTCACGCCCCCCGGCATGCTGGTTCTTCCCTGAGCTCTGTACATTCTTTTCAGGGCCATATTTCACTTTCTCAGACACACACACACACAGTCACACACACTCACACGCCTCTCCGTCTGGGTGGGGTTAAGTCCATTTCTCAGGTAAACTGTGACAGAGTGAGTCCATCCACAGTGACACCATCAGGGTTTGGCCTGAAGGGGGTGCTACCAACAGTTAACCAGCCCTGCAGGGGTGCAGAGAGGATGACATAAGTTAAAATTACAATATGCTGCACTTTGACATAACTGCATGAAAAAAGGCACTTCACTGATTTTACTCATGAAGTTGAATTTCGTGTCATTAAACTGCTCTGCCAAAAAACCAGTCCTGTAATTTTCAAAGGCAGGTTTTCATGCTTTAACGCAAAAACTGTTATGGTTATGAAATGTCTAACATTTTTTGAGATTGATACAAATGTATGGAGTTAAATTAGCCTCAAAAGGATTACAAACTAATACTTACAAGGATAAAAAAATACTGATCATTCCTGCACAAATGTTTACGTTCAAGGACACAAATCTGATCATTTTTACTTTCAAAAAGCTGCTACTTTCAGCTGCTCTCTTATTCACAAGGGGTCGCCACAGTGAGCCGCTCTGCATGTTTGATTTGGCAGATTTTTTATTTTTTTTTGCACCAGATTAACACATTCACTTGGCAAGCGAAAGGTCACTGGTTCGATTCCAGGTGGAGACACAAATCCCCTTTGGGTTTGTATCAGGAAGGTCATCCGGTGTAAAACTCTACCAGCCTAGGCGAGTAGCCCAAAGAAGCCCTTCTTGACACAACCCCAAAGGAACAGTATCCTCCCGGATCAAACCGGGGATCTTTCCCTCATTAGGCGACAATGAAAACCTTCTTTTAGCTCACTTAAGAGCTTTGCCTGATACGGAGAGATCTCGTGATGTGTGCACTTGTTTATTTGGAGCATTTTTCACATTTGCAGCTTTGAACGGTTTCTCAAGCTGCGTTCAAGTGCTAGTGAAAAATTGGACACTGGAGGCCTGTAACTGAAGAAGGATTTTGTCTCATCCAGGTAGCTTGAGGGTTAAACCTGGGTTTTCAGTACCATGAAGATGTGTCTCTTTTTAGCGGCGCTCCAGAGCAGGTTAAGTTCTAGATTAGAGATCAGAGGGTATGAAATCACCACCTACTGACCAATCAGTTCTCCAGCAAATTATATCATCATTCCCAGAAGGTCCCATGGACCTCTGTGCGTGGACGGCATGAGGATCGAAAGTTTTTTTAATAGTGTCTAAAGTCTTTGCATTTCCCTGATAATTAGCAATAAATATAGATTCTTATATTATATTTTAAATATAGATTTTAATCACCATTTAATATCTCTGGAGTAGGTGACACAGGGATCATTTTCTGTTAAAGAAAACTCATATGATCCCATATGATTGCAGAGAGATACCCTGGGTATACTGAACTTGCTTCATAGTCCAGGGCCCTGGCCTTCCCTTGGATTCTAAGAAAAACTAAAAAAGTTTTTAAAGCTACAGGTCTGGATATATATGCATTTGTAAAGGAGTTTTATATTTGTGTGGATTGGAGCATGCATTTTGTGAGTACCCAAAAGTACTCACAAAAACGTTGTACACATTTTCATCATCCCTTTGAGACTAACTTAACTCCATACAAATTAAGGACTAAAAACAGATCCTCACTCAGCTTGACTGCACTACATTTATCCAACACCATTACACAATAGCAGTGCTACAATGCTGGAATAGCGCTTGAAAGATTAACAAAGAAAGCAACAAAAACAAAGATATTAAAATAGGAGACATTTGGAGAAGATGGCTGTAACTCACGTGTAAAGAGGCTGCAGCTGCAGATGAGAGGACTTCTGAGGAGGCTGGTAGCCATAAGAATCGAACCCACCAATGAAATCAACTTCATGAGGGGAGAAAGAACAAGAATGACATCATTCCACTTTCCCTTAAACTGTGTGTGTGTGTGTGTGTGTGTGTGTGTGTGTGTGTGTGTGTGTGTGTGTGTGGGGAGGGTTATATACCAGGTGTTGTATTTCAAGATAACTCTCTCACAGCATCAGATTGTATCATCTTATGCGTTTGGCATGCTTTTATAGACTGCAAACTGTGACATCAGAATGAGCAGAGATACAATACCAATACATCAACCTCCCTACTGCCTTTGTGTCACTGATACATAGTTCTAATCTTTCTCAGTTGATTAAAGGAACAGAGTCATGTGGTGTCGAGTGAAGTAGGATTGATTAGCTGCATCAGTGGGGCTATAAAAAAAAACAAACAAACATCAAGTTCTGGATCTGTTTTCTCTACAGCTAGAACTGAACAGCTCCATCATTTTAAAGTAAGAATGTTGTAATGCTTTCTTTTTACAATGAAGCACAAACGTGGTTTAAAAAAAGGCATTTAGTTATTTATTGATGTGTACACACTTATAGAGCTTTCAATAACATGAAGTGTAAGACAGATTAATTACCTGCCACATGCTAGGGAAAACGTGTATTCCCAGACTGGTTGCCGACTGATTACTGGAGGTTGCTGGCTGTCATTAAGTAAAAACACCTTGTGGTAGCTTTGGTCACTAGCAGATTGCAGCAGTTTCCTGTAATTTGCCTGGAAGATGCCTACTTTTCAGTTTGCGTAATGCTTTATTCAACTTTAACTACACTCGAAGAGTAAATGGCGAGTATTTGCAGGCAAATTGCTTCAGCTAACTCTAGCAACCAACCAGTGACAGAATGCACACTTTTACATGTTTTCCCCACGTGACTGGTAGTTTCTAGATGAATTGTGTGACATTAGTGTATAACAGATATATTAACTCATTCACTGCCAGCCATTGGCAGTGAATGAGTTAAACCCATTGACTCATTCACTGCAATTGACGGCTATAGACGTCAATGGCAGTGAATGAGTTAATATGTGGTGAGTATATCAGCTGATTTAAAACAAGCAATGTGTCACCATTATATTAGGTAAAGAAACACATTTGTCTTGAATATATCACTCGAATCTTTTTTTCAAAAGGCAAAAACAAACAAAAAACAATAAAAATGCACGACACTGCAGTTCCTTGAGTGGCCACTTGAGGCTCACTTCAAAAGTCAGTGTGTCCCCACAGACTCCATAGATTGAAAACGTGACGTCATTCCGGGGTAAAACCGCAAAGGATTCTGGGAACGCGTGGCAAGCGGTACTAGCGCACGCAGGCTTTCACATGAAAACAGTCACACAGCGATAAAAAGAAACACAAAAAATGGCAAGAAGCTGTTGTATTATTAACTGCAATAGCCGGTCGCATGACAGCCACTGGAAGCCGACGGGTAAAGAGATTGTTTTTTTTATCGGATTACGTCGTGGAAGAGAAATTGTTCACGCCGTGTTTCCGATGAAACAGCTGATGGATGGCCTGGATTGCAGCCATTCGAAGACCAAATATAAAGTATAAATCTTATATTGATTTGAATTGAATTCATTGCGCTATGCTGCTTTGTTCACTGTGGCTTTGCGGGCTAATGTTTGTTGTGTTTTGTAGGAAAACCAGCCTACAAAATGCTGGAATGCGATCCAGACTGTGCACCCTCTTATCAGCCTGGGTCATACCGAGTTTAAAGCTGCTACCACAGCGAGATTTGATCGGTTAAGAGAGAGAGAGTGATATCAAAACAGCCACGCAACGTCCTGCATATATGTGCCCAAGTGTTGTATTGAAGCAATCAAGTGATGAATAACTGTTTTCCAGTATGTTGTTTTGCAATGTTTTTTTTTTGCATTGTTGATTTGTTTTTTAACGACGCAGCTAATAAAGCATAATGGGAAACAATTATGCCTCTTTCTTGTAAAATTCTATAATAGAATGAAACAATAATGCCAGTTATAAATAAAGACAATAAATTGAATGAATTACGAAACACTCATTTTTTGTCTATTAGATCTGAAAATGTTGTGTAACACTACAACCTGAAACGACAAATAGATTGCGTTTGCCTGTAAAGGAGATAAAGGAAAAGAATTTAACAACAGCTGTGAAATGGAATAGTCCAAATCACCAAAGTAAACTGGACCTGGGCTTGTTGCAGGGATCTGAAGTTAATAAACATCTTGTGAGTGTATGCACTCACACTTAGGACCATATAATAATAAATATGTCCGTGATGAAAGTTGGGCAGCACGCTAACGTCCTTACTCCACTCTGTATGCTCGTAGGGGTCTGACACTTTCACTCCTTTGATTTTCTCCTCGTCCTTTTTTTTTTTGCCTTTTTGTCATGTCTGTCTTTGTACGGACGTTTTATACATAACTGTTTTTGGGGCAAATAAAATGCAAGTAGGGATTAAAACCGCAGAATTAATGATTACCGGTGCTGGAAATACTAGCGCTTGATGCAGTGTTTTGATTTTGTTGCCACAGGTACCCACAAAGCAATGCGCGAAAGTCACGTGGTCTGTCAATCTCTATATTAAAAAGCCGAATTTTTGCAGAAAAAAAAACCAAATCTATTACAAAATCTGATTTAGTCTCTATATTATAAAAACAAAAAAACAACATGGCGATGGATCTAAAGCTAAAATTTAGACCGGCTGATGTCAAACACTCGCTATATCCATCTTTTATATACAGTCTATAGTCCATCTATTTTATGAGTGTGAGTGGTGCCTTGTTTTAAAATAATACATAGCTGAGAAACTTGATTTTGGTTTTATGGATTTTAAACAAATCGTGTAGATGTTGCGTGTTACTGTTAGAACATCACTGACACTATGCTATGACAGGCATATAATTGCAATACAGCATGCTATTAAGACGTTAGAGACACAGCACTCGCCCACTTCCTCTTACAGGAAATCAAACTTATAACATTGATATGGGACTTCATTTCTTCCACTGAGTGAGCGTAAAACACTCACAAGAGGCACATCACGGGAACAATCAGTCAGACACGCAGATGGCACACTCACGCCGACAGACAAGCACTAGCCAGCTGACAGACGGACACTCTCATGGTGGGAATGCATCCTAATACTCCCCACAGATGGAGGGCTCAGATCACCCAGAGGGAATCCTCTGCAGTGATATCGCTAAGCATGACTCGCACAGGAGAAACCAATGAGACGACAGCACTCGCACTCAGAGTCATGGATCTCTCACATAAGAGCCCTCGAAAATAGTACGACAAGCACACCTAATCAACTGAACAAGGTGCTGGAAGAGCTTTTAGTGAGAAGAGAAAGATACTCACAGCTGTCCTCGTCATCCTGGAAGACTTTGCTTACGTAGCAGGCGTAAACAAAGCCAAAGAGCTGTTGGAGAGGAGATGATCAGAAATAAATACAAGGGTTGTTCTGTTAGCTGAGTCACTGCTGACTTGTCCAATATTTCTCGGAAAATGTTTTAGCATGATATTGAGGGCCAGCAAAGTGATACAAAACCAAAAAATGAATGTACAAGAACGTGTGTGTGTGTAAGTGTGAGTGTGTGTTTGATACGTACAGCCAAGAGGATCTGAATGGCTGAGCTCAACACCTCGATGTACTGGTAGTCGAGCAGACACCCGGACACAGTGATGACATGGTGGTCATCGGGGGCCATGCGGGAGTCTAATACTGGTGTTACCAGGCAACCAGGACCGTGCTCCATCCACCACGAACGATGGAGGGATGTGTTGAACGTCATGAGAAAGTCTCTATCCTAAACACACACGCATACAGTAGACACAGAGCTAATTGTCATTCTCTTACTGTATCTTAAAGCTTCTTTTAATTGTTATTAATACAGTGATGCTTTTCTTCTGTCTTCTGCCATGTCTACACTGTTATGTTAAACATAACCAGTTATTAATGAGGTCAGTCTACGTAGAAGTAATACAGATCAAACTTGAGATTCTTTGCTTGGTTTTGCAAAAAGGGAAGACAATCAGAAAAAAAGTTGTCTTAAAAGTAGAGGAGCAAGTGAATGAACACAGTGGCTGAACTGAGATGAATACGGATTATTTTAAACTTTAAATCACTCAAGGCTAATTTACTAGGATCGAAAAAGAAAAATACGGATGTAAAAAGACCTGCCTTAATCGTTAAGTCTAAAAAATACTTCTGAAAAAAGCGACATAGAGCCAGAGAACTGCTAATATTTGGTAGCTGATGCAAAGTAAAATGATCTATAAAAATGTACTTAAATATAACAACAAAACCATACAAGTCAGAACAGGGGTCGCACACAAAACACAACTTACCTGAGAGAGGTTTCCAACCTCCAGGTAGAAACAAATAATGAAGGAGTTCCATCCCACCCAGACGACCAGCCATACTGCATACTGCCAAACAGAGACACAGGGATCGGTGTTTGGGGACCGTAAGTTACACACACAGTTAGTGCAGGAACTGGGACTCCGGTGCAAGATGATGGATATACACTACTCACAAAGATGAGGTATCTGAAGCGAAACTGCACAGTGCCAAACATGCCCAGGATGACGGCCATAATGTGCAGGAAGTTGGCCAGAATGGGAGCCCACTGGTAGCCCAGGAAATCAAACACCTGCCTCTGAAGGGCTGCCACCTGGGAAGGGGTGGGTCACACACACAGACACACACACGTATATATGCATATTAGGAAAGAAACAAGCACACATGCAAATATAAAGGACAGAAAAACACAACACACACACACAAGTAGTGAAGGCTACACACACACATACAGTGACAGGGAGACACATACACAGGCCTGCCGCAGTTGTTTCCATGGTAACTGCCTGGAGCACCAGCCAGTCCAGTGACTGTAAAAAAAAAAGAGGAGCACCCCCAAAAAGCTCCACCAAACTAATGAGAATCTATGGGCCAAAACCCTGTGCCGCACAACAACTCATCAGCCGGGCAAACAATAGCCTCAATAACTGCTCCTCACACTGCTGCTGTCCACGCCTGCATCACACTCACTGCGGGGAGATGTTACAGTCACTCTTATAACACAGTCATCACCCTTGAGAGTGTCAGTCCTGAGCTATTTCAGAGGAAAACAAACATCCAACTTTCACTCTACAGTAGAGACCAGGTGGTGAGAAGAGCATTTTTGTTCTTTACATTCAGATGATTTTTTTTTCTATATGGAGCTATCAAGCCTCTCTTTATAAACATAGACGACCCTGACACTAAAGACCCCCCTACCCTGTACCCTTCTGCTTTATACACACACCCTAGCCTGTAATGTGGCATGGCACCCCAGCAGCTGCAGCTCAAAGCTTTTTCCTTGTGTGACTGCATGAAGAGGCCAGACAAACATGTCTGATTACAATGTGTGGGTCTGTAGCACGCTCCTCTAATTATATCTTCATGGTGAGTGAGTAGAAACACACACACACACACACACACACACTTACCAGCTGCAGTGAACATATCACCAGCAGCGTGCATCTCCCGTCGCACTTCCCCATTTTGGAGGGCTCAGGACGCGGCTTGGAGCCGCGGAGGCTCCGGGGAAAAGATGGGTCCCCGGTCAGATCCAGACTGCCTGGTCGCCTCAGCTCACAACATTCCCGGCTGAATAGACGTGCCCAAGGCCGCCGCCTCCTCCAGCAGCGCTGGTCCGGCTCTTCCACTCACAGTGGATGACCCATCTTGGCCTCTGCTTTTTTTGTTTTTTGTAAATAACAGTCGCGGGAGGGTTTCAGGAAGGAGAGAGGTGAGGAGGAGGTGAAGAGGGTCCAGTTCACGCCTGCTGCGGTCTGACCACCACAGAATCACCTCGGCCACACCTTCCGAAGAGGGGCTACACAAAGACACAAAGAGAGACGGAAAGCTGTCATAATCCGCTCCGGGCTACAGACAGAAATGAGCATCATATGATTCCGGATCACACGGGGGTGGTGGCGGTGAGGAGGAGGAGACCGACCCCGCAGTGGTGGTACTACAGCTAACGTTTGGCTACATACACTACGGACACAAAGCAGCCCGTTGTGACTCACGGTTTTTGTAGGAGCGGAAGAGTATCGCCCCCCTCCCCACCTCCTCCTCTCCCAACCTCCGTCGTCTGGATCGTCTTCTCCTCGAGCTGCTCGCGGGGGAAGAAGTCAAGTTAGCGGGCGGTTTTTCTTACCGATACCGGGCTCCTTTGCTCCGTCTCGCAGCGCCTTTTGTCAACAATCGGTGCCGGGGCAGGAGCAGCCGGGGGGAGAATGAGAGAGAGAGAGAGAGAGAGAAAGAGAGAGAGAGAGGGGGTGGAGGCTCTCAGTCACCGCGACCCCTCGAGGAGGAGCTGCATGGATTCTGCGGATCCGCGTGCGCGAGGGAGTCAGCGAGTGAGCGCGAGCGAGCAGCCCCGCGAGGCTTTTGAAAGGATCACAAAAGAAATGGGGGCCCGCGGTGGGTGAGGGGGTTCAGACTTGTGGAGGAGGAGGAATAAAATCGCCTCCTCCCTCCAGCACCACCATCCAGACCGAGGAGAGGGAGAGAGGGGAGGCTGGCCCCCGGAGGTGCTGCCCTTTTCCTCAGCTTGTGGTTATTCGGAGCGGAAATAAACACAATTAGCAGCCTTGTTTAATCTCAGCTACTTACCACGAGCAGCGCGACAGCACAATACAGTGAGCTGCACACAAGCTATATCAGAGAAGGAGGCAGATGATGAGGCGGCTATTGCAAAGGGCCACGCAGGAATCAATGAGCAAGACAAATGTTTTATTTGGACTTGTAATTCACCATGCTTTTGTGTCAAATCTTTGCAAATAAAGAATTCTGAGTTGTCCTGTTTTGATAAATTAAAGCACAGACTCCTTTGGGCTCTACTGAAGTAGATATGCAGTCAAATATAATTCTAAGTGCGGTACAAAAGTATTTGCCCCCCAGTCGTAACCACTTTTTAAGTGGTTCAGTTCAGTTCCACTAACCACACCCAGAGCTGATTACTGCCAGACCTGATGAATCAGGAACTCACTTAAACAGAACCTGTCGGACAAAGTGAAGTAGACTAAAAGATCTAAAAATAAAAAACCAAACAAAAAAACAACAACAACAACAACACAACATGCCATAATCTAAAGGAACTCAAGAACAGCTGAGAAACAAACTGACATCTATCAGTCCTGAAAGGGTTATAAAGCCGTTTCTGAGACTTTCGGACTTCAGTGAACCACAGTAAGAGCCGTTATCCACAAATGGAGAGAACCTGGAACATTGCAGAATCTTCCCAGGAGTGGTCCACCTGCCAAAGTTACTCCAAGAGCGCATCAACGACTCATCCAGGAGGTTACAAAAGAACCCAGAATAAAATCTGAACTGCAGGCCTCAGCTGTGTCACTTAAGGTCAGAGTTTGTGATTCAACAAGACTGGGCAAAAATGGTATCCATGGGAGAGTAAGAAGAAAGCCGCTGCTAACCACAAAGAACATGACAGCTTGTCTCACAGCTGCCAAAAACATCGTGATGATCACCAGGACTTGTGGGAAAATATTCTGAAGACAAAAGTTGAACTTTTTGGAAAGTGTGAGTCCTGTTACATCTGGTGTAAAACTTACACAGCGGTCTGGTGCTTCAGGTTTTGGAGTGACTGAGTCAAAGTCTGGACTTAAATCAGATTGAAATGCTTTGGCATGATCTTAAACAGGCTTTTCATGTTCAAAAATCCTCCAGTGTGACTGAATTAAAGCAAATCTGCAAAGAAGAGTGGGCCAAAATTCCTCCACAGCAATGTGACAGACTCATTGCTAGTTATCACACACGGTAGATTGCAGTTCTTACTGCCAAGGGTGGCACAACCAGTTATTAAACTGCATTTTTTTATTCAGTCAGGTTATGTTTGTCAAATGTTAAATTGGCTTGATGATCTAAAACACGTAAGCTAAAACCTAAGAAATCAGGAACGAAGTACATACTTCTGTTGGGCCTTAGGGCAGCCCCTCACTTCATCCGCTCTGTGAAATAAGCTTTTCAAGCCAATCTCTCTCTTTGAGACAACTTTCTTCTGATTGGCTGCCTCCTTCAAGCAGAAGGTTTTAGCAGCAGTTGGGTGGGGTTGCTGTGTCTGTGATGACCATATAAGGGTGTCATCTTTCGTTGATGTCATAGAGATCCAAGATTAGAAAAAAGTGCCTGACACAGAGTGTTTAGAGCAGCCTGAAGTTTGAGTTTTGCGTCACAGAGATTTTTTTCTTTTTATTTATTTTTTATTTTATTTTTTTTTACATAAGATGACATCACTATTTCAAAGTTTGGGCATGTTTAACTCACCCTTGTTACCAGAACCAGCTCTGGGCATAAGCTGGCAGAGCAGCTGCTCTGAGCCCCCCCCCCCCCCCCACACACACCAACAGGGGGTCCCCCAAGAGAACACGAAATGTAACAGTGTTAATTACATAAAACATAAATGAAACATTCATGCACACTGTAACCATTTGAAACCAATCATTTCAGAAACATCGGGAAGACTGAAGTTCATCGCAGGGATCAAGCAGGACTCATGATCTTCACCAACAGCTCCTCGGAGGGAAATCGTCTTCTCCGCCATAGGGCCGTCCCAGAAGATGAACAGAGGTCTAAAGGTCATGTGCTTTAGAAATAGGAAACAAAATCCAGCAAGGACCTGAGAGATGTATTTGGTCATTCAGCTCCACTGTTCACAAAAGCCTCAACAGAAATGGTATCAGTGGATGGGTGGCTGTCAAGAGGCCATCATGAAATACCATCTGGAAAGAGTCACACAGTGGGACACTATCAGTCATGGACTGGTCTCCCCAGAGCCCAGATCCTAACATCATTGAAGCAGTGTGGGATCTTCTTCACAGAGAACAGAACAAAAAGCAGCCAACATCCAAAGAAGGGCCTTGAATGTTCATCAAGCCCAGAGAACTATTCTTAAAGACTACTTAAAGAAAGAAAGCTGCCTATGAGAGTTCAGGCTGTGCTGAAGAATAAAGGTGGTCATGCTAAATATTGAGCACTCTATTTAGATTCTTTGGAGTACCCCGAGTGAGACCGAATTGAAGTCATGCACTACAGACAGTTAGAAAATTAAATTCTTTTAAATGAATTATGCTGAGGTATTAATAGCTAAAAATGCACTGTCTACAAGTAGTACTGGTCTTACTCGTCTGTGAAATAATGAGTTCATTTCAGGTCTTTGAAAAAACACACACACACAAATGCACACGCAGTTACACAATAGGGCTTTATAAAATATGTAAAGCACACTTTCTCTTAAGAATGGTAAAACCTTTATTAGGAAAACTGCAGCCAATAAGAAAATGCACAGGATAACATAAAAAACAAAGCTGTGTGGGGAGCTAGCAGCCAGTTTATGGTGTTTTCGAACTGCACGCATAATGAATCCCAAACAACTTGGAGTGGATTGTAAAACTGCACCATAAACCTCCAAACCACACATTTAACTTGTACCATTGTACCACTGCATAAGTGATTTGTGAACCCTTTACTGAGATTTCTGCTCTGACGTCTTGTAAAATTATAGACAGTCACAACGGGACCAAACTAATAGCACATTTTTCATGTCTTTATGAAGCCCTGAGATAGACTGGCAACCTGAATACGCTGTTAAGAAAATGGATGGATGTCTTTATTAAACACATTAAGTTACAAGCTGTAAGTCCAAGCTGGAAAGAGTAAGTCAGCATCTATACCTCAGTAATGATTTCTCCAAAAGATACTCCGAACAAGACAAGTTAACAAGATAGGATAACAGATATTAATCCCTTTAAATCCTTGTAAGATAAATGCATGCAAAGTCACAAAGTTAAATCGCAAGTTCCCTAAAAAACATTACAGAGACGAACAAAGCTGGAGACTACAAAACCAACATCCAAAGATGTTTCTGTTCATCAGTCCACAGTAAGAAAACTCTCTACAAACAGCTGAAATTCAGACCTGTTTCTATGCTAAAAGTGCAATCTTCACGTTTAGTTTGGGGTTAGTTTTAGTCTTGTTTTCATTACAATAATAGGCATGATATTTGTCAGGGGAATATTTATTTAAGAAGTTCAGAATTGATATTAAAATATGAAACAGAACACTCTGTAAAGACAGCAGAGTCAGATTGATGTAAACATGGTAAGTGCCAATAAACACATCCACAAAATCCTCTTCAGAGAGATCCTTTTGGTATCCATCAATAGGCTTTGTGCATAATTCTGGTTGGATATTTGACCAAATTTTTAGCAGAATTGGCAAAGTTCATTTAGTTGGTTGGTTTCATGGATTGGACCCAACTTTTAAGATTAATTCACAAATTTTCATGGATTAGTTTATGCATCCGAAAACCAGTTTTGATGTATTTGGGATCATTTTCCTGTTGGTACTTCCAAGTGTAAACTGTCTCCCTGTTGATTTGCGGTGAAGTTGAAGAATTTGCTGGGAGTCCTGTCACTGTGTCCAAAAAAGCTTAATTTTTGTCTCATATGACCCATCAACCTTGTCTCCAGATGGCATTTGGTTTGTCCGCTTTTTTCTTTGTAAGCATGTTATTAGTCCATGTGATGGCAGTTTCCAGTTCTTTGCAGGCTCGCGTTTTTGTGGTTCCTGGGTTATTCCTGAACATCATAACCAACTTCCTGTCACTGAGGGTGACAGTTTGGGTCTTGTCCAGACCTTCACAAAGTGGTAACACATCAGAATTACTTGTACTCACTGATTAACTTGGAACCTGCAGTTGTTTAGAAATGGCTCCAAGAGACCATTCCAACCTGTGTAACTCGACAATTCTCTTTCCTACATCTTCACTGACTTCCTTGGACTTTTCCGTTGTTCTGAATATTAGTCAGTCCAATGAGTGATGTCACACAAATCCTTTTTATAATGGCAAATAGAAACTACCAGTTGTAGTCAAGCACGATCACTAACAAGTTGATAGAATTTGGCCTTTCCACATTAAAAGACATTGCGTAACCTTTAGCAGAGCTTATTAGACTTGGGTGAGTATGTGTGGAGGAGTATGCATACTTTTGGCTCTGTGTGGATTAAAGAAAATAGTAATGCTGTACTATTATTTCACCCTGGAAAAAAGAACAGTTTAAAATCCCAGAATTACCATATCATTTGTGCCCATGATGAGTGAATGTGAACTTCAGATCTGAACCTGAACGGCCCTCACTGAGAGCTGTGGCATGATTAGCAGAGGGTTGCTCAGTGCTAATAATAGAAATCTCCAGGAATTGCAACAGTTTTGTTAGAGGAATGTCAACATGTTCCCAGGTTACATAAGTTAAATAAGAAGGCATCTGATCAAGCTTACTGCTACTAAAGAAAGTTTTCCCAAGAGACGTTATTCACTAACTTTTCTAGATCCCGATTGCTCACTCCCTGTTTATTGTATAAGTTTAACCTGATTGTGTTTATAGTGGTAATTAAATGAAGATTCAATCATTTTTCTGGTTAATCAGTTTAGAAATACTTGTAAAGGCTCCACAAACACAACAAAGCATTTCAGTCAGAAAATAATTTGACAGCTTTTTTTTTTCTTTTTTCAGAATATTGAAGTTTATTATAAAGCAGTACATCAGAATAAAAAAAGAAGTCGCTGTGGAGGTTCTTGTGCCTGAGCCTAATAATCTTCAAATGCATCCTGAGGTTCTTTTGAAACAGGCTGAAATTACAGAGAGTCCTAGACCACTGTCGAACACCACCCATCCACGTCCAAGGCAGAACACACACACACACACACACACACACACACACACACACACACACACACACACACACACACACACACACACACACACACACACACCCTACTGAATTTCTCCCATGTACAGACGTTTATCACTGGCACCAGACAGCACTGTGTAGAGAGACAAAGGAGAAAAAAAAAAAAGGATTCGACTTTGATTTTTGTTTAATGTTTCATAAGGAAGCTTAAAGCGACCTAAGCGCCTAACTTAACATAATTCTGGCATACTGACATCCACCTATCCCAATGTGCCTTCAAGTTATCTTAATTAATTCTTGTGTTAATTAAAAAAGTGTATTTTAGGCCTGAAACACATCTTAACCGATGAAGTTAGTTCACTCACCTATAGGCTCCTCTGGGTGGAAGACCACTTCGTTGACCGAGCCTGCGTGACCCGGCAGTTTGTACAGGATCCTGCGTGATGTGGTGTCCCAAATATACACAAACCTGTAAAACATGATGCAGAAAAAAAAAAAAGGTGTTTACATTTGAAATCGCCATATGTTAAAAACTATATATGTCATACAGTCACTCACCACTTCATTAGGTAAACCTGGTCATCTGCTCGTTAATATAAACATCTAATCTAATCTTATTTTTACTGGTAACAAATCACATTTTCGTCACTGCATTTTTCTTAATTATGTCCTTTGCGGGATGTTAGCTTTCAGAAAAACAGATTCGATGGTGCACTCAGAGTACAGCAGCTAACCTGAAGGTGACTTGAGCCCTTTGTGTTTGTGTGCGAGCTCATATTCATGTACAGTATGAGTCGGTGTATTTGCTTCTCACCTGTCGGCCGAGCCTGCAGCTATCTTACTGCCATCAGTAGACCAGGAGCACCTCATCAGGTTCTGAATGACAGGAAAAGATGAATTAGAAACAAAGCATTACATGTGTGAGCTGCTGAGGTGAAAGACAAAAACGCTTGCAGGACTCCAGCTGTTTGTCACTTCAATGAAGAGGGATATAACTTACCTTTTCAAAGTTGTGAACATTGCCCTGGAAAATCTTCACACATCTTTCCTTGGGAGCAAATGGTCGAACATCCCAAATACGGACTGCACAGAGACACAGGGAGACTTCAAGAACAGGATTCACCCATACAGCCAACCACGTTTATGAGCCAAACATGTCTGATAGTACCTGTGTTATCCATGGAGTTTGAGAGAAGGTATGACCCCTCGGAGCTCAGGCTGAGCCCAGTCACTGAGTCACCGTGTCCGTGCATGTTGTAGATCAGCTTATTCTGCCTCAGATCCCACACCTGCAACAACACAATCAATAACTTTGGGTAGGGTTCCTGCAGAAAAGCCATGCAAAGTCATTCTTGAACATTTTATAAGAGGTGCAAAAGTAAAAAATGATTCACTGCTTTATGGTCTTTGCAGTACCTCAGGGAAACAGCGTCCCAACAGTGGCTAAATACAGAGTAGAAACAACTTTTTCACTTGTATTTAAATGAAAAAAACCCAGCGCTAAGCTACACGTTAGCATCAAACCGCTCCAAACTAAGATAAAACCAAAAGTATTTACGCAATCTTTTGTTCATGTTGCTCCAGAATTTAAGAGCCACAACCACTGGGAAATTATTTTTAAAAAACTAATTATAGTAATTTGTCCTGGATACATTCTAAACTGTGCATGAACTACATGTAAAACCTTAGTTTCACTTTTCAGCCTTGTGTTCTTGAACATGACTAGAGGCTCCCTTTCTTCTAATTGAAAATAGTTATGTATGAAAACCCATTTATATGCCTGTCAAGCATGTAACACTTTGATAGGTGGCAAGGATAAACAGCCCACTCTGGCAAGCTGTGCTGAGTCCATAGGTCCTGCTCGCTTCTGCTAATCAAATTCCATCTTTTTGCCTTCTTTGGCCACAGGCCTCCAAGATAATTATTTGAAATTAAAGCGGCGCCATGAAGTGAAAAATTGGCCCAGCCGAGATTTAATTTCACTAATACACTATGTGTGCTGTGATAATAAAATCCACAGCATAAACAATCTCGTTTTTCAGGATACCCTCGAAAGAACATGGACAAGAAGTTCCATCAGCAGTAACGTGTTTCCAGTGTCATTCTACCTTGATGTCATTGTCGATGCCTCCTGACAGGATCTGATCGCTGGTGTCGTTGAAAGTCACAGCCAGCACCTGGTAGGTGTTCTGGAAAGTGTGGATGGCTCCTTTTTTACGGATGTCCCAGAGCTACAGAGCAGACAGTGACATCAAACAGAAAGCACAATCAGACCTTCATGTTTAATTTTGTGGGACAAAAATGTGGCATCCAGACCTAAAGATGTGGATAAAAATAAAGCTGGAAAACTCACCTTCACTGTCCCGTCGTCACTGCCGGTGCAGATGAGTTGGGGTCCACGGCGAGCTGGGTAGCATGTATTAACGAAGGAAGTGTGGCCCTTCAAGCGCTTGATCCTCTCGCCCGTTTCACTGTCCCAAACACCTACAGTTTTGTCTGTGCTGGCTGAGAACAGCATGCTGAAATGACATAGCAGGAAATAACAGTTAGTTAACCCTTTATAAAGAGCACAGGGTTATTAAGCCCTTAATAGGAAGTGCTGATTGCATGTGTCCTTTGCTAAAGATCTCCACCTACTTACCTGCCATCTGTGTTGTAGTGCAGCTCCATCACTGCTCCACTGTGTCCCTTCAGTGTGGCGTAATTTTCGCAATCTCCATACACGTTCCAGAGCACTGCAGCAAAAAAACACAAAACACCGGTACACACCAATTTATTCACAGTGAAGAAGTCGTTGCCTCACTGCAGAGATTTACTGGGAGTTTAACTAACTTACATATGAGTCTGTCAAATCCTGAAGAGGCAAGGGTGGCTCCATTGGGGTGAAACTTGCAGCAGTACACCTCACCCTCGTGGCCAGACATTAGCATGATGGGAGCCTGGAGGCTGGAGGTCCGTGGGGGGCCCTATGGGAGACATATACGTGGTTAATACAGAGGTTGAGGTTAAAGAGGGAATTTCATAAAAAATGTACTGATGTGAGGCTATGACAAGAGGACCTTGCAGTACAGTCAGTGGCATGGGTTTTGATTTATATGGTAACACTTTAAACAATAACTAATACAATGTTTCCCCATTATCAGTTCTTTCTTGATTCCTGATCAGTTTTCTTTGTGGGAACAAAAGCCGGGATCAAAGGCAGCTGTTGGTATAGAAACGTGTCCTGCCAGGTGACCTGGGAGGGTAGATACATCTGGAGGCAGATGATTAAAGGTTTGAGTATCTTGTTTCTAAATATTCAGGTAACTTATCCAGTTTAATCATACTGGATATTTTTAGCTTGTATTTATAATTTATTATAAAATCAGATATGGACTGTGAACGTGGGTCAAAGTGTTGTTGTTGTTTCTTTTATATAATAGTCTCAAAAACAAATGTCAAGGTCATATTTAATGAAATGCTGGTGTTTTAATGCGAATAAAGATGATCTGCAAGGATCATCTACCTCCATCTCAAGCATCCTCCTCTCTCACACCAACCCTCTGCATGACATCCTTCACTACATCAAAGGATCTTCTGTGAGGTCTTCCTCATTTCCTCCATCTTCAACATCCCATCCACTATCCCTCCTCTCCACATGTCCAAACCATCTCAGCCCTCTCTAACTGCTCAATCTGCAATGTCCCTCTGATGAAACTTTGCATGCATCTTTAGTATTGTCCATTCGGGTCCTTCCCAATGTAAATCTGAACGTTTTCAATTTGTCAGAGCCATGATACACCATCCAAACCATACATACAGCAGGTCTCATTACCACCTTCCCTTTCACTCCTGTAGCTGCTCTTCCACAATCCATGGACTGCATCCTGGCTGCACTCTCTTCTTCCCTTATCTAATGCCCCGTCCGTTGCTTTGGATGTTTGAACCCATTTATGTAAACTCATATACCCTCACTGTTACACCTCCCATCAGACTGGAATTTGATGCGTCTCCCTCTCATTCACACACGAGTTCTCTTTTGTGTCTTCTGACTTTCATTCCTCTTCTCTCCACCACATACCTCCACCTCACCAGGCTCTCTTCCCCCTGCTCCCTCCTCTCACTACAGATCGGCTGCAGACATCATAGTCTACCGGCACTCTTGCCTGGCCTCATCTTTCAGCCTCTCCATCAAGGCTGCAAACAAGAAAGGGGCACAGAGCCAAACCCTGACATAATCCTACCCCCACCTTGAATAGTCGAAATGTCAGAGTTAACAGCCAAAGGAATAAAGGTATCTATTTGTTCTACACTGAGATACAAAGTAGGGGTTACCTGGGAGTAACTTCCTGAATTCAGAATAGAAATGGTGGTCAAGATAGTTGATAATGTCTTTTACTTTCTTTATCACCCGTGTTTCTCAGTGTAAACACAAATCTCTTTGCGCGACCCCCGTTATTTTGGAGCTGGTATTATCAATGTTGCTGAGAGTTTCTATCCTTAAAAGATAAAACATTAAACCAGAACACAAAAGAACATTTTCTGTGATCGCTTTAAAAACTCTTTTTAAACAATCGTTTACCCAAATCTAGATGGAGACATTGTAAAAAGCATCAAAGTGAGAGCTAATGCTGTGCTAATTTTATTTGCATGTTTATAGGTCTCGCTGGCAGCCCAGATAATGAACCTAAAATCACCACAAAGGGAAAATGTGACTTTTTTCCAGGCGGCTTTATATATAATTAATGACAAAGCGTACACAGTATAGTGTGGTTACTTGTTCTAAGTGTTTGAGTCTACTTCAGTAGCCACCCCTCCCGGTTGTAGTAACAGCTACCCTCCGTACCGTGGCCACGAGTTGCTGAGACTGCGCCGCCGCTATCAGCTCCGTCCGGGGCCGCTTCACGGCGGAAGGAACCACCGCCATGTCTGCCGCTCTTTTCATAGGCTCAATCATCTTTACAGGACAAAAATCCGCAAAAATTTAAAGCTTTAACGATACAATTTACAAAAAACGAATGGACGTGTTTCATACGAGACGTCGGAGGAAGTAGCACCAACGTATCAACACAGAAGAAGTACTTCCTGTGAGCGCGAGGAATACTATTGGTCGAGGTTTGCAACGGCTAAGATGATTGGTAGATTAGCCGCTCCGCTTGTTGTTGAAACGTTTTGAACCGGATGTAAAATAACCATCGTATCAATCCGAAAGGTAACGCTGATATCATTTTAAAATTCTTTTCTCTGAAATTATTGCTGCATGAGGTTATGTTTATTGTTTATTATAAACTAGAACGTTAAGCAGGCACGGGCCCATTTTCTTGTTCATATTTTATTTATTCAATATCTGTTTATTCATTTATTATAGCTCTTTAGTGTGGCTAACATTAGCCGAGGAGCTGCTGTTCCATTCAGCTTTTGTGTTTGAGATAAAAAGTGAGTCTAATAGGTTTTTATTGCTATCCAAGAGATCCAACACATAGCTGTGAAGCTCATAAAAATCACTTTCGGGTACAAAATATGACACGGCTGAATAGCAAGTCAGCATGCGAGTGGGGGTAAAATAATCAGTGAACATAATAAATTAAATCAATCTCTTTTTAGATTTAGCTTTTGTATACTGTTAGGATCAAATGAACTGTGTTGACATTTGACTTCAGTAAAAAAAATATGTCTTTGTTTTAGCATGAAATTCCATGACTTTTCCTAAAGTGACCCAAAATACACGAAAATTAAAATGTTTAAAAATTCATAGTGTTTGTACAATGAGGCTGTTCTAGGTCGTATCTATTCAGATGGATTTTAGATCCACCGGTGTGGTTCAAATAACAGAAAATTTTGGTTTTAGGGAATTTTAAAATGGTACATTCCATGCATGGAATAATAAATTGGCATAGAAGTATTTATATATTGAGGTCATACAGAGGTCAGAGGGTGCCTTGGCACAAGATCTGAAATAGGATGCCATGATCATGGGGTAGTTAGAACCGTTGCCTTACACCAGGAAAGTTCCTGTTTCAGAACCTGTCAGTGGCCTTTTGGTGTGAAGTTTCCTCTAGGTACTTGGGCTTCTGGCCACACTCCAAAGACATACGTGATTCTAAATTGGCTGTGGATGTGAGGTGAATAAAGTGCTTAAAAGTGCTGCATGAATGTATAGTTAAAATGTGATTGTATATAAAGTGGTCATAAAGACTAGAAAACTGATGTATAAATTCAAAAACAATGCAAAAATACCCGCCATGTAAGAATGTGACCTACAAATAAACAAATTAGAATTAGTTTATTCTGAGCTAACAGAGTTTAAACTCACTAAGATTAAAACAGAGAGTATAAATGCACCTGATCTGCCATTTCAGGGATTGTGGGAATCCAAGCGCAAGATTCAGTTATTGGAAACCGTGGCTGTTTTGAGACGATGTCCGACCGTGACCGCCGACCATCAGAGCCGGCTGGGCTGGATGGTTTGCCACCACTGTACAGCATTGCCAAAGGAGAGGTGGTTTCAGTGCAAACTTATGGAGCATTTGTTCGACTGCCGGGATACAGGAAGGAAGGTCAGTGAAAAGATTTGATTATTCAGATGAAAAATAAAGAAAAATAGGTTGAAGAAGAAAAAAAACAAAGTGTTGTTTTGTCTGGAGATCTCTTCCTGTTAAAAGGGAGTTCTTCCTTCCTACTGTCACCATGTGCTTGCTCATAGGGGGCAGTAATATTATTGGAGTTTTTCCTTTAAAATTGCAGGTCATTACCTTACAGTACAAAGTGTCTTGAGTCAAACAAAACACTTTATACTGTTATACTTGTTGTTGTGAATTGGTACTATGTAAATAAACCTGAAAACAACAAAACCCTTAAAAAAGGACATACATGTAAGTATAGTAGGTAAGCCTGCCCTAATTATTGTAGCGTCTTTACTTTACAATGGGTGGCTGTAGCTCACAGGTCATCTACTGATCGGAAGGTTGGTGGTTCGATCCCTGGCTCCTCCAGTCTGCATGCCAAGTATCCTTGGGCAAGATACTAACCCCAAGCTGCTCTCCGATGCATCCATCGGCGTGTGAATGTTGTTCACACGCCGTCTAAACTGTAGACTCAGTTTAGAGTCAGTGCTTGGGAGAATGGGTGTGATTGGGTGAATGTGGCATGTTGTATACAGCACTTTGAGGACTCCTGGAGAGTAGAAAAGCTATATAAGAATCAGTCCATTTACCATTTACAATACAAAGTACCTTGAGGTGACTGCTGGTATGATTTGGTGCTATATAAAATTGAATTGAATTGAATTAGTGTACTGTCTCACTGTGTGTAAGAAGACAAGGCTGAAAGACTTCAAAGACACAGGTCAAAGTAAGATATTTCACATTCTTGTTATGTTTAAAAAAAATTGTTCTTTTTGGCTTATTAGCACAATCATAGTTTCTTCTATTATAATTCATTTGTGTTATCTTCATAGCAACAGAAATTGAAGATGTGTGTGTACAGACAGGAGGTGTGGGAGGATGGTTGGGCGGGGTTGATAAGAAGTGGGACACGTTGATGAAGTGGGATGACTCGTATCTATATTTACACTTGGGTTACCTCTTTGATAATGAAGTATGATTTATTGTGGCTTGGCCTTGACCTACATGTCCAGTTAAACAGCAGCTTTTCATTTTCACCACCGGAGGGCGAACCGAACAACTTGTGCTCACACATTCATAACCTGTAGCCTAAAAAATGATTTGGAGAGAACTTGTATGCTTTATTTAAATTACAGTCCCTTTGAAGTGAGAGTCAGTTAAAGTGGTTTGAAGTAGATGTAATGATTAAGCACAGTTATATGATTTAGTTGGTCAAATGTTATTGAAGCTTGATAACAGCTGGAAATAAGTTTGATTCTTAATTTAGTATTTGGGTTTTCATTTGTCATCCAACACGTATTCATGTGTCAACCTTTTCTGTAGGTCATGAATGCTCACCATGAAGTGCTGTACAAAAGTCTTGAGCCACTCCTTATTTCTTTATGTTTTGCTGAAAATGGGTGCAGTGATTTATTCAAACCTGTGCAAACATGAATGGAAATACAGAGTTTGTACAATTCTAATGAGCTCAAAAGTTAATATTTGTTATAACCACATTTATATTTCACAACATAGTCTTAACTCTGTTACCTAACTTTCTTTAGGTAGTCTTCAGGAATAGTTCTCCAGGCTTTTTGAAGGACATTCAAAGCTCCTCTTTGGATGTTGGCTGCTGTTTGTTCTATTCTCCCACACTGTTTCAATAATGCTGAAATCTGAGCTCATGGGAGGCTAATCCATGACTGGTATAATGGTTATGCATTATAAGTTTTTCTATCTGGGTATGCTTTTGCTGCATTGGTATCATGTTTTACAGATGGTTGTAGACACTCTTGTATTTTCTCATGACCTTCTCTGTACATATTGACAACGATATGAACAAAAAAAAAAAAAATTTTTGGATTCATAACTTAATAAGACCTGTTGCAACTGATTTTCAATCCACTTCTTGTGTAATGTGGCATTTGGCCTTCAGAAAAGGCTGAAGAACTGTTGTTCAAGACCGTTTTATAAATTACGAAAGAAAGTCTGGTTCCAAATATAAAGACATGAGGGTTTGCTTAAGACTTTTGAAAGTATTAATGTATTTTAGGTGATATCTAAGTAAATGAGATTTGTCCTTTGCTTTCACAGGTCTGGTACATGTGAGTGAGATGTCAGCTTCCCGGGTGGAGAACGCTTCAGAAATTGTGGATGTGGGAGAACATGTGTGGATTAAAGTCATAGGGAGAGAGGTAACAATATCACACGTGTTTTGGACAACATTTGTTAAATGAAGGTATTCTTCAACTCCAAACCCCAGAAAGGCTGCATTAAAAGTCCTCCTTTACCCTTAAACCTGAAAAGGTGTCAGAAACTGCCACTCCAGTGGGCTCAAACTCAACCTGGTTCTCATAAAGATAGTCACAGAAGTGCACACACAGAGCAGAAAGTTTACAGCTTCTTCCTCTGCTCATCAGGTTCAGGGTGACAAGGTGAAGCTGTCTTTCTCCATGAAAGCTGTCAATCAGGGAACAGGGCGGGACTTGGACCCCAACAATGTTATGGCAGAGTAAGTGCTTACGGATTCATTGTGTGTGTTTTCATGTGTCTGAACAGGTGTGTGTGTGTTGTTAACATCTGTGTGTGTGTGTTTATAGGCAGGATTCAAGGCGGCGTAAGCAGTTTAGAGACCAAACCAGCAACAGGATCACGCTGGAGGCTGTGCTCAACACAACGTGTTCAAAGTGCGGCTGCAAGGGTGAGGTGACATCATGAGTCATGTAATGTGTCGAAGAGACTGTGCTTGTTTCACACAGATGGCTGATTTGTTTGAATTCACACTGCAGTTGTTAAATAAATTGTTACTCTCTTCAGGTCACTTTACAAAGGACTGTTTCTCTGCTCCTGGCCTGCAGTACGCTCTCTTGCCTGAAGAGGACGATGAAGAGCCACAGCAGCAACCATCTACAGCCGCACAACATCAAGATTCAGACAAAAAGAAGAAAAAGAAGGTGACAATGTGACCTTTAAAGCCCTGCGCAGCTCTCGCTTCCTTTTCCGCTCTACCTTTCCTTTGCTGATTCTTTCTTTCTCTCTTTCATCTGATGCAACAACCCCCACATGTCTCTCTGCATGACATGTGGTTGTGACCACATTGGGAGTCTGTTGCCTGGAAAAATGATTTTTGTGCTGATTTAAGAGGAACATACTTCAGTGTTTGGGTTTTGAGGTATTGAAACTGCTTTTTTGTGCAACTTCTTTGTTTTTAACGCCTATTCTCCAGGAAAAGAAAGCAAAGAAGAAGAGTAAGAAAAGGGAGAGGAAGGAGTCTGAGAGCGACAGCAGCAGCAGCAGCAGCAGTGAATGTAAATCCAAGAGGAGGCGGCAAGAACACGAGCGTGACAGAGATGACAAGAAGAAGAAGAAACACAAAAAGCACAAATCGCACAAACACAGCTGAGACAAACACAGGGTGAACGTGGTTGGCAGCAGACTGAGAGAAAGACTTCCAGCTTTAATATCTAAACCTTCATTCACTGTCTGTCAAGTTCAAAACTTGAAGGGAAGCGCTGTAAATACAAACATGTGATAATCTCCACTTGTCCTGAAGTTACCCCTCCATAAAGGGAGGAGTCTGCCACACTGTGTAATCAGATAGGTGCAATCGATATGGCGGCAAGTGGCTATCCCTTTCCAAAACCCCGATATTGTTTACAGCTGTTTAGGATCTGGGAAATCCATTATACACAAGCGAGAGGGTAAAAAAGGAGAAGGGAGACACGCACGCACATACACAAGAAATAGTTAAGACATAAACAGGAAGTGTAAGGCACCACAAATGAGCTTTAGAGTAGTGTAATAACACGATAGCCTGAGGTTGTCTGCTGGTTTTGTTTTGTTTTTTTGTGCGTGTTTGCGAGTCTCACCTCGAGGAGACTCTTTAAAGTACACCCAGCCGTCTTCCTGCATGTCCACTGTTTGCTCCATTAAAACTATTTTTATCTGTAAAGGTAACAAAATGTCTCACGATCTCTTTGTTCAAGGACCTTGAACTCCTAATGTTGCCGTCCTTGGAGGACCAAAACACATGTACACGCACACGCAGTGGAATTTTTCAAGCTCTGGTCCACCCATAACCAGTTAATGTTTTAAAGCCTGGACAGGCGCCCCTACACAGCATAGAGCCCAGGTTATGTCACGCAAGTTTTTGTTTTTTATCAGGGTTAGAGGCCCAACATCTTGTTTCTTCTTCTCTGCTGCTTTGACCCAATTTCAAGCTTCTGCTTGTGAGGCTGCTGAGTGAGATCGCTTCCAGCTGCGGCGGTTTGAAACGGCTCCAGTGCGATCCACCGTCAGCGGGTTTAGTTTACCGCTTAATCTCAAAAATGTTCTCTATTTCTTTTCCTTTCTCTGCTCTGACAGTCGTATGAGACACTCGGCATGACTGCACACCCAGACGTGTTGCATTAATACACATACCTGGATTACAACTGCAGTAAACTGTGGATTCTGCATTCATTTACAATGAACTGCAGGCTTTAATTTTAACCTTGGGTTGATCTTATGTTGTTTTTTTTCTGTGCAGAGTGTACCTGGAATAGGTGACACATTATGTTTTAAGATGTTAAATGATTTGGAAAAAGATTGTTTAAAGGCAGCTAGAGGAAACTTTTTTTTTAAATAAAAACCTTGTGTTTTAGAGTTATTATCGCATTTTTATTAGTTCTTATTCTTGATTTTCAATCCAGTGTAGTTCTGAAGTAATTAGCAGACACTTTGATGTCTGATCCTGATTGCACAGTGTATCTGTCGACGGCTGTTCCTCTTGACTGTTCCCTCCCTGTTTTACAGCACGGAGTTGTTATCTGTAAATTTGTCTGAGAACACATTTGAGCTCCAGATGTCAGTTTTCAAACTAGCCGTGAAAAGATTTTCAAGCACGAGCCGAATGATTGTGACACATTGGTCGTTATCATTTGCTCAAATTGGAATTACTAGTATGATCCAGGTACTGTATCAGCCTTGTGATGTTTCAAATCCACAAAGCACTGAGCACTATGACTGTATAGTTTATACAGTGTGCTACGCTGCACATGCACTGTACATACCTATATATGATATATGTGTTTGGGTTAGTATCATAAAATGAAAAACAGCCCTGTGAGTGAGCATAGTAAAAAAGCTGTTCTGCAGAAATGTAGTAAAAATCCAAAGTTTGAAAATGTAAATGTATAGTTATTTATTTAAGGGCTCCAGCGTGATTAGTTTTGCATGAGCTTTGCATAAAATCAACTGTGCTCTGTTCAGGAGCTGTGAAGCCACATCAACATGGTGTCATGGCGACGTGAAGAAAATTCAGACCAGGTTTACCCTGCAAGAGGACCTCTCACACCTGTATGTTAGTGGCTCAAACTGTGTCACTTAGTGCTCAGAGCTGCCTTAATTCTTCTTGGCAGAGATTCAACAAGGTCCTGGAAACAGCTTTTCTGCTCATTTGCTTTGTTTGTGTTTACTCTGCAAAATTTTCAACACACTGCAGGTACAGTGCGCAAAAACAGCCGCATCCATAATCTCTACCCTTACTCCATCCATTCGTTCCTCAACCATTTCAGCTCCGGGTAACTTTAGGAGGCAGTCGCAGCAGGAGGTGGCCTGGGCTCCTCCTCCGCCCTTTCACCCCTTTACCCTGCATTTAGTTGGCAGTGCGTCACTAGCACATGACACCAGTGTACCCCGGGAAGGAATGATATGAATTTAGACAGCACATGCACAGGCCTAATTCAAGTACAGGACATAACATTATCCACACAAGTACAAGCTTTACCTCAACTTTCCTTTAACCTCACCAGGGCAAAGGCAAGATCCACACTCATCTGTGCACACACACAGGAGCTGCTAAGAGGCTATAATTAACCTCCATGTGAGTCCCTCTAAAGCCCACTGTGATGGAAAATGTGGTCACACATCTCGAGTCTATAGTTGTGTTGGACTACTGAACTCTTCAACCCTCCTGTTTAAAAGTACAGCTCAGATTGGAACAATTTCACGCTCAATCCGCCTCGAATACAGCCCTGAATGCACGAGATCAACCTCGCAATCAGCCTCCCCGAATAAAGCTTTAAATTGATCATTTAGATCCCAGATCAGTTTTTCCTGAGCAACGTTTCTTGTACCTCTGGGCTACGGACCGTCATTAAAACAAAGAAAAACACATCCAGGGAGCATTTTTTTTCCTCCAGTCTGTCCATCAGTGTAGACACTTTTATTTGAAACGTATCAGAACTCCACAGGAAAACTTTTCAAACACTTTTCCAGGCAACATGTTCTTCCAGGCCACATTCTTAAAAAAGAGAAGAAATGCAGACCTGGAGTCTTACAGAGAAACAAACATCAAAAAAATTGATGGAATTTATTCATTGTTTCTTACAGTAGAATGAACAACGTATAAAGGAGGTGGGGAGGAAGAAAAGGAGTCGGAGGTCACAGTCAATACTAAATTAATACTAAAAGGGACAATGACGGGGGTCGATAGCAGCCATATGAGGAGGTGGGGTTGTTTTTCTTTTTGGCCTGTTTTGAAGAAGTGTTAAGGAGTCTGGGATGCGGGATTTTAGTTGATGCAGGTAGCTGCTGAAATGTTGTGGGATTTCTTTTTCTTTACTCTGCCTTCTCGTAGCGACGCGTGCAAACAACCTCTCCGAGTTTGAGTGTCTGTTTGAAGAGAGAAGAGAAGTTACATACACATGCATACAGAAGTTACATTTGAATTATTCTTTTTTTGGGGGGGTGGGTTACTGACCAGCAAGAGAACGTTGCCGTTGACTTCCCTGACCAGGCTGGTCTCCTTTTCGTCCCACCGCTGAATGTGCACCAGCTTCCCGTCCTCTATCTTGACAATAGACTGGCGGGGAGCAGAAACGAGAGTCAGACACACATCCAGCGAGCGAGTGAGGATCATTTAAATCAGTGGTTCGGCTTTCTGTTATTTCATTGTGCGCTTCACCATTGCGCAGACATCTTTATAGGCAGCTACCGCACTTTTCCCATCTCATGGCAAGCTTGTAAAAAAATACCTAAAGTTACATATTAAAGAATGCAACGCAAAGGAACTGTGCAATCAGAGAGGACGACAACGACTTGTTGGGTAATTCATGTGCTCGTGCAACAGCCCACAGAGACATCAGTCTGAATGTGAGCTCGCAATAGCCACAGCTTCTTGCCATCAGCAAACACTCTGCAGTATACATTTAGTTAAAGTGTATGCTCCTTGCTCCTTTCCCCCGTAACGTTCCCTTTAAACGCTACCGCGCACTCAACTTTATCTCTTTCCCAAAGCTTTATGTCATCCCATCACGACTGTTTCCACGGCGATCCATCAGCCTGTGCACTTTAATTATCACACCATATTTCTGTATGGTTACTTCTCCAGTGTGCAGGGAGGTTCCAGCAGACTTCTCCTTACCTCATACGAAGCCTGCTTAAAACCTCTTTCATAAAAGGCTAAATGCAAGGTTTTGCATTGTTCAAATTGGACCTTTGACCTCTCACCTTGACCTTCCTGTCGTCGGCGGTTGTCTCGTCGAACTCCTTTCCCAGCGTGAAGCTGAGCTCTGTGTTTTTCATGGTACTCTGAGTCTTCAGCGTCACCGTGTCGCCGTCCACTGAGATGATGGTGGTGGGCTTGGTGAGGTTGGCCACTTTCCGTGTAGCGAAGCCCACGCCTGTGTAACAACACAAATTTAAAACAACCAGGTAAGTCAGGTGAGGTGTGCTGAGGGTGGATTATCCCCGTGGGAAATAAACAAGTCTAAAGGTGAGGCAGAGACTCAACCTGTTTCTCTGCCGCTGGCACTGATCCTCTCACATAGGGGCAAAGGTTGTACCAGTGTATCAAGCAGATGTTGAGATATTCTAACCCGACTTAAAGGAAACGTCCTGGGAGTGTTTACAGATACCGAAAGGAATATGTTGTTGCACATCCAGAGCAAAAGCCGTTGGTTTGCCCCCGGGCTGCCCTTCATCTGACATGCCCTCTAATCTCTCCTTTATCAGCCACTTAAGCGTGCTGCATGTTCTTCAAACACTGCAGAGTCCCTCTGACCTGGGAGAGTGCCTGTATGGGCATGTGTGTGTGTGCAAATTATTACCTGCTTTCCTGGTGTGCGTTTGTGTGTGTATGAGGGATTGAGTGAATTTGTTTCTCTGGGTAAACGTGATTCGCACCATTTCTTTTACTGAAGGGAAAAAAATCTGTTTCTGTTTGAAGTTAACAACCCAATTCATTTACAGCAGCGACATTCCCATAGCACATGTGTGTGTAGATGCCTCATCGATTAAAAGGACTGGGGTTAGAGGTTAAAGGGCGTCTGCTTGTTACCGTGATCAGAGGAAATACGTCGATGGTGATGTGGCTCTACACAGCTGTAAAACAAACTCCATCCACCTGCCTCCATTCCACGCTCCACAGCCATGTGTGTGCCAGGAGCCAAACTATATCTCCATGTTCCCGTCCCACCAGCTCCTCCTTCCAGCTTGATATTCAGCTCCTCCCATGACCTCACACAATGAACAGCTTTCAGCGAAGGTCACCCACATTATACTACACTGTGTGTGTCTGTGTGTATGAATGCCATTCAGTGATTCCCACAGTGGGGCTGATTTTTTTTTCTTCACTCAAAAAAGAAAAAGGGGGGGGGGGGGGGGGGGGGTCCTCCCTCCTTTCCAGCACTTGGCCCATGTGGTCAGCCATGATTCCTCTTTTTCCTCCCTCCCTCTGGTGCCCATCTTCTCCTGCTGTATTTCTGTTCCCAACCTACGCTTCGCTCCACCCTTTACTCTACAGCCTACCCCTTTATTTCTCCATTTGAAGCCTCCCTTATTTGCTCCCATGATTGATCATTTTTTCCCACACCCTGTATCAACAAGCTACTTAAAACAGTTTACATATGAAACACACCTTATACCATTCAGCTCGCCTCAAACCCGTCTCAACATGCGCTCGCTTGCAGCACTGGCACTACTGCTGCATCCTCTGTTTCACACGCATGCGCGCACACTCCCCTGCGCAATGTGCATGCATTAAAAAAAAAACAGAAGAAGAAAGAAATAGAAATACACGGAACACTTACCCAGCTCTTTCATGTAATCATCAAATTTATCGCTCTCCTTGAGGAGCCATGTGCCAACGAAAGCATCGACCATGTCTGCAGCGGTGCGGAGGAATGAGGGCGAGAGAGAAAGACGGTGTGTGTGAGTGAGTGTGTGTGTGAGGGAGAGAGAGAGGCGGCAAAGCAGGGGAGCGTCAGAATGAGAGACGAGAGAAAGAGACAGGGGGAGTAATGTAAAGCACCACCAGCTTTGCTGTGATCTTACTGGCTGAATGTACCGGCTGTTCGTGATGTCATCAGTCTGTGTCACCCACAGACTGCCGGGCGGGGGATGGGGAGGAGAGGGGGGAGCAAAAAGAGAACACGTGATAGCCTTGGTTTTGTCAAAGTGATCGCCATGCAAATAAATTGTGTTTGAATTGCTTGAAAGGTTTGTTTGCATCTGCTTTCTGTTCGTATTATCAGCCATAATAAAGAGGATCAGAGAGGGCTTTAGTAGAGAAATCAAAGAAGAGGGAGAAAGGGCAGAGTGGAGAAGTCAATGGGGAGGAGGTGGAGGAGTACGAGGAGGTGAGCCTGAGGGAAAAGAGGCCCACCATTGAGTCTTTTTTTTTTTTTTTTTTTTGCAGCTGTTGGTTGTAAATGTCGTATTTTCTCTGCCCTACTTTTACTCCCTAGTTGTTCTCCTCATCTCTGGTCTCTCCACCTGGGGGGTTTCCATCCACCTGCACTGTGTGGTTTGCCGGTTATTTTGATGACCTAAATGTGGCTCACCAAAGTGTGAAAAGTGTAACCAAATGTGTATGTGTGTTTGTGAGAGTGCTTGTAAACACAGATACAGGTCCGAGTATGTTGGCAGACGTGTGTTGCAGTTATGACTGTGAAGATAAGAGTGCTGGTGTGTTACTATAGTGCTTGTTTTCTAGACACAAATACAAAACTTGTTCATCTCCAACCGGTTAGAGATTGCTGCCCCTTCCTTGTTCTGCCAGAGGTTTCTTCCTGTTAAAAGGTAGTTTTTCCCTGTTGACAAATTGCTTGTTCATAGGGTTGTTTGATTACAGTTTCAAACGACTTGCAATACAAAGCGCCTTCAGGTGATTTTTGCTGTGATTTGTTACTATTGAATTGATCTGTATTAACCCCAGAACACTATCGCTGGGTGATTTTCACCCGAGCAAATACATTTACATGATTTCTCTTTCCTGCAGCTGTTAGCGTGTCGAGCAGACTGTGCCTTCACCAGGGAAGTCTCAAATGTCCCAGGAATAGGTGGATCAAAGACCAGCCTTCCAGTGTCATTATTTATTTATTTATTTTTAGGAATTTTCCTTTTGTTAAATTCCAGATTTTTCTGTAATTGGCAGCATTATCTTAGGGTCCCCCCATGACACTTTTTTCATTTTGTTAGACGTGACACAGGGGAAAGTAAAAGCAGACCACTCTGATTCAGATCCCTATCAGATCCCTGCTACAAAGTCCACGTAATATCTCGGTAGACCTCTTGGAGGACAGAGCAGGTCCTTGTCTGCAGACTTCACAGCAAGTTAGTGGATGTCATGAGTCATTTCTCTTTCAGCTCTACCAAGCTAAATGAGAATTTCTGGCTTTTGCAACAACACATCTGACAAAGTGGATTGCCTTAGTTTGCTGCATGTGCGAAAGGGAAACTTTGCAGAGTCCGGAGAATCAGATCCAGATGTTATAGCATAATAACTGCATTGTAAGACTCAATAAATACACCTTGTTGTTATGTTTGGAGTCAGACATCTTCCTGGTGCAGAAAATGCAAATACTCCACCAAATGTGGAGTTTCCTGACAGAAAAGGTACCATCCATCCATCCATTTCTGAAACACTTTTGGGGAACACATTTGGGAGATTAAAAACAGGAACACAGAGGGCAAGACTTCACTGATGGAAGCACATTGTTCTTCGGTCTTTTCATTGCTCTCGTAGTTCCTGATCATACAGCAGAAACAAGCTAAATAGGAATAGAGCAGCATTTTAGGAAAAATGCGGAGAGATCCAGGCAATAAAATATTAGCTTAGCACAGAACCTAGAGTAACTATTTAGACAAGGCATCTGTCCAAAGATAAGTTCAGACAGCTGCAGATGCCAAGCACAAGCAGTCATTCTAGTTATACTTTTATAAGTCCACTGGAGTCTGCTTGATGGACACACATGCATAGTTGGAGCATTTATGCTGTAGTCACAATAAAACTGGAGATAATGGAGTTAAAAAAGTACACCAGGGAGCACATATAAACCTCTCTAGTTAACATAGTTAAAAAAAAATTATTTTTCCAGAAAAGAAAAAAGCTTAAATGAAAAACCTTTAGCTGTAGCTTGTGCTGGACTAGGTTGAATGGAATATTTCCCAAGGTTTCCCATTACAGCTGTGTTTTTTCTCCTCCTTTTTAAAAATAGTACTCATGTGTTTTTTTATAGTACTCAGGTCTGTATTATTAAGCTTTTGAGTTACAGATGGTTGATGTTTCAGTTTTACTCAAAGAACGCAGTTTTTGGTAGATTAGTCTCATTTAATACCACTGTGTAGTATCTAGGCTAACCAAGCTAGCTAACTAGTGTTAGGCTGTGTCCCCACAGAAAGCAGGAAGAAGCACATTGCTTTGAAGCTGACAGTTGGTCCCTAGTGGATGTTCTAGGCCCCAATTGCTGGCAACTCTCCTGGTGTTGTCCAAATATTGTCACAAAACACAAACCATACATCAAATAATTCCTTCAAAGCTAATTCTTTAGCGTTCTGTGGTCTACATGGATGCAAGCAGAGCCCCTGAGTAAGTCAGAGTCCTGTTAGCGGGCGTTCAGAAATCAAAGTCGTCATGTGGTTCATGTAGCTTTCAAATAGTTCCTGCAAAGGCTTAGCAGGCAGTTGAAATGTGTGGTAATAACATACAGACTTGTTTGTTTGTTTTTTTTAACTTCCCACCTTTCAAAAATGTATCTCACACTTCTGTGCTGCTATATTTGTCACCATATATTGGAAACCTTCAGAAATATTGCGAGGCTTGTGATGAGCCACCATTGCTTTAACTGAAAATGGTCCATTGGAGAGATTGAAGACGGTGCAGCTCTTATCAATACCATCCTTCCAATGGCTCTGGATGCTAGCTGCTTCCTGTGTGGATTCAGCTGTAGTCTTAGCTGACAACGCTCCTGGTATTGTCCAAGTACGCTCCTAAAATAAGGCCCTACTTAGAGAGACTACTTTGAATGAGAGTGTTATAATTTTCTAATTCAACTCTTAGCATGAAAGCATTTCTCACCATGTCAAAAATCATTTCAAACTAATTCTAACTTTAACACTAACATCCAGTCCTGAAAACGTCACTCTGAGATGTGTATACAGGTCAAGTGTAATTTCCTGCCTAAAACTTAAAAAAACCAAAAATTCAAATCACTCCTCACAAGTACAGATGTAAAGACCTGTTTTCGTCCTCACTGTGATATAAGTCCCTATGGGTTGGTGTGCAGTCAGGTTCAAGTCCCCAAAGGGCATCATAAACTAGCCTCCGTGCAGAAGCACAAGTGTCCACTTATTATCTATCTGTCTCTCTCAATGTGACGAAATTCTCCCCTATCTGCTAATGCATGGTCAGATCTGTGGACGTTGTGTAATAGCAAACATGCATTAAAACTACCACACTGTCAAACCACACACACACGGGCAGACAGAGTGGGCAACAAAAGTCAATAGTGAATACTTATCGAACCATGTTACACACTCTGTCCTACTGCCCTTGTCCTCCACCGGGCCTCCCTTTGCTGGTGTCAAGTAGTGTGTCTAAACTGGCACATGTGTGCGCGCTGGAACGAATCAGTGGTGCGCACGGGTCTGACACTTGACATGAACAGGTGTGAGAGGGACACATGGAAAAAAGAGAGGAGAGGACAGAGAGAGAGGAGGTGAAAGGTTAAAATCGTTTAGTTCCAGCTTTTCCTCTTACCCTCATTTGCCTACATTGGATTTTATTATTTAAACAGTTACATAGGTGGTAACATGTCACTCAAATATATGTATATATGTATGGATATATGGTTAAAAATTGAAAGATTATTTTATTTGTTTGGGGGAGGGGGGGTGTTCTTCTGCCTATAAAGGCTAGAATCTAAAATTAAAAAAGAACACGTCAGTCCTGTCAGTGTCTGTGGAAATATCTTTCCAAATGTGTGTGGGTGTGTGTTTGATCTTATGCAATCCTGTGATATAGTGCTCTGGGATGCCACTATGGTTATAACTCACATAGAGTTTTTTCTGGGAGTCTGAGGCGTAAAATCCCCTCTTCATAAAGACTTACATATGTGTGCTGGAAACTTTAGCCGTGCTGGGTAAAACCATAAGTTCAAGTGCAGTATAAACACTATTAAGCGTAAGTAAACAGAGATAGCATACCAACATTTGCACTAGCAGGTACATGAGCCGTGTCTTTATTTTAATCTTGGTTAATATAATTATCACCTCTAAGCTTCTTTTGGGCTCAGCCTGTTCAATCTGAATACAGAACAAAATCAGTTAAACTGCTGTTTGCATTGTCAACTGCAGATAAAGCCCCTATAGCTATCTAGGAGAAGCCTGCACAGAGTGTTTGTCCTCAAAACATAGCACAAGCAGGGATGTGTGCTGGAGTGCATGTGTGAACATACATGTACGCTGACCTCACATACAGTTGTGGTCAAAAGTTTACATACACTTGTAAAGAATATAATATAATGGCTCTACCGAGTGTCCCGTTATTTCTAAAACTCTGATTTTTCTCTGATAGAGTGATTGGAACAGATACTTCTTTGTCACAAAAAACATTCATGAAGTTTGGTTCTTTTATGACTTTATTATGGGTTAACAGAAAAAAGTGATCACATCTGCTGGGTCAAAAATATACATACAGCAGTGCTAATATTTGGTTACATGTCCCTTAGCCATTTTCACTTCAATTAGGCGCTTTTGGTAGCCATCCACAAGCTTCTGGTTGAATCTTTGACCACTCCTCTTCACAGAATTGGTGCAGTTCAGTTAAATTTGATAGCTTTCTGACATGGACTTGAAAACATGTGGACAATGCTGAAGAACAGCATTGTCCACATGTTTTCAATGGGGTTTAAGTCAGGACTTTGGGAAGGCCATTCTAAAACCCTTATTCTAGCCTGACTTAGCCATTCCTTTACCACTTTTGATGTGTGTTTGGGATCATTGTCCTGTTGGAACACCCAACTGCGCCCAAGACCCAACCTTCGTGCTGATGATTTTAGGTTATGTTGAAGAATGTGAAGGTAATCCTCCTTCTTCATTATCCCATTTACTCTCTGTAAATCACCAGTTACATTGGCAGCAAAACAGCCCCACAGCATAATACTCCCACCACCATGCTTGGCTGTAGGCATGGTGTTCTTGGGGTCAAAGGCCTCACCTTTTCTCCTCCAAACATATCGCTGGGCATTGTGGCCAAAAAGCTCAATTTTTGTTTTGTCTGACCACAGAACTTTCCACCAGAAGGTCTTATCTTTGTCCATGTGATCAGCAGCAAACTTCAGTCGAACCTTAAGGTGCTGCTTTTGGAGCTAGGGCTTCCTTCTTGCACGGCAGCCTCTCAGTCCATGGAGATGCAAAACACGTATGACTGTGGACAATGACACCTGTGTTCCAGCAGCTTCTAATTCTTGGCAGATCTGCTTTTTGGTGATTCTTGGTTGACTCTTCACCCTCCTGACCAATTTTCTCTCAGCAGCAGGTGATAGCTTGCGTTTTCTTCCTGATCTTGGCAGTGACGAAACAGTGCCATGCACTTTATACTTACAAACAATTGTTTGCACTGTTGCTCTTGGGACATGCAGCTGCTTTGAAATGGCCCCAAGTGACTTTCCTGACTTGTTCAAGTTAATAATTTGCTTTTTCAGATCCATGCTGAGCTCCTTTGACTTTCCCATTGTAGCGTTTGTGGGCATTTGTATCCAATGAGCCCTATTTAACTGGCCTAAGAGAAGTCAGCAGCTGTAGTCACTCATAATCACTCACAAGTTAAGAGGCCATGCTATGAAGCTCAGTTCACTGACAACTTTGTAAGTCACCAAAATTGCTAATTCATGTTGCTGTGTGTATATTTTTGACCCAGTAAATGTGATCACTTTTTTCTGTTAACCCATAATAAAGTCATAAAAGAACCAAACTTCATGAATGTTTTTTGTGACAAAGAAGTATCTGTTCCAATCACTCTATCAGAGAAAAATCAGAGTTTTAGAAATAACGGGACACTCGGTAGAGCCATTATATTATATTCTTTACAAGTGTATGTAAACTTTTGACCACAACTGTAACTACAAGGCTAAAACCAATTTCACAAGCATAGAAGGGTGTTTTGGGGTTTTTCTATAGAACTTTATGTGAGTGTGGGAATAATACAACTAAATAAACATCTGGAAATTGCCACTCCCTTCTGTAGTGTGTTCATATGTCGGCTTCTCTCTCGGCAATGCTTATATAATTTTATTCACACTGATTTGTCTATGCGGCGCTCAGGATAGAAAATTACAGGGTGATTATGAACATCATAAATCAGCATGACTCAGATTGCAGAATGAGCGACAGACTTTTAAACGTGTTATTTATTGTGCACCCACCTTTCAGCATGGCATGTTTTATGAGATTCAAGATTCAAGAAGTTTGTCATTGTTCAATTGTTTCAACCAAGGTATGCAGAACATGCAAAACCTTTAAGCAGATGGACAGCAGCAGAAGACGGCACTGGGTATCACTCCAGTGAGCTAAGAACAGGAAACTGAGGCTGCAATTTATATGGGCTCACCAAAAGTAGACAGCAGAAGATTGGAAAGACATTTCCTAGTGTGATGAGTCTTGATTTCTGCTGCAACAACAACATGAAAGCATGGATCCATCCTGCCTTGAATCAATGGTTCAGGCTGCTGATGGGGATATGATGGTGTGGGGGATAATTTTGGGAACACTTTGGGCCACAGGGTACCTGATTATTGTTGCTCACCATTCCATCCCTTTATGATCACACTGTACCTTTTAAAGTTTGATTGCAGGAGGATAACACACAATATAACAAATCTCAAATCGTCTCAAAATGGTTTGCTGAAAACGACAAGTTCTATATACTCAAATGAGCTCCACATTGACCAGATCTCAATCCAATAGAGCACCTTTGGGATGAGGCGGAACGGGAAATTCCATCTCGGATGTGCAGCCAACAAATCTGCAGCAGCTGTATGATGCTATCGTGTAAAAATGGACCAAAATCTCGGAGGATTTTCCAGCACCTGGTTGAATCTACCATGAATGAAGGCAGTTCTGAAGGGAAAAGGGGTCCAACGCAGTGCTACGAAAGGGTACCTAATAAAGTGTCGATAGAAAGGGAGAGAGACAGACTGTAATGACCCGACTGTCACTTGTGGTTTGTGTCTAAGTTTGAGGCATGTGTGGCATCACATGACTAGTCAGCCACGGACATGTGGCTCATGTGACCAGTCTGTGATCATTTCCAGTCTTTGGCAAAAACCAGATGAATATGAACGTGGTAATGACGATTTTTTTCTTTCGTTTTTGCACAGGACTTATTCTCCAGCTTTCAACTGGTAAATAGAATTTTGTGGGTCACCCCATACACTTATGACCTGGTGCCTGACTTTTGTAGTTTTGAGGAACTTTAGTAGCGGTGGTTAACATGGATGCGTGTATACAAATGGCTCATCTGGAGTCCTGCTGTGGATGTCACTGTAGAAAATAAAGAATTTAACAGTATGTTGCTTCCTCCACCAACACTATTGACTCAGTGCTCTTCCTGATTAGCTGAAGGCTGTTTATAAATGTTTCTATTTTCAAAGCTTTTATATTTTTTTTATTTGTGAACACAGTGGAGTACTTTTACTCTGATTCATCTGCACAAACACTGGTAGGGTTCAAAGTGGCCTGCGTGGCTTTATAGCTACTCCATTTTCAAAATAGGCCTAAACATGCTAATGGGTTGTTTTTCCTCCACTTCATAATTGTTCTGTTATGTTGATAATAAAAAAAAATAATGGAAAAACAACTGTTGTTGATTTGGTTCTATAATTTAATAATCGGCACAAAACATGTTGTTTCTGTAATGCAACTTTGCAGCTGCAGAGTTCACACATGGCAAAAAGGTAATAGTAAGAAAATATTTACACATATAATACGGATAAGTTAGTATATACTTAACCTAAATATGATTATGGGGTTCATACAGATGAAAAATGGCTCCTTTGACAGTAACGTTTGCATATGCCTGGGTTAGTCAAAAGATGCCTGACTTTGACTGTGTCAGAGCTTTTAAATGTCATGGATGTTTGGATGAGTGGAGCCCAAACAGATGGCATCCAGGGTGTGTGGTGCCTGTTATGACATGCGCAACAGCAGCTTCTCGTTAATGGTTACTAACCAGTAACACTAATAAAGTGCAACTCTTTTAGCCACTGGGTTCAGAGAGTCCATGCAGAGAAGCATCCTGGCTAATTTAAAAGTAAGTTAAAAAGATAGAGAAAGCATAATTAAAATAAGATTTCTTAAAGCGTGCCAACCCAAAAGTTCGTCTCTGAAAGGCTTTTAGCTTATTAGAAAGCACCAGCACTGACATGATTTGTTTACCGCATCTGATACGCCTAAGCTCAAAATCCTAGATTTACTCTGCATATCCTCCAGTACCTATCGACAAGCTTTAAAGAGGAAAAACAGACTGAGTCACTCAAGGACAGAGTGCTGAGTCAACCTGTCGTCTTCTTTGGAATTTGTATGTTTTGCAAAAAGCAGTCAGAGAGAAACACAGCACCGCACCGCAGCATCTTACAGCTGATTCAGGTTTCTGTAGCTGGATGGCTCTTCCAAGGAATCGCTTAGCCCTTTTCAAGAAAACCACATGGAACCAAGTCCTCTCTGCAGGCAGGAAGATATAGTGAGTACAGGAGCCACATCTGCTGGTCAGAAACATGAAGTGCAATTGTGTGAACACGTAAATCAAAAATTACCACCTCTGAGATATTTACCCTGATTTAAACTTGTTAATATTATCTGGCCAAGGATTCGATCCAAAAGACTGAATCAATGTGAATGTGATTGCATCAGTGGAAGTGTCGTGCTGCAAAACCTCATGAAGAAAGTGAAGCACTGGATATTATTTTGCCTGTGACCCACATTTCTAACAAAGTTTCACGAAAATTAGCAACAAATGGCAGAGAAATTATCCACATTAACCCTCCAGGGTCTCCACTTCTTTCTCCCTTAATAGAAAAAATTGGTTCAGCTCCAGGTACGGCTCTTCTGAGCTCCCTGCTGAAGTACTCTGAAGTTAAAGTGTATAAAATAACAATAAATATTAAAAAAGCTGGTATTCCTCCTGATATAAAGGCAAAATAAATAATAAATATAGTCCTAGCAGTCATCTGAGCTTTTGTCCTCTCTTTGAGAAAACACACGCACTGTTACGTTTCAGTGGTGCGTCCAGGATCAGGAGCCGGAACAGAAGTTGTTGATGCTTCCTGATCCAATATCAACGGTATCCTGGGAGACAGAGTTGTGTGTGGGGGGTGGGGGTGGGGGCAGCGTATCTAAAGATCAACTACAAACTGTGTGTTTCATTGTGTATGTGTGTTAAATTCCATCTGTGAAACTCTGGTAACCCCCTTGAGACTGGCAGCTCCTCTCCCCCTCCGTCACTGTGAATTGTCACCATATCTCCAGTCTTTGTGATATAAAAGGCTTTGTTTGGGGATTCATTTTTCTCCCTCATTCTGTGGTTGAAACATAAAGTGATTTCACAAGGACAGTAGCTGGCTTTAAGCACAGACGAGTCAGTTCATGTTCTCTCTTTTCTGAGAATTTTGAAGATGAATGGAGGACGAAACTGGCAAAGACATTCAAGCATAGCTCCTCGATATTAAAAAAAACTTGGCTCTTCTCTTACATGTTCACTGTTTTAAACCTCTAAGCCATGAAGTCATCATCTTCTAGGACTGTCAATCCAAATATACAAAGAGTAAAGTAAGAAAACAAGGGCAAAAGAGAGCGCAATGGCACACAGTGATGTGGATTTAAACCAGCAATAAGGCCCATGCTGTGTTTTTAACCACTAGATCAACCAAATCCTATCTATCCATCCATTTTCTTCCACTTATCCAGTTCAAGGTCATGGCTGAAGCTGGAGCCTATCCCAGCTGTCATAGGGCAAGAGGCGGTACATTCTGCACAGGTTGCCAATCTATCACAGGGTTAACGCAGAGATTCACACTCTGGCCAATTTAGAATCACCATTTAACCTTAATCAAAATAAACATGAAAGTCTCTGGACTGTGGGAAATATTGCGAAATAAATAAAATAGCGACAATCACTTACAGGTAGACTTTTTATGAGAAAATATAGACCTGAATCTAAGGTTAAGATATGAATCTGAAAAAGATTAACTATTTTGTTGGCCTGTCAGAAATGTGTCTGGGTTTTAACCCTTAATGATCCCAAACTCACCCCTGAGGTTAGGTGCAAGTTGCTAAGGCACGCACACACACACACACACACACACACACACACACACACACACACACACACACACACACACACACACACACACACACACACAACCCTTTGAAAGCTCCTTTGACTACGATGACCTGGATGACTGAGAACCTTCACAGACATGTGGAGGTTTATGTATATATTTGAGCCTGTGTGGATTAGAGCAGCGGTCCCCAACCCCCAGGCCTCGGACCGGTACCGGTCCGTGAGTCGTTTGGTACCGGGCCGCGAGAGTTGAGGCTCAGGTGTGAAATGTATAGTTTTCAGAGTTTTCATCGGTTTTCAGCGTTATTTTGTTATCGTTTTTATCGTTTACTCGGTTTTCCTGGGTCTTTTCATGTGTGTTATGAATAAATTTTCTTTTTTTCGCTACTTTTATTTTGTTGTATTTATCCGCGACACCTTAAAGGCCAGTCCATGAAAATATTGTCGGGCATAAACCGGTCCGTGGCGCAAAAAAGGTTGGGAACCGCTGGATTAGAGAAATTCCAAAATAAATGCAAACCTGTGAACCCAATTCTTGCTTTTCAAAGTCATCAAAGATGTATGCTGTAGAATCAGTCCACTCTATTCAAAGAAATCACTAATACTCGGTGTCAAGTCTTGAAGACAAAACTGAATACTTCCGGTAAAAATGCTCAAAATAAAGCCACGCGCCCGCTACAATCGTTAGCCATCTCGAGCTATTAGTTTGTTTAATATGTCAGTAGAGTAATTAATTGCCGTGATAAATATGTGTGGATTTTTTTAAAAGTATCAAGTTCGGGAGACACACACATCTAGATGCAACACAATGCTCACTGATTCAAAGTATTTTATTTTGACGTCAAACTCGCTGAGCTTCCGGTGTTTTCCCATCTCCATCCGTTCAACTTGACCTGTATCCATAGCAACCACAGTAGCTACAGGGCCCTCTCTCAGAGCATCCCGTTACTTTACGTGAAAGCTAAGAGGCGGTATGACAGCAGTAGCTCATGGAGGAATAAAGCCGAGCAGGAAATAAGAGTCGCTGGTTTTTGAATATATTTTTTATCATTTGTGTTTTAATTTAATTCGCTGTATTTTTTGTTTTGTTTTTTGTTAAATGTTATTGTTTCGAAAGACATGACTCCCTCACAGAAAGCACGGTATGGATGCGAAGGGGGGCGTAACGCTAAATTAAGATTGTCAGGTGAGTCTTTGGTCGGGCTGAATCGAGTTTACGTGCAGCTAAAATAATTTAAAACTGAGTGTCTCAGCCAAAACTTTGAACTACAAAAGTAGGTGGGAAACATTCGCTTTTAGCTACTAAAAAAATACAAATATTATTTAACTAAAATCTTAAAGACCCTTTTTTTCATAGAAACCATTCTGAAACGAGGTAAGCTTTAGAAAACGTTTTTATGTTAATTGATATTAATGGTCTCTGATATTCATATCCTCATATATTTGGGGCTTAATTAATGAGATTAGTAACACCTGTGTTATAACGTCATGCTAAAATGGCTCTTTTGAAAAAGGCTAGCCCGCAAAGGGCATGAAAAATAGTTAACCTCACAATATATATGGCCTAAGCTCAAAACACACACACACACACACACACACACACACACACACACACACACACACACACACACACACACACACACACACACAGAAAAAAGGCTGATTCAGTCTTCTTTGACTGGTCACAGCTGGCTCTTTATGGGACATGAATGTTTTTCTGTGTCCACTCTGAAAAGCTTTTTGAGTGTGTGTGTGTTTGCTCACATTTGGGGGAGGGGGGGGGGGGGGCTGCTCATGTTGAAGGTAAAGTCTTGTGTCTTTGTCCGTTGTTCTTTGTGTGGAAACAAAACATAAAACCCACAGCTCTGCTGACTGAATGGATAGCATCTCTCTGTCTCACCGCATTGCCAGAAAGTGAAATGTCAAAGATGCTGTGTGGGTCTCTAATGATTCATTAATCATGCAGATTTTGCTGAGCCCTAAATAGGTCACACAAGCTTTTGTTGGTGTGGGCATGTGTATATCTGTAACGGCTTTTCATGACTTAAGGAAGCCTAAATAATTCAGCCGACGGGGCAAGGTGCTTGAGGAATCTCAAATGGCCTTTGGACTCTGTAGGATGGAAAACACTCAAATCTGATCAGCCGGATTTGCTTTCACACTCACACAGGCTCACAGGATGAGGAGCGGGTGTTGTGTTACTTATGAGTTTCTATTGTATACAAGTCTACAAGAGATCTACCAGCCATGTCAACTTCAGTCAGTGTTATAGCACACATTCATAAATCCAACTTGGTTTCCGTGTTTGTTCCTCTACCCCTCCCTTTGCTTCAGGTCCTTCTGTACCCATGTCGAAACGTCCAGTTGGGGTCCCCCAGCCCTGGCCCATTCACCCTCATCCTGCAGAACATGCTCGCAGGTCCCACTTTCTTCCTCCACCTCCTCCTCTCCTCCCCCTATTCCACACCCGGCATGCAGAGGAGAGCGCTGAGCGGCCTCATCTGGTCACCATTGTCCGCCCATGTAGCCAAAGCACACTACGGAAGGTGAGCTAAATGTTGACTGTTTTTGGTAGCTCTTTAAAATAAGGCACAATCTTACTAGTGCCTCACAGACTATTTATGAGACATGTTATTACAACCATTTTTGGATTAAAACGATATCAAAAAATCCCCTGTGGTGACTTTAATGCTTTCTATTTGATAATAATGCAACACAATGATGGCTTGATTCATGGCAACTCTTCATCAGAAGTGCTCATACAGTCCACTGGAGATGTTTATCTAATGAAGAGAAGACCCAATAAGATAAAGGAAGTGTTAGTAGAAGAAAAGAAGGGACACTCTAAAAGTGATTCTTATTAATAGCTTAGAATCAACCTGATTTATTAACCACTTTAAAGACAATATTGATGATTTATAAATCCCTTCTAAAAGTGATGATTTGATGTTTTCAATTTCTAAGAATATAATTTAGATGGGATGAATTTCCTAACCTAACAGTGATTTTTGTCTCTGGGCTTGCAAGGTAACAGTATTGTTGAACCGCAGGGGTGTGGTGTCCTTTGAGCAACTGCTGTTGGATATCTCAGAGGCACTGGGATTTCCTCGCTGGCACAGAGCTAGAGTCACACGTCTTTACACAACTCATGCACGAGAGGTGAGGCCCAACCATGACCAGATTATCTTGAAAAAGGAGCAGGCAAAAATGTGCAGAAGGCGCCCCTATTAACCTCCTGCACCCCACACATTCAGTATACAGTTCAATGTAGAGATTTGTGGTCATTTACTCCAACCTCAATTCTGAAAAAGCTGGGAAACTGTGTAAAATTTAAATAAAAACAGAATGGAACGACTTGCATATTTTATAAACTGAACATTTATTTACAGTAGAGCATTGAAAATATATAAAATGTTTTAACTCAGAAAATGTACCATTTTTTAAGATCAAAGACATCCAACACAGATTTTTTTTTTTGCCCTGCCTCTTGCACACAGAGATTTTTCCAGAATTTCTCTCTGAATTTTTTGACGATGTTATGCACTGTAGATGTTTGGATATTCAAAGTTTTTATATTTTTAGGTTAATTTTTACTATTTGATAATGATGTGTTTTTACATTGTTCTGAAATTCTTCTGTAATTTGTTAATATTTTTTGTTATAGATGGTTGAGCCATGTTACTGACCTGATCACAATTAACCTAAAGTTCTAAATTATTCCTCTGGCTGTTTCTTTTTAGTACCACTTAGTTTTCCAACTTTTGAGATGTGTTGCTGCTATCAAATTAAAAAAAAGATCTGTTAATAAAATACTGTATAAGGCTCTGAGATTTGCAAATCATCTCATATGAATATTATTTATATTTGGCACATATTTCAGACTTTCAGACTGAGGGGGAAAATGTGCAACTATAAAACCCCATTTGTGCAAGGTGCACAGTTGTTGTTTTTTTCTTTTGTGTTCAAAAATGTTTTGAATGGTCTGATTTGGACACAGAGAAAACATATTTGGACATAAAGCAGTATGGTGTGTATGTAAAAGTGACAAAGACTGGGACTAGGGGTTCCAGGTCTTCAAGACCGTGTTAGGCTTTGCTGTACTCCACAACTGACTGACAAATGAACCAATATAAACTTAGCTAAGAATAAAAGATATTCAATGTTTTCTTTTCACAATAAGTTGCACATTTTTCACAGGTTTAATCTGAGAAGCATCCCTCACAGTTTGCTCTGTACAATGTTGAGCAAAATAATGCACATTGATAGTATATTTCTCAGACAAATAAATCATTGCACAAAATCTATTAACTTTGCTTTTATAATTAGCCAGAGCATTTTAATATAGGTTGCTACAGCCACATAATCACAGTACATGAAATTAAAAGAGGTGGAAAAGATCAAAAAGAAAAACATGATTTTATATTAAATATAAATATTTTAGCAGCCTTATGAAATTGATAGAATTTTTGCTGCAGATCTGATGTCTGTGAGTGTGTTTTTTTCACCACTGTCTCTGTCTATCACAGGTTAAGGGTGTGTGTGATTTTTTCCGAGGGGAGGTCGCCTTCCTGGCTCTTGGTAAGGCTCGTCCTGAGTTGAGCAGTGTGCAGGAAGCTTTGGAGGAATTATTTCCAGAACATTCACATTACCGATCAAGTGCGCAGCGGGCCTGGGAGAAGAGACTAAGGCCACCGCCAGATAAAGCAGCCAAGGCTGACAGTGGGTACAGCGAAGGGACCGACAGCAGTGGGACTAACCAAGAGACATGCCAAGACACAAATACACATGCCAAGCCTTATACTAATACTCACACATCTCAACATACAGACACACATGAGGCAGACAAATATAATTCTGACACACAGAAGTTTCATAAAAAGAATTCATGCAGAAAATCTGTTCACCTTCCCAACCACCTGCAGAGGCTAAATGTGAGGGGAGGAGTCAGAGTGCATCAGCCTTCTCTGATTGATCCTTTTAAACATGAAGAGGTTCCAAGAAATGCAGACATACCATCTCCTGCACTTTGTGAAAACTGCTTAGTGAGAAGACTTAAACATCAGAGTCCACAACCGATCAGTGTGCTATCAGCGAGGGTCCCACTTCCTCCTGTGTCAAAGAGGCAAAAAGAGCAGGAGGCAATAAAGCCGGATATCTATAACAACCCATCATCTCCTCGACCAATCAGCAGAGATGAGGAGAAGAGCCATATTCAAAGTGCAGCTCCAGACATTGGTGAAGCTCTTAAAGAATCACAGAATAAAGAAACCTCTGACCCCCCCACCGATGGCAGAGACGTCACCCTGACAGACATTGAGCAATGCTACAAATTTGGACGTGTGGTTGGAGACGGGAACTTTGCGGTGGTGCGAGAGTGCCGCCGTCGTGACAATGGTCAAACCCTCGCCATCAAAATAGTAGAGCGGACCAAACTGATTGGTCGAGAGCACATGATGCAGAATGAGCTGAGTCTCCTGGGGAGTCTGCGTCACCCTCGCATAGTGCGGCTGTTCGCTCACCACCACACAAACACTCACTCCTATCTGGTGATGGAGCTGGTGAGTGGAGGGGATCTGTTTGAGGCCATCAGTGACCGGGGAAAGTTTTCAGAGGCAGAGGCAGGACTGATGGTGTCAGATGTGAGTGAAGCTCTGAATTATATCCACTGCAAGAGCATCGTCCACAGAGACCTCAAGCCAGAGAACCTCCTGGTGGGTTTCAGGGTAGTGAGAATGATTGTTGGGTTCTCAAGGTCTTGTGTGTAAAAAATGGTAATCAAGCTTCTTTTTTTCATTTTAACATAATACTATTCAGGGTTTTCCCTGGCTTAAAAGGGGTCCTTAAGGAGGGTGACAACAAACATTAACACAATTGGGCCCCTGGCAAAAACACTTTGTTAACTTAGTTAGCAGAAGTCTGCCTTCTCATGTTATTTATGTTTCACAACATACATATTGTGTAACATCAATAATTACACCAATGAGACACCCACACCATAAAACCTAACATAAGTCAATATTAGTGGTTTAAAGCAGTGCATAGATGAGTTGGCAAGTGTGTGACACAATACATGCGTGCTAAAACAAAATGAAAATAACTCAAATGAAAGGATACTTCTGCAACAAAACACATGCATGCACACAGCAAAACATAACATCAAATAAAAGTACAAAGTATATTTTTTATGAAATCAAAACAGGTCGGTCATAGTTTTGTCGCATGCCCATCATGTTAAGTAACATTTGTTAAACTAATACCTTTCTAGATTTGTGGTTAGAATACAAAAATTAAAAAAACAAGACCCCAAAGCAAATAGATACAGTTTAATAATAATGAATAAACAGAGATAAATATAGATTTAAAAAAAAAAAACACTGCTAAAAGCAGATGGTAGTTGAGATCCTTTATGTGTCTAGTAATCTTAAGTCTAGCAGATAAGACTGAGCCTAGAACTGAACTTTGTAGTACGCTACACAAACTGAGGTTAGAAGGAGAACCGCCACAAAATGACTTTAGATTATAGCAGCTATTCTTCAAATTTTTCTCCCACCAACACTCGAGTTTGACACACTCTCTGACTTCATAAACCAAAACAGCCACATCAACACAAGTGTGCTGTCAGATCATCATACAAGTATTATATATAATGTCTGTAGAGTAAGAAAGTGCAATTATTTTTTAAACTCCAAGATGCACAAAAATGTCAACGGGATAAATATTTTGATGACCTCAAAGACTCAAAAAATTCAAACCCAACTTTGCCTCCATGGCTCACTCCGTCTGTGTTTTATTTCACCTACTCCCTTTCTCAGATAGAGCAAGTCGCTGCTGGCATCTGCAGGCTGAAGCTGGGAGACTTTGGTCTTGCCATGGTTGTAACTGAGCCAGTCTTCACCATATGTGGCACACCCACATATGTAGCCCCAGAGATCCTCTGTGAGACAGGTGAGGACTTTATGTGACTCCTCTGCCTGAATTTGGGTTGCGTTTTGTTATTCTGAAAAGTTGTACTTGTTTTTTGACTGTCAGGTTATGGTGTAGCAGTGGATGTTTGGGCTCTGGGTGTGATTCTCTATATCCTGGTGTGTGGCTTCCCCCCATTTCGCAGTCGTAATCGTGACCAGGTAGAGCTGTTCCAGCTAATAAAGCAGGCACAGCTTAATTTTCCATCCCCCTACTGGGACCCCATATCAGAGGGTGAGTTAAGTATAAGTGTACAAGTAAAAGTAAAAGTACTCGTGTAAAAGTGTAAAAGCAAATATGTGTATACACACATATTTACAGCGTGTTTTTTCTCTGTGTGCACTCGTGTGCAGAAGCGAGAGGCCTCATCCGAGCTCTCCTTCAGCCGGACCCCACCGTGAGGCTGACAGCAGAGCAGACCCTCCTGCATCCCTGGGTGAAAGCAATGGCTTCAACTTGCAAGCAGAGGGCGCTCACAGACAAAACTCCGAGAGACACAGAAGCCACTGAAGGAAAACCAGAAACAGTCCAGAAACCACCTAAAACAAACACAACAGAATCACTGACAGACAAAACAAGAAAACGCGCCATCAATGAGGAGAACGCACTGAAGGAGCTCGGCAGACAAGATGAGAGACAAGCAGCAATGAGCAGTGGAAGAGGACAGGATAAGAACAAACCAGCAGAGCAACATCTAGTGGAGGCAAGCCACTTATCCCCACAGGACGGAGAGCACACACCCTCAGAGGCTTCGACTGGTCAACATAAACCAGAGGCTGCCTCTACAGATAGACGAGAAACACAGTGTCCAAGTCCAAAGCTGCTGAACTCTAAATTCAATCACCTTGATTCCCCCACAGCAGCTGAAACTGAACTTCTACCACAGATTAAGACACAAGCAAAACAGACCAGAATGCAGACACCTACAGGTTCTACACCTCCAACCAACCCATCCTCCACCCCTGCTTCCTCTCTGCATCAACAGAACTTAACTTCTGCACCGCAAAACCATAACAAACCAGACGCACATGCCACCACCATCACCCACCCTCCAACTCTGTCCTGATGTTACTGTCAATCTCCCATTTGTGTGATGAGATCAGGGTCATTAATTTCATTGTTCCGGACAATACTGTTGATTTCTTGGCAGCTGAATCCTTCAATGGCCTGCAGATGAAGCGATTTTTACTCTCCTGGGGATGAATATGGTCGGATTAATGAGGCTGGATACATCTCATAAATGTATGTAATCCATTTATCCTGCAATCAGAAACTAATCACCGTGTTGTGTAATGACCAAGTAATGACCAAAGCACTGTCTGTGCAATACTGTGAGAGAAGGATGGAAAGGAAAATAGTGAAGCGCAGTTTCTGATTTTTTTACATGCTGGTGCATTAAAAATGCATTTTTTAGTCAATTTTTGGTATTTTTTCTTTTTCTTCTGCAAATTATGGTTAACTTTGAGAGTAAAAGGTCATGTATGCCACTGGTTTTAGTAGTTATTTTTAGCTGTAAGCTGAAGCTGATCCAGCTTCCTTTTATACTTGATATACTTTTATACTAGATGTTCTTTCCTAGAAATCTGTCTTATTTATCTAGCAACATTAGTTTGTTATCTGCTCATGAAATAAAAATATACATACATTTGTATATTATTTGTCCAAATAAATTCTGTTGGCAATACAGTGTGTTGGGTGTAACCAGCTTCTGTAAATTTGAGTTTATGTTACTGATCCTGTGTGATGACAGACAGCCATCTGTGGCAAATGGGTATGTGGTAAGCTCAAGTAAGTAATGAAGATTGCCCAACACCGCTAACAGGGTGAGCACATAGGGCTACTGGGTAAAGTGTGTGTACATAGCTGAGTGGGGCTGCAGGCCATTCCACACAGACCAAATAAGGCAGATCTGTGTGTCCAGTGGGAGTGGTTAGATCTGTCCCTCCTGACTGCAAACAGCTGACCTTCTGACATCCTGCCCACCCCACCCAAAGCAGCCAAAGCACAGGCATAACACCCCCATCCTTTACATATGAAACCCTCCCAGCCCTCGGTGCTCCTCAAACAAATATCTAGGACATGCAAACGCTTATAAATGCTTATGGCTTCGTAGTGGTAGTTATTCGAGCACTACATGTTTAGGGCTGAATAATTTATGTATCCTTAATAAGCAACATCAGATGAACCCGGTTTGATAGATTGCAGCAGGGATATAAACATCGAGTCGGCGTACCAGAGTACCGGAAACGAGGTTATTTTAGTCAAAAGGTTTTGATAAAAGTTATATTTATTTGTTTGTTACACAGCAGTCTTATTAGTAAATATGTTATCACGGTGTTATAATATATACAGTTTAAATTATATAGAGCATGTGTGCTTTGGTGTAGTACCCTAATTTCGTCGCATATCAGGTTTTAGTCACCTTTCAAGCCCTGCCATACGCTGACCCACAGGTGCACACTACGCATGCGCCTTTAAAAACTCTTTAAATACCCCAAGTCATCTGCCACAACAAAACATTCCGCTGTCAGCCCATTCACGGCTGTGCTATAGTAGTTACTGGCGCATAAGAGGCCCTGGCAGAGACAGACAAATATTTACTTTCATATCTGCGTCTCTGCTAGTAATCTAAATCGAGAACCTGTCTGAGTATTAACGAAATTGACCTGGAGTCGTAAAAGGCTGTGTGGGGTGAAGTCGGGGGGAGACGGACAGGAGAAAAAAAAACCCCAAAAAAACAAAGATGGCTGTGTAGCTAGAGAGACAAGTCCCAACGGAACTGTCTCCAGCAGCAGCTTTAATCACCGACACGTCCCGCGAGTCCCGCGGACAGTCAGCCGGTACCGGAGCAGGGACGCAGGGAGCAGCCGAGCCGGGCCCGCTGGTGTTGTAAGCCGCTGTCATTGCGAGTAACGGCGTCGAGAGAGGGCACCAACAGCTGAGAGAGCCCGGGTTGTTTTTGTTCTGCCTGGGCAGAGGGAGAGGACTGCTGTGTTTTTGTCAACGTAGCTAGCCGCATAGTCTGCTAGCCTAACTGTAAGTCACCCCCCTCCCCCAAAAAAGTCGACATTTAATTTATCAGATAGTCGTGATTACATTGTGCACATGCTGTCGTTATTATTCATTAATTGGCGTGTTAAGATACAAGTTTGTGAATGTAGGGTCGCGTTAACAATAAGTTGGCCTGCATTCCTTCCTGACTGCCGAAGCGCTAGCATAGCTCACGTTAGCTTGCTGTCAGCTGACCGTTAGCTTGACAGGTGGTAAGCTAACCCCGAGCTAACCTGCAGGTATTTCGGGCTCAGCCTGGTCGCGGCAGGTACATAACAGGCTTTTCAAGAAAGCCACCGTCATGTCTTCACTGGAAGAGCGAGACGTAGGCGTTGCGGCCGCCCCTGGCTCCTCCTCGGCCGGCCTAGGGGTCGGGGCCGTGGGGGTAGCTGTGGAGGCTGTCGCTGGGGTCGCAGCCATGCAAGAGGAGGTCGCGATACGTCGAGAAGGGCCCGAGCCAAACCCAGACGAGCCACCCAAGAAGAGGGTGAAATTACCCGAGGGAGAGGCAGGGAAGCTGGAGGAGAGACTGTACTCAGTGCTGTGCTGCACCGTGTGCCTAGACTTGCCCAAGGCGTCTGTATACCAGGTAAACATGTTGTCAATCACAAATCTGGCCCCCTCCACCCACCCCACAACCCCAAACAAACATCAGCACACCAGCTCAACCTCATAATAGAAGTTGCCCATGTGTCCCCAGCCCTCAATCCCCACTGTCAACCTGTTGAATGTGTTGGCCAGCTCCATTTATTTTTAGTGATACTGGATCCGACAAAGGCCCCAAGTGTCAACAGCAGATTGAGCCATGAGGCCAAGAGACCAGACACAACCAGGCCAGGTGGTCAGCTGTACTGGCTCAAGTTTATAACATAATACTGTGAATTATCCTCAGAGAGAGAAAGAGAGAAACAGAAAAACTACATCCCCAACCCCTCATAAGACTCCCAAAACCTAAATCGGAATAATCTTTTGTCCTTTCCTTGATCTTTACCCCAGCTTTCTACATAATAACCCCAAACTTCTCTTGTCAATGTCAAAGGAGCACATTTGCTAAGTCAATCATTGTCCAGGTAGTCATCTGCATTTACATGCCTGACTACACAGTGTTAATCTTTAACATTTATCGGTAATATAAACACAACGCTATGTTCTTTCAATACATAATATTCTGCACATGCATCCAGATATATTGTGCTAGGTTTGTTAAGCCCAGTTTCACACAGAAAATGACATCATTTATGTAAAAAGAAGTATAGTTTCTTCTTTGAGTTATAATGTCAGATATTTCACAGAAAGAGGCAGACAGCCTGTTCAGCAGATATAGCCAATTCAGTATTACAACTTAACCAAAATTATAAATAACCAAACATTTAAGCAAACGTGTTGAATGGTTTTACACTAAATTATTTGTTGTAATATGAATATAAATTAAACTGACCACTCTTTCATATTTATAAGTTGTTCCAGTTTATTATTTAAATAAACCCATGTAACATATGATCTGTTATTTCATTAATATTTGACACATTTAAGTCAATATTTATTCTCTAGGTTTCTTCCTGTTTAACAACATCACAAGATAATTTATCACTTTCCTCAGACCTTCTGATTGACCCGTCAGCATCTTGTTTTTGTCCTACTAGTGTACCAATGGACACCTGATGTGCGCTGGCTGTTTTATCCACCTTCTGGCTGATTCCCGTCTGAAGGAGGAACAGGCCACATGTCCCAACTGCAGGTAAACCAGCAAATAAAATGCCAGTGTGGATCCCGATTTTGGGGACCGGTAAGTTAAGCTTAAGGGTGACATAAATTAAACGTGACTCGTGAAAGAAACGCAAAGGGGTATGTAACGTCGCATTCGCAGGGAGATGATCAAACAAACATATAATATATATGAGGATCAAAAGAATTTGGATTTATAATATTTAAAAAAAGAAAACATATAGATGTTAATAATCGCTGTATGTGTGACAATGTTCATACAAAGTTTAGTGCCACCTGTGTACCCAGCTATTATGGATCTACAGTCATTATAGTGAGAAGAAGCTGCTGGAGTAGATCCAAATGTTTAGAAAGCATGCTAAACAAAACTATAACCAGCGACATTTGCTGCTTAATATTTTATATTTCATCTTTTGCTTGTTAGCACTGGGCCTCTTATAAGAGAAACATTCTCACGGTTGAATTTTTAATTAGGTTTATTGAAGCATGTTTGTCTGACATCTGAATTTTTGCACAAACACAAAAACACCTTAATTAGTTTTACTCAGCCTTATAGTACGCTTGGCAACAAAAGACATAGTACTCAGTGGCTCTTGGCTTTACTTTGCGTCAGTATATTCTACATACCTCAAATCTTAAATATACCCCTGCCCTGAGGTGTGATTTATGCTTTTTCTCCCTGTTTGTGTAGGTGTGAGATCAGCAAGAACCTGTGCTGCAGGAACCTCGCGGTGGAGAAGGCTGTCAGTGAGCTGCCGACAGACTGTACCTTCTGCCTAAAACAGTTCCCCCGCTCCAGCTTAGAGAGACACCAGAAAGAGGAGTGCCAAGACAGGTACACACACACACACACACACACACACACACACACACACACACACACACACACACACACACACACACACACACACACACACACACACACACACACACACACAGAATGACAGTTTTTCCAAGTTTTGCAGCACTTGTAGCCAGAGAAAGTGAGAAATGAGTTCCAGCCACTTTTCTTACAAAAGGCCCCGAAAGCATCAAATGAAGTGGGCTCAGGAGAGTAAACATACGGACATGTGACAGTAGCATGATAGTGTGTGTGTGTGTGTGTGTGTGTGTGTTGACGCGCTGCAGGATCACACGGGGTTAATGTGGTGAAGCAGCTACTCCAGAGGAGAAAAACCACTAACATGATTACAGACTGCACATTATCTTGTATGTGATACTCATGGCTCCTTATGAAGTCCTATGGGGTTGTTGCTATAGCGATAGGTGACCCTGCTTAGAATACTGGTATCTGTGCGAGTGTTGCTATGACGACTGCCGTTTCGCCAGGTGTTATTTTTTTGTTGTTTTTTTTTCTTTCCCCTGGTCGGGTCACACAGAAAATGACGGCGGTCTCCCGCGAGGAGGCGCTGACGTTGGCTCGTACCCTCGGGGCCGTTTGCTCATTAAGATATGAAGTTTAATACGGCATAATTACAGTGCATGATTACAGGTGTTTTTGTTGGGAATCCTTTTTAAATGTCCGCGTAGGCCAAAACTTTCCAGTCAGAAGGTTGACTTATGTAAGCATGGCTTCAATTAGGCGTGCCTCGTTGCAGAGACTAACTAGTACCTTTCACATTACTAATAGCGCGCGTCAACATGTTCTCGCTGAAAAGCACCGCTATAAAGGATGTAGCTAATATGAATACATGCATTTATTCCTTGTGGTTGGGTCTCATCTTTAGTGCAGCATTAATTTTCTTTAGTTCCCAGCGCACATTAATTAATACCTTTGGTGACTGTAACGTCCAATCACTACACGTGTCACGCATTTATCACAAAGGACCTGTGGAAAGGATGTCGTTTATGTACACCCACGCCTTTGCTTCCTTTGCGCTCAGCTGTTTCCCCACCATTATCTTGCCAGGGTGACACAGTGTAAGTACAAGAGGATCGGCTGCCCGTGGCAGGGTCCTTTTCATGAGCTACCAGCACACGAGAGTGAGTGCTCACACCCCACGAAGACTGGAACAGAACTCATGGGAATACTGGGAGAGATGGACCAGAGCCACCGCAGAGACATGCAGCTGTACAACAGCATCTTCAGCCTGCTGTGTTACGAGAAGATTGGGTTTACAGGTAACCCCCCCCCCCAAATAAATAAATAAATAAAAATAAAAAAGAGGATAAAATTGTTTGGTGATATCTATGCCTGTAATTCAGTTTTTGTCCTCATCACAGCCTTTCTCCTCCTTTCTAATTCATGCTGCATTTGTGTATCCACCCAGAGGTGCAGTTCAGGCCGTACCGCACTGATGACTTCATCACTCGTCTGTACTATGAAACGCCGCGCTTCACTGTCCTCAACCAGACGTGGGTGCTGAAGGCCCGCGTGAACGACTCCGAGCGCAACCCCAACCTCTCCTGCAAGCGCACCCTCTCCTTCCAGCTCATCCTCAAGAGCAAGGTACACTCGCTACCCACTTACTTTATTTTTAGGTTTCTTCACGCTTGCTGGATTTCACTCTTCGCCTGATGTGGTTTGAATGGAGAGGTTTGGAGACACTTAAGGTCCTGGAACTGACTTTACAGACAGATAATCAACTCTGTTACCATGACTCTAACGTGACTCTTGTACCATTTGTGCAAGAGACAAATTTCAAACAGTTTTGGAAAGAAGAGAAGAAGAGGCTAAGGGGATATTTGGTTTATCATGGTAGATTAGAGTATTCTCAAGGTACTTCTGTTTGAACACAGACGTTACCATGTGCGCTTCACATTACTGAAACTCGTCAACCATTTTGGGCTGCATAGAAAATTCAAATGGTTTCTGAAAGATGAGAGCCAAGAAAAGAGCGTTACGGGTTTAGGCAGATTGGTTGTACACACAATGATTGTTATTTAAAACTTCAAGGGAAGTCTACATTTATTTAGTTTTAAAAGACTTTTGGTTAGAAGAGACTAACCAAAAGGTTAGAAATAAGGCAGGTTAACAACCCCAAGACCCCTGTCTAAATGCACAGAGAAGCTGCGGTAACTTCAGTGTCAGTGGTCACTGGGATTGCATGCATACAGTCTCATAAAATAAGGCTTAAAAAATGGCTTCTCCCCACACATGTGCACATTTTCACAGCATTATGGCTGCCTTTACAGTTACAGTGAGACATGCCTGAACAGACCAAGAGTGTTTTTATGTGTCATTTTTTTACATTTTCTCTTTTTTGTGAAAAAAGCAGCAATATCTAAAATTACCACCAGTTATTGCATTATGAGGGCGAGGAATTCAGTTATGGAGAAGAAAATTTGAGGTAATAGAAGAGCCCATGGGCATTTCTGATGATAAATGTGTATGTCAGCGATACTTTGAAGTTGCTTATTCTCGCCAACCGACTGATCAAAGTTCAGAGATTTTCAGATGAGTTTTCACTGTAAAATTTGAGCTCACGAGCTGGAGCCGGCCCCCTGCTCTAACCTGGATGTGTCTCCACAGGTAAACTCGGTCCTGGAGTGCTCCTTCCTGCTATTGAAGGGCCCCTACGACGATGTGTGGATCAAGCCGGTTATCCACCACCACTCCTTCAGCAACGACACCAACGAGACCGACTACGTCCCGCTGCCCATCTCCGACTCGGTGGAGTGCAACAAACTGCTGGCTGCCAAAAACATCAACCTGCGCCTGTTCATCTTCCAAGTCCAAAAATAAAGAGGAGCGAGAGAAGGAGGAGGAAGATGGAGCAGGGGTGGGGTGGGGGTGAGGGGTCAGAGAGAGGATGTGATGATTAAAGAGAGACACCGCAGAACCATTGATACCTCTTAACACAAAAACAAATACATGAACACACACCTTCACACAGGGTACACGCTTCTACACACACACACACACACACACACACACACACACACACACACACACACACACACACACACCACTAATTACACATACCTCCTTTTGCTTTTAAAAGATAGTGAGACCCCTTGCCCGAGAAAGCTGTGAGTTGCTATAGAGATGGGTGGGCATTGATATGAGATTGTGATGGCGGGGGTGGAGCCTGCGAAGGCACGGGTGGGAATGTCGGCAGCAGTGGAGGAGCGGGAGGGGGCGGGGGGAAGTTCCCAAATGTTGGTGTGTACCTGTGGTTCGTGAATGACCTTTCAGTTCCTGACACCCACAGCCAAAGGTAGCACACACACCAACCGAAACAGGTGTGGCTGTTGTGTGCGCATGTGTGTGTGCATGGGTGAGAGGGAAACAGAGTTGTGTGGCAGGGACCCCGGAGCACAGCCGCAACTCTGCTCACCTGTTCAGGTGTCCCAAAGACGCGTGATAATGTGAAAACAGAGCGACCGACTCTGCTGAGCTGGAGCACGTGGAGGAGTGTGTGTGTGTTAGTCTGTGTTGTCTTTTCTCCTCCCTCTACACACTGTACGCCTGAGTTTCCCCGCGAAGCTCATCATCCCACCTCCACCACCCCCCCGGTCTGCATTTCATCAAGAGGAGAGACGGCCTGGCTGCGTGCATGTGTTTTAGTTCTTCGACTTATTCCTGCAGCTGGGGGTTATATTTAACCTTCAACACTAATACCATTTTAATTTTCTCTTAACCCCGAGTATTTAAGTACCCCTGAACTTTTTCTTTCTTTAGTTGGGTTTTAGCGTGTGAACGGCCACCTGTGTAGTGCATACATGAGTGAGTGAGTGTAGACAGATCCAAACTGTGAGATTATTTGCAAACGTGTCTCCAGGTGAGCAGTATAAGCTTAGAGGACATTACTAGCAAGGCAGGACCACCACAAGACCTTCAAAGCCCCCCCCCAAAAAGAAAGTCCCCTAGGGGTTCACAGTGTGTCAGTTAATTTTTGGTCAATTATCGTCTTTATTTGTTATTTGCATCTCTAAAAGGAAATGTCATCTAGCAGATGGATTATCACAGGATCAGTGTAGTTCTCATTGTGCATTTCTGGAGGGTTTTTTTGTGTTAACTTGTTTTTGTTATTTTTGTGTGTTTGTGTTATAAATCAGGTGAACCTTTGCTTTTTAACTAGATCACACTGGGTTTAAATAAATTACCACAAACTGACTGACCCATAGGAACTTCTAGGAACAGTGTATAAGTGTGTGCTGGGATTCAGCAGGAGCATGAGTGAGTTCCTGTTGTCTCTACACCCGATCCCCCCCCTCGCACCCCAAATCTGTGCAGCAGGGTTAGCCTCAGAGAGTCTCAGGGCGATCAGGACTTCTTCATTCATCTGCTCAGAGATCAGCAGCTGTCTCAAGAGGCTTTTTCTGAAGGTCAGACTTCAGGTGGTGATGGATGGTGTGCGTGTGTGTGCGTGTTTGTGTGTGTGTGTGTGTGTAGAGAGGTGGTGTTTTACCTAACAAGGGTGACATATTAGTGTTAGACTTACTTGAAGGAAAGCGAAGCAACGTTACTTAAGTAGATTCTACTGTAAAGCAGATAGATCTCTCTCCTCCTGACCTCTACTTCCTGTATTTCTGTGTTTTAATGCTTTGTCTCTATGCCAGTGGACTCACTCATCTCACTATGGCTGTACATGTGCCTTTTATTAAAGATCATGGAACCTGCTTCTGCGTGTCTGAATGTTGGGGGCAAAAAAATAGGCCCGGCTCGGCGAAGGCGTCAGCCCGTATAAATTATGCATTCAGCACCGCAGAGATGAAAGCTAAATTTAATTTTAAGGCCCGGTGTGGATGATGGATATGTTTCATTGAATTTGAAAGGGGGGGGGAGATATGAATAACTTTGAGTACAAAATGGCTTGTTCAGCTCCTGAACAATAACACATTGGCAGTTATTGCCTGCATGCAAGTGGCTACATCACAGCGAGATGTTAGCTGTCTGAAGACTTAAAAAGAGAGGAGTGCTGTGTGTCTGTGAAAACTAGTTTGATTTCTGGGCTGTAATTAGTTGGGTTCTGATTTGTTTATTTGACTTGATGCTGCAGGAAAAGCACGGGTGTAAAAATGATAAGCGACAGCTGAATCCCATTTAGCTGCTTCACATTCAGGGCACTGCTGCTGTGCCACTGATTTACTGGGACACTTGAATAGAGTGGAGGGGCTCTTGCTGCGATTATTTACAAAGCTGAAATAAGTAGTTGTCCGTTTTATTACTTAATTAACAATCTGTATTTGTTTTTAATAATTTTGCTGTTTTCCCACATTCTGAAATGATAACATTTGTCTTCTGTGATTAAGGTAAAAATGAACACTATTCTCTTTTTTTTATTGCACAGGTTTCTAAGAGTAAGTCAGCTGTTGTAAGGCCTGAATAGACAGAATTTACTGTTGAAGATGTGTAATGAGGGTATTTAAACAGGAGGGGGCGCCTAAGTCTTACATTGGGGATCCTTCATTTGCTTAATAGTGTGAAAAATGGTATAATTTGTGCATTGTAAGCTGCTCTTCTTTTACTGCATGATCATTTTAGTCTCCTAGTAACACCAATGCCCTTTTGATCTAAAAGCCAATATCCTGATTGATCATACCAATCAATATGCTTTATGTAAATCCTTTACTTGCTTGCCATCAGTCTCTTATTTCTAAACTCTGGACTTTTCCACAGCGCACTGATCAAGACTGTTTATGTCTGGGTGTGTGGTACGTTTGGCTGTCCTCCTACACTGAGCTTTATTTCCTGGTGTCTTGTCTCATCTCAGCTCCATCTAATGCCATTAGCATGATCATCATCATGACCATCATCATCATCATCATCGAGTTCAGAGGAAACAGAGTCAGGATGATATAGAAATGTGACCTCATCAGTCCAGCCACAGCACTTTATTCTCTTCACACAGTGCATTTGCTTAAAACACAATATATATAATTTAATATCAATATAAAACTCCATTTGTGTATATAAATTATGCATTCAATACAGCAGCTCTTATATATACTTTTAAGCTTTGGTACAGTGGAACATTTATCTCTGTGAGTGCATGTGTGCATACAGCATATCCAGGGGGCATTAGCAGGAAAGGGGGGCAGGAGGTTGTGTGAAAAAAGATGTTTATGTGTTAACCATGTGTGCGTGCGAGCGAGTTCACGCATTGACTAATGTATCAGTGCTCGATCAGTACTGTGCACTCCAGGCAGGCGTGCTGAGGTTAGCGCAGGTAGAAGGTTGGCAGCCGCTGAGGTGGGAGGGCTGGGGCACCACGCAGCAGTAACCAGTCTCCCCACCTACCCCGGTCACAGCTTTACTTTGGGGAAACGACACCGGAACGCTTCCCTGCAGAGAGACAGGGAGAGAAAGAAGCAAAGTTGGTGCTGGGAACAGCTACAAGAAGCATTTAGTGAGAGGGTTTCTTCTCTGGGCTCAAGCAGCTTCAGACTGATGCCCAATAAGACCTTTCTGGTGTTTACCTGAACCATGCTACACTGATGGGAGGCAACCGGTGAGTAGGTGCCCAGAACAGCCTGGGGCTGGGTGTGAGAAGACTGCTGCACCCTCACAGCAGGGGCATAACCTCCTAGAGACACACACACACATATATAAAAAAGAACATTATTAATTATATGATACTGGGATTAATGAAAGAAATTAACCATATAAGACCATTATAAATATTTAAGAACACGTCAGAGGAGATGCAAGATCTGGTTTGAGGCTTCAATACTGCTTTAATAAACCATAAAAATACACATAGAACATAATTAGTCTTGAATGTGTAGATCAGTGGTTCTCAGAATGTGGTCATTATAAAGAAATTAAGCTGATTGAATATGACTTTCATGGAAAACAAGAGTTTTATTATAGTGAGTGGAGCTATATCCTCTATTTGACACTCATTCATTATTTTGTTTTCTCTTTTTGAGAAGAGCAAATTAAAAATAATATCTAATTTGTTCCTCAGTTTTATCTGTGGTAAATTTGGTGGGATGCAGGTTATTTCACTTGGTGCTGCTTGGGAAATTACACTTGCATGTTCTCCATCCTTCACTCAGTCTGGCTGATGGAGTCATTTAAATTTCCTGCCAACTTTATACAATAATTTATTTCGTAAATTGCCGCAGATGACGGGACTGAATTGTGTCTTCTCGCTCTTTGTCACTGTGATGAATAGAAGCAGCAGGAAAAGAGACCGGTTCACTGTGAGACCCTCAGACTACATCTCTGACAGTGTAACGGCCCCCTCCTCTACTGCCACAGCTTGTTTTCTCTCTCTCTCTCACTCACACGCACACAGGAAGAATGTACCTGTTGGCTGAACAGCTTGGCTGTGGACTTGCTGAGTGGGTGAGGCAGGCCTGCATCCGTGCTGAGCTGAGGTAGGGTAATAATACACAGGCACCTATAGGACATTTATAAGAGTAGCTTTATTCAGTGTATGATTGTCTGCAATTATTCCTTTAAAATGTCCGTATTTAACTAAGAAGAGACCTGAGATATAAAGCGCTGGTGTATCCTTACCTGAGGTGAGGGCTGGCAGTAGTTGGCAGGGTTGGGAGGAGGGGGAGGAGGATGAAGGGGAGGTGCTGCATAGATGTAACCCTGACTGGAAGGGTAGAGGGGTGGGGCTTCACCCACTGACTGACAGCTCACATGAGCAAACTGTGAGGAGAGCTCTTCAATCTGTAGGTCAAAAGAAAGGAGGTCAATGCGCACAATACTTCAAACGCACAGCAGTGGAGGTGCCGCGCTGCGATACATACTGTAGAGTATGGCTGTGGGGGGGTGACAGGTAACATCTGCGGAGCTGTGTAAGAGACAGAGTACTGAAGCACCTGAGAGAGACACACATATGGAGACAGAGATAAAGGCACAAACAGTGGCATGTGCTTGAGTGTCAGCTAGACCGTATCTTGCATGTAAAGCACATCTTGCTGTGCGTGTGTGCATGTTTGTGTGTGTATGTGTGATACCTGCTGCTGCGGCTGCTGAGGGGGGGAGCCCTGCAGCTGAGTTTGGCTCCTGATTGGCTGTTGATTCTCTGGAGGGTTGTACACAACCGGGGTTCCATCAGGGTTGAGGAAAGGCTGCCCTGAGAGGTCAAAGGTTGGGTATGAAAATGTGCTTGTCTTCTTTAAAATAATATCTGTGTGTGTGTGTGTGTGTGTGTGTGTGTGTGAGCCTCCGTTCGTGTCAATTACCAGTATGTGGGTTCACTAAAATGCTTCCCGGCGGGATCCCATTTTCAATAATGTAGCTGGGTGCCTGCTCCTCCATGATGGGAGGAGACGAGTGAGGACAAGTGGATGGCAGTCTGTACAGAGAGATGGAGCCTGGGAGCGTTTGAAAGAAGAGAGGAGGGAGTTTTATTATAACACCACTTAACAGATACCACATTTCCACACCCCACCTGTCTGTGCTACAGACATAGCGCGCGGCCCCTCGGCGCAGTCTCAGTGACGTTTTGTTCTTCCTGAAGATGTGAAGAAGGCTGGAGGTGTTGTGTGAAAATTTACAGCTATGGTGTGCGAGCGCTCATGGAGTTAAAAATGTTCACACCACAACTTCCACCGCTTTTCGCTAATTAGATGCAACCACTAATTTATAAACAGTGATTTTTCCCAAGTGCGGCAATGGCGCCGATGGCGCCGATGTCTGCGCATGCAAACGCGAGCGCTCAGGTGCGGATGAACCGACACGTCTCACCCTTTGATGAGTGAATTTACACCTTGAACGTGTGACACAGGAAGTGTCACAAAGTCATTAAATGTTACGCTGAGACGAAGTACAAAAAAAAAAAAAAAAAGACGCACCTGCACCTCGTGCGTCCCAGACGTTGTTAGCAGGTTGGCGGGTCTTCTGGGCGGCACTTGTCCATTGGTAGGAGGAATCTGACTCTGTGCTGCTCCAAGGTCGGGGGTCGTTGCTATAGCGACAGTCAGTCTCTGTGCTGCTCTGCCTGCTGCTGCCTGTCCAGCTGGAGCCTGAGCTGTCACGGCTCCCCCTGTGAGGCACATCCAGAATTATCCTACCGTCTTATTACCCCATGAGAGGTGCACCATTAAAAAGCCACTGAAATGATCTCTAAAACCTTTCGTTTGTGCCAAGATTCCTAAACCCTGATTCCCACAAACTCATGAAAATAAAATCTGGGTCTTATTCCTGTTTCTGCTGAAAAGCTGTGTGCCAGCCAGGCTGACCAAATTAAGATGATAAATGACTGTGCATCTGTGCCGACGAAGCTCTACCTGAAGAGTTTCCTCCGGGCCTCAGCATCTGGATAGTACTCGTCCACATGCCTGCACACACACACACACACATACACACAGACATATATAAATGTTCTCATCTAAATATAAAAGCTGAAAGGCTGAAATGGAAAAATTGCACTGCAGGCAAGGTTACCTGGTTTCTGCATGGGCGCTCTCTGGGGTGCAGAACGGCTGTAAAAGTATGGCAGAGAAATTAGTGAAAATCCTTTCTGTGCCCGTGCCGCTGTGTCGGTTTTGTCCTCCTTGCTCTCTTTCTCTCACCTCTTTGTTGAAAATGCGCTCCCGTGCTCTTTGGTACTCCTCCTCTCTCTCCTCCACCGACTTGCTTTGCCTCTCTTGGAAAGGGTGGAGACGTCTCTGCTGTGAGGAAGCAAAGAGAGGCCAGGTGAAATCATCAATGGGATCAAAGTCACTTAGGATGGAAATTTCCCAAATGAGCTGCAATATAGGAGGTCAGACAGACCTGGTCATCTGAGCTGTTGTCTCTCTTTAGGATTATTTTCCACTGCTGGATCTCCTCTGTCTTGTCCTTATGCACCTTGTCCACAAAACGCTCCTCGGGTCTTTGACAAAAGAAGTTAGGACTGCTGTTAAGTTTGCACTGAAAAGTAGCGCACTACGGGAGAAATGCACATTGTACTTGCTTACATGCGTGTGCTGCTGGTCCGGTTGATGATGACAGATTTGCCTGTCTGGTCTACATTGTGCTCCATGCCAAAGTAGGCCGCCACCCGATGGACCAGCATGCGGTGGTAGGATGACATGTGAGGGAATTTTTTAAAGGGACTGAGAGAGGGGAAAAACAAAAGGAGAGATACGGGAATAACAGAGGAAGAGGGAAAGCGAGTGGGAAGGTGAAAGTGAAAGAGAAAAGAATAGACTTTAACACTCCAGCGCTATCATAACATATTCACCTAATCTTTAAAACGTGAGTTGTTTTTTTTAAAAGCTCAGTGAAGGTGTCCTTTCACAGACACACACACACCTATTGCTGGTGATGAAGTCAATCATGTCCTGCTCCAGTTTAAGCAGCATCATGCGGTCCCTGGGGTTGCTGTTGAGGGTGTCGACGATAAACTGGTGCAGGTCTATGCCGGTGGAGTCGGTGTACTCCACACTGGACTCTGAGAGCGACACGGGCACAGGCAGGATGTGTTATAAGACAACAAACACAATCCGAAATTACACCGCAATATTAAACACCCCAGGAGAGCCACATGTAAATAGCGGCACAGAGTCCAATTTTATTACATTTTATTTGCTTCCTTCTTTTCTTTCTTTTATGAGATATTTCAGAAAACACACACATACCTTTGGACAGTGAAGGTTTCTTTGGATCTGTGCTGCTCTTCTCCTGCTCTTCCTCTTTACAGGAAGTTCTCCTGTTGTCATGGCAGCTCGATGAGATGTTTGCGTCTGGAGGTGCCTGAAAAAGAAAGAAAGAATAAGTTGAGTGTGGTGGTGATGGTGATGAGGAGAAGGTGGATGATTATGTGTGTACGTGTGTTACCTCGGTTTCTTCAAATGGTGGGCAGTCCTCACAGACAGCTTCAGCACGCACTAACTTTGGTCTAGCCTGAAACACACACAGACACACACACACAAGCAATATTATGAATTCATAGAGTCCAATGCAATCAATATTTTAGAAAGAATGAATAATGTGAGGCAGAATTATTTTAGCTTACCTTGACTTTTTTCTTTGGTTGAACCTGGCTGCACTGTTTCTGCAAGTAAGGATACAATTTATTATAACAGCGTGAACGGGCATCGGTGGAGGGAACGCATAATTTTCAGTGGATCCACGCTTAGTGTTGCTTACCTGCTGCTCGAGCTTCTTAAAGTCACTCTGACACTCCACGCCCTCCTTCTGATTGCACGGGGGCAAGCATGACGTAGGGGAGGGGCAGCTGACGACGTCACATGACGTGACAACGGAGGGCTTTAGGAGGACATCTGTACTTGCTACAACTGCTTCAGTCATCCTTCTAAAACAGAAAAAAAAACAACTTCCACTCTGAGCCTGTTTACCAAGTGGGTGTCTGCATTTGTATATTTTACTGCTATTTAAAGATATTTTGCCTGCATTTGCATGAGTCTCTGTTTCTGTGTGTGTGGGGGCACATTTTTTCTACCTATGTGGAGTTGTTTACTGTTGAGCCTCACAGGTGAATGATGAGGTCATATATCCCATGTTCCCACAGGGCAGCCAGAAACACAATTATCGTCTCCGCCTCTGCTCGCCTCCTCTACTGTTCTTCTCTCTCTCTGCCGGCACTTTACTGGAGAGGGGGAAATAGCCTGAAGAGTTCAAATAACACAGGAGGGGAGGAGAAAAAAACTGTTAGTGGTCATTTAACAGCAGAAACTGCACTACACATTTGACGAACACACTCGGAGCATAAAGCTGCTGGAAATGACATCAAGACGATCAAGTAGCTGAGCTTGTGTGTCTCTGCTTCCAAAATGTTCTCCTGGCGTCACAGTTAATCACTGCCTAACACCAGCGAGCGTTTTACAGTAAACACGCTCGTGTATCGGTGACGGTAAGGCGCAGCCCAGTGCTCGGATGCTGCATTTGCTGTGTGTATTTACGTGTGTGCGCGTGTCTGCGTTCGAGCATGTCTGCGAGCTTTTCTTAGAAGCAGCAGCTGTGGAGAGTATCACCCGATCTGGCCCGCTCTGATATTCCTAGAATACCAAGCTGAGTCTCTGATCCCAGTGGTGAGAACATAGCTGAGACCAAAGAGATAGACAGACGGGCACGAGGCAGTGGCATTCCTCCATCATTTCCCAACAGGGCCGAATTCTGCTGTAAGACACAGCTCAAGGGGACACTTACTCCTGTAACACCCGGGACAGAATAACGAGCTCAGAGGATGCAGAGTCCCACAGCGTGCTTATTTAACACCCGACTGGAGATGATGGCAGCCTTTTTTGTTCAAAAAAAAAAAAAGAAGAGAAGAGAAAAATCATCTGTCAGTCCATGTGCAACCAAAGTGGTGTTTATGCTCCAGTGAAATGAAACACTGTACATGACAGCAAAAGAAAGGGAATTATTCTCAGTATGGCACACAGGAGACTAAACGTGTGTGTTGGTCTAACATTTTACGTACTACTTAAAGAAGGTGAATCATAATGTACTGATGTGTAGTATTGATTATAGTTCCAAACATACTGATATGACCATCTGCTGATATTAGTTTTGATGTCTTAACACAAAGCTGGAAAAAAGCCGCTTCTCTGTCTTGGCGTTGTGATCCTAAGAAAGAAGAAGCACTTCAGAGACACACACACACTCTCAAACGGACATCATTTCAGAGACTCCCCAGCGTGATGTTGGCCAGTTGCTGCTGAACTGTCCTTCAACCAAAACAGACCAGTTTCATGAGCGCTGCCTGAGGCCGACCCTGACCTTGCACCTCGGAGAGGGGAGGGGCGGCGAGCAGTAAACGACATACAATCAAAGACAAACTGAGTATTAAATGAGAGGGAGCAAGCTGCTGTTGAGCTGCGTTATACCTCAACCGTTGAGAGGAGAAATGGAAAGACGGAGCGGGACTGGGGAAGGATATGCACAAGGAAAACAAGACGAATGGAAGGTGCGGGAAGCAGGGGATGAAGAGAGATGAGGAAGCAGTCTGTGGAGACTTTAAAGGTGAAGAGGGGTGACGGGAGGCGATGGAGAGAGAGCGAGAAGAGTGAAGAATTAACGAGGGAGAGGCTCGCCGTGCAGTCTGTCTCCGGGCTTTTCAGCCGACGGCCGTGAAGAGAGGATTTGAGTGGAGCTACCAGGTTTTTTGCGCTGAGCACTGCAGAAAGTGGCCGGCCGCCCGGGGAGAAGGTGTGACACGATCATTAGCGTGTGACGGATGGCAGCGGGAGGCAGGGAGCGCCAGTACCCGCTACATCATCATCCATCTGCTGCTCTCCCCGAAGCCTCCAACCTCGGAGCCACTTACTCACCAGGACACCTTTCTTCTCCAGCCAAAAGCTGCCTGGCTTATACACACTGAGACACAGGCGGACCAGGGGGAAAATGTCCAGAAACTACTTTAGATGGCCACTGTCAGCTAAAGCGGGTTATATTAAGTCCTCAAGCCTGCCGCAGCCATGTTTGTAATTAAGGCCAATGAAGAGAAAGAGAGAAAGAGAGAAAAGAAATCTGCCTTTGAATAGCAGGGCTATAATTACCATGCATCGTTTAACACAGAGATCCACATCATTGCTTGTGTGCTCTTTACACTTGTAGACATTTATCTTTACATTTTACCACCTCCGAGGAATTCATTCGCATCTCTCCATCTCAAGAAAACCTACAAAAAATAAAATAAAAAATAAAAATCCTCGCTGCCTCTGGCCACAGGAGCTGCTGCTGCTGCTTGTGTTTTGTCTCTAAAGGCTGCAGCTGAATCTAAAACAAGATTTCATATGTTTTCTCCCTCAGCCCGGGAGCTCATTAGGAAATGGCTCAGTGACAGACTGAAAATGAGAGAGCAAGTCTCTCTGGTGTTAAAACAATAACTGAGAAATTTCGAGGCAAACTCGCCGCTTTGTTCATCCATAATGTGTACAGCCTCTGCCCCCACAAGCTCCTAATTGGGCTGTTTTTGTTCCCCCTCTTGCATAATATAAAGGTGCCTCTTTTTTTTTGTTTAGACATACAGTATATATTCATTCCAGCTTGCTTGCAGGTTTTTACTTCATCTCCTTGCTGCTGCACCCTCCACTTTAAGACAGTGAGAGATGCATAGGAAACTAGGCTACACATGTGAGATTTAGGTTACAGCACCTGGGCGGCCACAGCAGTCTTATCACTTAAGTATCTTGCGGGTACGACAGCTGCACTGGTCTGCAGCTGAAGTCGAAGGAAAGGCGAGGAAAACACCTACTGTGCATACATGCAGATACAAACACACATACATGCAGCTCATCAGGGAGGAAAGGGCTGGCGATAGAGGGTTAAAACAAACACACAGACACATTAAAAAAAAAAGTAGGCTGCAAGAAACAGGTGGCATCTTCATGCACAACTTCGAAGCATCCTGTTGACCCATATAGCGGGACGGGCCGGTGTTTGATAGGGCATGTGCGGTCTACTTTCGGGTTGCGGCTCGCTCTCTCTCTCTCGGTCCTGGAAGCTAGAAAGCCGGTGGGAGCGTGTGTCGCATTAAGCTGACACACCGGGGCTATTTTTACACCAGGGGCAGGGAGTGGACCTCCTGCTCCGGGACTTCACCGTGCTGTCAGCGTGAATCGGAAGGATGGCGGATGTAAAGCAGGAGGAATAATGTGGATGTTATAGAGGAGGGGCAACTTAAACTAACATTTGTACACTTAAAAACACACACGAGGAAATAAGAAATATTGATAAAGTGGCGGATATTCCTTTGTTAGAGCATAACGGACCTCTTTACTAAAGTAATAACACGCATATTGAGTTGACAATAAGAGGCTTTTATCGGCGGTTATCAATCCGCGGTGTCGCTAACATTTCCCCCTGTCGCTACAGGGGGAAATGCGGCTGATAGGTGCGCCCCGGGGCGCAGTTAGCTTGTCAGATTACCGGTGTTAGCCGCTGTCAAAAAGGAGAGCCAAATTACAAAACAATGTTCAACCCAAGTAGATGAGTCGGTGTGATTTTTTTTTTTTTAAGTAAGTGATACAAAGAGGAAACGGAGGTGACATAACAGCATCAAAAGAGAGAGGGGAGCGTCACTGTCTGCCGGCGGAGTGACCGTTAATCGAGCTAACCGCGGAGAAGTACAATTGTTGCCGCGGTGACGGCGTCAGTTAGCTTACCGTGAGCAGGCTGATGTCTTCACTCCCTCCGCGGTGCTTCTGCCGGAGCAGCTTACAAACCGACGGTCCGCCGTACACCCTGCCTCTGCTGATTGTGAGCTCCGTTGCTCCTCCTCCGCCTTTTGCCTATCTCTGTCGGAGCAGAGGAGCAGGGAGGGATGAAGGGAGGGAGAGAGAGAGAGAGAGAGGAGGGCCGACAGCTCTGAACCCTGAGCCACGCGCCCACACACACGCGCAAGGAATGCACGAGAGCCGGCCCTCCAGCAGCCCACTCATCTCCATCTCGGTCCCTGCGTCTCCCTCGCTGCAGGAGCGGCTGTTTCTCTTTTCAACTCGGCTCAGCCTCCTTTACAACTACCGCAATAATCACTAACTACACTTGAATTCTCTTCTATCGGAGCTAAAAATATGCCTCATGTACCCTGTTACCTCATGTACCCTGTTACCTCATGTAGCCTACTTTGGTTGAGTATTAGCCAGCGTTTTGGGCCAAGCTGCTCCATCACAGCAAGGAAAAAAAGAGATTGTGCTTTTCATATAATTTATTTATAGTTAAGATAACTTACTTCCATTAAAGCTCGTGTAGTCTTAATAATATTATGCTAATAGTACATTTCCAAATAATAGCCATTACTGTGCAAAACTTTTGAGACACTCCTCATTTCTTTTTATTTTGCCAGGGAAATTGGAAACAGGTGCAGGAACTTACTGAAATATGCAAATATACATGTAAATACATTATATAAACCAAACAGAGTTTGTACAGTTCTAACAAGCTTGAAATGCAATATTTGGTGTGACCATCTTTCCTTTTCAACACACGCTAAACTCACTTAAGCAGCTTTCTTGTAATTTCTTTAAGTAGTCATCAGAAATAGTTCTCCAGGCTTCTTAAAGGACATTCAAAGATCTTCTTTGGATGTTTGCTGCCTTTTGTTCTGTTCTCTATCAAGATGATCCCACACTGCAGGCACAGTCCAGTCCAATCCAGTCCAGGCACTGGATTTGATTTGTGATTTGTGACATAGTGCCTAAAGATTTGATTTTAAGGTTGGTCTTTGCTAAGCTTTCTGTCATGTGTAAACACAACACGGCTTCTGATTCATGGTTCAGCATTAGGTAGCTTAATAAACAAGGAAAAAAATGTTTGAAAATGGTCAGGTAGAAGCCCTGGACTCAGTTTGCGTAAAAAATCAGCAAATGTCCAATGAAAAACTCTGGGAGACCTTAAGAAATCCTGCAGAACTATTTCTCAAGACCAGTTTAAAAAAATACAAGAAAGTCTGGCTTTTTGAAACCAAAATATAAAGAATATACAGTGCTGTAATTAAAATAAAGCAATTGCACTCTGCACGCTGTTACAGTTATGGGTGCTCGTATTAAACATCTATGTACATACACAACAACTCTAAAAACTCAATTTTAGGCAGTTTTTTTCTGCTCTTGAATCTGTAGGGGAAAGTATTTTTTAAAGAAAGAGGAAATTCATAGATGATCATTTAGACCTTCTGTTTGCAACTGACAGCCAATTGGAAGAAAGTTGGCCTGGGCGAACAGAAAATAGAGGTAAGACATCTTGGTTCATACAGAGGATTAACTGAGGCCCAGTATAAGATGAATAAGGACTACTATGAATAATGCAAAGCTACCATACTGGGGTCTACTGATACAAATGTGGGGCTGGAAATGAGCATAATGGGTCCAGTTTAAGAGAACATTTTAACTGCAGACTCTAAATACGTACTGGATATGCACTGAAAGGAAGTTCACACTGGCAAATGATTTCTTAATAAATGACCCAACATCTCCAAGCATGAGTACAGAACAGATTTGCATAGCAGATCTGGTAGCGTCTCATCTGTCACTTGGAGACTGGCGTTAAGGTGAGGAATGGGGGGGATCTGTTTTTAAATTTGAACTGTGTTACTTGTGCTCTTTATTAAGAAGAAAGTATGAATGTCACTTTCACTTCAGCTTCCAATCTGTTTAGATTTTTTTTTAGCAGTTACATTTAAATATAATTTCATTAATTACAAGCATTAAAACAATTGTGGTATATTATTCAGACTGTATGTTTTAGCTCCTGCAATAACGAGCGTTTACAGTATGTAGGGCAATTTAAATATTCTACACGTACGGTATATGGCCTATGAATTGTGCAGTTAATTAAAAATCTGCCACGGTACAATGTTAGACCATTCAAAACAGCATTTAATTACAGAGACAAGAGCTGCGTGTGCACGGCCTATTGTGTGAGAATAATTAGACAGCCTGTTATATCACACGTTGGTTAGTTTACCTTGATGAATAGCAAATAAATCGCTGCCTCCTTTTTGTTTTCTGTTCAGGAGCCGAAGACTGGAGTATCCTTTACCCAACCATGGGACTAACCATTAGTGCTACTCATGGCATTTACTCAAGTAAAAATGTCAAAAAGTGGGTTGTTACGAGAAAAAAAAGTGAATTCAGACTGATACTTGAATTATTATCAAGAGCATGTACTTTAATCAAAAGTGAGTGTCCGTACTTGGATGATTCAGTCAGATGTTTGAATTCGTTCAAATGGTTTATTCATGAACTATTGATAGTTTTAGCCTTTTAACATGATAGCCAGCTGGATGAATTCATATGTTTCCATTCATACAAAATCTTCATTTCATAAAACTAATGGTGTATTTAAAAAAATGGTTATTACTTGAGTTTTACAGAGGACAGCTACACTAACTAGCCACTTAATTAGCTAAACCTGTTAGACTGTTTGTTAACACAAAAAACTAATCAGCCACTCACATCATAGAAACTCATAGTTTCGAACTGGTCATCTACTGGGATTTTCTCACACAACCATCTCTACAATGGTCTGAAAAAGGGAAAATATCCAGTTCTCAGGGTGAACATGCCTTGTTGATATCAGAGGTCAGAGCTGCTTCAAGCTGATAGGAAGGCAACAAGAAGTCAAAATAACCCAAGTAACCACTTGGTACAACCGAGGTATCCATCTGCAACATTAAGATGGGAGGGTCAGAATTGGCAGTAAGCACCATGAAAGCATTGATCCATCCATTTCCATCAATAGTTCAAGCTGCTGGCGGTGGTACAATTGTGTGGAGGATATTTTCTTGGCACACCCTGGACCCCTTGTGCCAACTGAGTGTAATTTAAATGCCACAGCCTACCTGAGTATTGTTGCAGACTTTGTCCATCCCTTTATGACCGCAGTGTACCCGTCGTCTGTTGGCCGCTTGCAGCAGGTTAACAAACCATGTCACAAAGCTCAGATCATCTCAAACTGATTTTTTGAACCAGTGAGTTCATTGTACTCAAATGGCCTCCAGAGTCACCAGATCTCAATCTAATAGAGATTCTGCAGACACGTGACATTAACTTGTCTGACTGTTGCACTTTTAGACGTATAACAATCCTGACATGTCAAGTGAGTGAAAAACCTAATAAACATGATGTAGATGAGATAAACTATGGCAACTACAAGTAAAGAAACATTTCACATTATTATTTATGCATTTAAAAGTTCACCTGTGTTTAGTGTAAGTGTTTTAAAACCACCTTTGCACTTTTCCCCAGGTATGTCTGTTTTGTCAACTGCAAATTACAATAAATATGAATATAACATGTCCAAATGAGCTGAACCTGCCGCTGAAAACCAACCCCTAGTTATATTTGTGTATTTATAATGAAATGGTTTGGCCATCACAGCAGATATGACCTTAGAGGCCTTAGCTGCAGGAGGCTTGTATACTTTATCAACATGTCAGTGTGCGCTAACCACAGAGGACCTTTCAGGCTGACTCATCTCCTTCTAAGGTTTCACCACAAGATACGCAAGTTAAAAGGTATCTTTTTACGTGGATGACATCTAGCTTTATATCACGCCCAGGTCTGTTTTAGTGATACTGAGGTCATCTTTGCAAACATAATGAACTGGGGGAATGACCCCGCCTGCTAGTTTCCCAGGACAAAAAAAGAGTCCCTGAGTTCCCCTGTCAAACACCCTGTATTTTTCGTGCTGCGTGAACCGATTGATAATTTGTAGAGCTCATGAATGAAAATTCATTAGGAAATTACAATCTGTAAACTCACAAAGGACTGAAATGAAAAGCTCTTCAAATTAGACTGAGGAGTTTTGGTCTTAAAGGTATTTTCCCACCTTATAAGGTTGAAAATAACTACAGTACACCCCGTGATTCAGCATATTTAATCACCTTTAGCAGCGACAACTTGAAGTAATCATTTTCTGCATGGCTTGATGCATGCTCAATCATCCAGGAAAGGTTGATTCTGTTCATCTGTTCAGTGCGAGAAACGTTTCGTCACGTTTCGTCACTCACCCAAGTAGGGCTGCTCGATTATGGCAAAAATGATAATCACGATTATTTTCACTGAAATTGAGATCTCGATTATTTGACGATATTTATTTAACCCTTTAAGACCTACCATAGAACCAAGTCCGCCAGAGCTTATATTATTTTTTTACATGTTGTAGTGCCATTTGTGGGAGCATTTCAAGTTGCTATACAACTGTTATAGCCCATATTTTAATAATATGTATGCCTTATGTCCATAGTAACTACATAAATTGCAAAAAAGTTGCAATAAACTACAAAAAAATTGAAAATCAGTTTTGTTTTTTTACATATATTTCTACTTGGAGAAATTTAAGAGGTTTATCCCTCAAAACTTTAAATACAAAAAAGTTGCAAAAAATAGTTTACAACAACAGGAAATTTATTTTGAGTGTCTTCATAGTTTTATTTTGGAGATACAGCAATTTTTATATACACTGCAGGAAAAACGAAAAAACAATCCTATGATGTAAATTTGCAAAGAAAACAGCAGGTGCATCAAAATAAACGATTTCCAGCAGTGCAATTCGAGTTCTAAGCATCCCAGAAACTATTCAGAAAAGTCAAACATGACCAGTATAGGCTTTTAAGGCCTACAAGTAAAAAAACTACATTTCCGCGAAAATGACGTCACTTCCGGTTTCGGGGAGGAAATGGCCGACATGTGATAGTTCGTGCTGACGTCTGATTCACTGTGGGAAGTGTTACGAACAGCTGATGGATCGGCAAAGCGTGTTTCTGGAATATTATGTTTTTGTTCCTGCAAGCGCTTTCTATGCAGTTTTTGCAAAGCTTTATGTGGAAGGAAACCGTGACCGAGGACAAGCTGATGGCATCAGATGTAAGTACAACTCCTCCGGTTTCATATGCAAAAAAAATTATTGCGCTAGCTTACACGGTTCAGGTTCTACAGGGATTTAAAAATAGTTACACAAAACGGAGTGTGCTGCTCTGACCGGCTTCAATGACTTTAAAAAATAATATAAAATAGTGTGCAACACCACTGAAGTTTTTTTTTTTTTAACCTCTCTTTTCAACCAACAGCAGTCACTCTCTCCTCTCCAAATAACTTCTGCTTAGCTTTCCGAGCTTCCCTCGGGTCCTCTTAATCAGCGGTCTCCAACCTTTTTTGCGCCACGGACCGGCCGACAATATTTTCACGGACCGGCCTTTAAGGTGTCGCGGATAAATGAGGGAGGGGCTAATAATCGGCTCAGTCATTTTTAATGATCGTTGAAAGCCCAGATCGTAATCGTGATTAAAATTCGATTAATTGAGCAGCCTACACCCAAGTGACTTCTTCAGTCTTAGCTGACTGCAGGTTTCCCCAACCTTTAAACCAGTACATTGCACAATGACTGAAACTAGCGCCACTGAATGAACAATGGGCTGTAAAGTCAGTTCCTTGATCATTAATATGCAAATTCTCATGACCATTGATAAACAACTACTGATCAAAGCCCATGTTATCAGTAGCTTCAGTTCATTGAGGTCTGTGTGCATTGATTTATCCACAGCTATCTTAAAATCCCGCCACATCATTTTTTTTGGGCCACTGCAACCTCTTGATTCTTACCTTTTTCTGTCATTCTGTTGCAGACGAGTAGCCGTGCAGCTTGTGTGCAAAGATCATTGTTCTGTTGCGTTACTCACTTGGGGTCAAGCGTCAGCTGTCAAACAGATGGCCTCACGTTTGACTCTATAACACTTTTATACAGAGTTCATGGTGATTCAAGCTGCCCAAGTGCAGTGGCTGCAAATCAAGCCCAAACCATCACCCCTCCACCACCGTGCTAGCCTTAGACATGAAGTGTTTCTCCATTATGGCCAGACTTCTCCACTTCTCCATCTTCTCCATTCAAACGACATTGTTCCAGAGGTCTTGCGGTTTTTTCAGATGCAACTTTGCAAACCTAAGCTGTGCTACTACTTTCTTTTTAGAGAGAAAATCATTTCTCCTGGCAACTCTCCAAGCCATACTGTACTGGCATGACCTTTAACATTTAACATGCTAACTGAGGCCTGTAGAGCACGAGATGTAGCTCTTGGGACTTTTTTGAGACTGAGCTTGGGGGAATTTACGGGGATGCCCACTCCTGGGAAGAGTGTGGCATTGTGGTAACACACACCTGAATGCTCCAGACCAGCAAACTGCCACAACATGAGCTTTTATAGAGGTGCTCATACTCTCTGATGATCACTTAATCAAGTGGATTTAATTAGCAGCACCTGGCTGATAGTTCCCCTGCCTTCTTACGGAAGTATTTAATGTCTCACCGCAAAAAATCCTTCAAAATCTTTCTTTTAACATGAGTGTAGATGTGTTTTTGTTTGGGACTAGACTCAATAAGATAACCATCTGCACTAACACCCTGTTATAATGTGGTTGACCACCTCTTCTTGCTACTATAAATGTTTTGACCCTTGTGGTCTTGCTGATACATTCTAGATTCTTGATGCATTCCTCATCATTAGAAATTATTATGTGGTAATGGTGTTAACATACACAGCTCTACACTTCTCTATGATCTCCCAGCAGTGAATATGAACTGAACTGGTGCATATGGTCGATATCACTTATGAACTTTTTTTTCCTCCTTTGCCCTGCTGGAAGAGAAATGTGGACTTCCTGCACACTGGAATAACATGTTCATCTTCCTGTGCACATCCATGCAGCTAATTTTAGAAAGAGATTCATCTTTCGGGGTTTTTTGTTGTTGTTGTTGTTGTTGTTGTTTTTTATGCATCTTATCTCACAGGTCCTGTTGAAAAAGCAATCAGGACCAAATGGAAGAATCAACTGAAAACACAGATCCGTGCGAAGATGGGATTATGGAGTCCTGAGTCTGCTCGTTCGCTTTCCATTAATTCTAGTCTCTTTCAGTTCAAAGTCATTCACAGACTCCATTATTCAAAGAGAAAATTACACAAGTAGATCCCTCGGTCCGATATGTGATAAATGTAGCTCGGAGGATAAAAAAAAAATACTTCACAGCTTTGTCCTGAAATAGAAAATTACTGGTCTGAACTTTTTAAACGCATTATCTGAAGCCATCGCTGCTGAGCCGATCTCTATGTTATTATTTGGGAGAGTCTCTGAGCTGAATTAAACAGCAAGTTCCCTCTTAACACATAATCACAGGTAAGGAGAGTATTCAGAAAACAGAGGAGGTTCCCACAAATGATGGCGCTGTTAATCAATAAGAATTAACTTTGATACTATTAATCCATCACTGGTGGGAAGAGAATTTAAGTGGAATTTTTATTCTTTTGATTTTTATTAATAATCTGAATAATGTGCCACTTCAAAAATATATATAACCATGCCCACGTCTAATTAACAAAAAGTAGTGTATTTACTTTGTTTGATATCTAGATTCAGTATGGCCTCTGTGATGTTTTGCTTACAGTACAGATGATAGACTACACTTACTGAAGAACTGTGGGGGCAAAAGAGAAGTTTAGACTCACAGTTACAACCACAAGCTACAGAAATGACTGTGCAAGAGCCTCAGGATGTGCGTCATATGAAAGCTAGCAGGCATTCAAACACTCTTACACATCTATACAGGTCTGTCATATTTGCATGTCACTTTGATGACACAGAGAGGATGACTTTACATTAGAATTTAAGGTCAGTTTTTTTGTCCACTTCAAGATTTCATCCACAGACAGCTGGTGTGTGTATCATCTAAAATTTGCTTTGTAAACGAGCCTGGCAGGCACGCGCACACACACATATAGAGCCACACACCTGCTGCTTACTGCTATGTCTGGCAGTGTGGCTGGCATGTGCGCACACAGGACAGAGACTGAGCGGCGCTCGTTTCCCGTCGTGCACGCATGGAAATACCTCAGTTGTGTTTTGTTATATAAACTCATTAGAAAATGCACAGCTGACTGTGCGTGTCAGGCAGTGAGATCAGTTCCTGTGTTTTCACTAAGGTGAAGAAGTGTCATTAGGGCCTTACTGGAAACGGGTAAGAGTGTGGGTGGCCCTGACCAGAGGGAGGGCGTGGAAGGACACGTGAAGTAAGTTACTCATAATAACAATTCATCATATATATATATATATATATATATATAAAATTAGATTAAAAAAACATGCACCTTTACAGTGTGTCTTGTAAATTAACAGTGATTCCATAATTAAAGAGAAAATACCCGCAAAAATTAAGTTTACTTGAATAGTTGCCCAGATAGAAGATAAAGAGATGTCTCTTAACATAATGGAAACACACATCACTTGCCTTTACTCAAAGACATCTTTGAAGAGAGACACTGCTGTGGTTACTCAAAATAAAGCACAAAGAAAGTGTGCTGCGTGCAGTTTAATGTAGAAAACGATTTTCTTTCTGCTGAACTACAGCTGCCAGCCAAGGAAGCGTGCAGCTAACTAACATTAGAGCTCAGCCGAGCAGGACGCCATTAATGTGTACACCCTGATATGCTGTCACAAGCATGAGTCTCTCTAAGACGCTTTCATCTGCAGAGTGACACGGTTGGATGATGTTAGTCAGCCAGCAGATGTACCGCAATGACTGGAAATAAACAGAAGAAATTAGCTAGATTGTTTCAGTAGTCACATGCAGTGCATGCAGGCCCCTTAAAATCTGCTAAGTAACAAATTACATATTACACAAAGTCTTTTTATTTCATGGACCACATAAACCCCTAGTTTGATCTGAAGTGGGCTGGATGAGTAAAAGTATTACCTCATACCCCACAAAACCATATGCAAATTTGGCTTTCTTTTAGCGTAGAGGAGTTTAAATCCACTTTTTCTTCTTCTTTTCTTAATTTTTAGCTTTTATTGTAACAGGACAGTGAAGAAAAGACAGAAAACCTGGGAGAAAGAGCAGGTGGAAGGCACCGTAAATGGCCTTTGCACAAGCCCTACGGTGTATGGGTCCCCTTCTCAACCCAGAGAGTCAAACTGGAGCCCAGCTACACATTTAATAAATGTCTATTTATAAAACTGATGACAAGTCTCAGTTGGTCTAGTTGATAAAGAAACACTCCTGCAGTACATCAAAGAAATCCATCAACACAACTCGTTGGGCTTACGCGTCAGGAAACAAGTAAATAAAATTACAGAAAAGGTGCTGACAGATCATTTTCCGAACTTCTAGTCATTAAAAAACGGTACATTCCTGTTAATTCACTAAAAGTGTCCAATTTTTTTGTTTTTTACTCAGTACACGCCGTGAAAACAGATAATTATTTTGTGAATACAGCAAAAACAGGAAATGTTTTGCCTTTTGGGGGCAGATTTATTCAGATTCAGATAACTTTCATTGATGCACTGCGAACTGGGTTTTGGCATAAAAAAGATACAAAGAGCGCACAGTGACAAGACTACATGTAAGAAGTTGGAGTTCCCTTCTCCAGCAGCAAACTATAGGGAGGAGAATATTTAAATCAAACGCGCACACCAATTAACAAATATTTGTGACACGCAACTTACTGCTAACTGCAGGTAAAGGTATGCCTTATTTTTTGAGCTTGCTATTGAAATGAACCGACAGCACCCGTTTTTAGAAAACAGCGCAATCATCATCAAGGAAAGGTTGTGAGCACAACAACCAGTTTTTTAAAAAAGTCGTATTTTCTGTGACTGAATGGTTTGTATTACACTTTGGTGTTTGATGTTGGTTTTTATGATTCTTTTGTCAGCATGATGATTGTAAAACAATTAAAGCTCTGACATCTTTTGCTCTCCTTTCAAATTTTCATATTTTCCAAAGCCTTCTATGTGCTGTAAGGGACCAGATTTAAATCTTTGGCGGGCCGGCTCTGGTCCCCAGTCCATATGTTTGCCAGCCCTGCCACAGAACAGAAACTATATATATAAATAGAAAACCATCCTACATGTTGCAGGGTTGGTGTTTGAACTTTTCTTCCTAAATCTCAGCTTTTTGCCTATTGCACAATATACGTGTTAAGCAGTGAATTGTTGCTTTTACACTTCTGTTTTCGTACTGATTTCATGATTAATTTAAACAGTGTTAATTAGTGATTCTCAGAAGTGCTGCTAGGTAGATATCTGCAGGTTCAGACACAGCCGGTTTCCCATCTTAAAGCCTCACTGAGCTCTAACTTTATAAGAGTTCACATTTATTGCCCAGAAAGTCGAGCTCTTCTTGTTACCTAGTAAGCAGAGTTTTATAAAGCTTTGGCTACTATAAATAGGAGGCCATGGCTTCTTCTTTTTTCTTTTTTTTAACCATTGCGTCACATGATAAGAGCAACCAGTGCTTATGAATGTACCCATGTAGATAAAGTCATATCCTTTGATTGTCAGTGTGCGTAAATGTCTGTGTGTGCATGTGTGTACAAGAGATCGAGTGACACCTCAACAAGTGAAGCTCATAAATATTAATAGGGGCCTCATGAATATTCAGCTGGCAGCCTATGAATATTTAAACTATGATGGAGCATGTGGCCGTGCGACTAGACATCCACAGACAAGAAACAGAAAAATAGACCTCCTCTCCTTTTGCTTCCCAACCTCAGTGGGATGCGGCTTTTCTTTAAGGGCTCATTCATTCTAATCAAGACAACATAATTTTCATGATTTCGTTTTCATGTGAACTATGGCTCAGGGTAAGAGTAATGATCATCAGGATGCTTTGCAGCACACCACCAGCTCCTGTTTCCAAATGAGGCAAACCTGCTGAGTGGAGGCTTACCGATTCAAACCCTGCAAACTGTCCACATTATAAAGATGAGATAAAAATAAAGATACATTCTGCAGATGAATAATGATAGTATGCATTACAGCAAAATAAACTATATTTACTACATTTAGATTGAATAAATGTCTTCTTACCATGTACATATACTATGCTTTCTGTTTTTGCAGTATTTGAATAATCAGCACAATAATTGCAGTAAAAGTATTTTCCATGTTTGCGGAAAATTCAATCATGTTTTTGTAGCTTTTACACATGGAATAAAACACATAGACTGTATGCAAAGGATGGACATAGCCACCATGATGTCACGCATTAGTTTAGAAAGTCCCTCAGTCCTGCCATCACACTGGTGGATCCGGCTGAGAAACAATGCATACTTATAAAGTGTTTGCTGAGCGCAGGAGTCAAGAGGGTAATTTGACCATAGTCTTTAACACAAACAGATCTCTTTGAAAGCAGAGAGCTTGTCCCTTGCTGGTCATGAGAATGAATGCAGTTCTGCACAGACTTCGCTTTTCATTCGTACACTCTGTGAGCGATCACAAAGGTGTGGTTTTTGCAAAGACGACAGCTATCTGCTTGTTAAGTCTGACATTAGCGTTTCTAATGCTAATCGTTCCTTCACTTCTCAAAAGTAACAAAAACTGAGGCAATGCTGAAAGTTAAAAATGGTCCACATTCTTTAAACTTCGGTAAAATGATCAGTCTGGCTATTTTAAAAAGGTTTAAACATCCAGGCATCTGTGAAAATGAGCATTTACAAGGTTTAGCTGAGTTCGATGTTAGCAGGAAGTTAGCTAGCTAGTTTCCATCTAAAGATGATAAACCATGTGCTGATTGCAGTATGTTTAAAAAACTAAAACGGACAGCTCTGCTGTAACTTTGGATGTAAACAACTAAACAGTAGTGATGTGTGGAGGGTTAGTTGACCTATAAAGATCTGCTAACTGCTGGCTAGCTACAGAGCTATTGTTAAGCTAATGTAAACGCCTTAGAAAGGAAAAATGTTGGACAAGGTTTAAATTGTTCAAGTACAAGTTTCTCTTCTGACGTGTCCAAATATTTTGTGTCTGGGACACTGCGAGCCCCGGGGCTCTACTTATACCATAAAAAAACATACAAAAAAACTTTGCATAAAGACGTGCTGCACATAAACAGCGCTAATAGAGAAGACGGAGAGGCCGAGAATGGCCACTGATGCTCTTTGAGGTGTTGAGGTCAACACAGTAGACGCCTGGAAACAGGGATCCTATGTTATCACTTAATAAGCAGATAAGGACTCTCAGAATGTGTGTGCGATGTTGGAGAATAGGCAGAGTGTGGGAAGCAGCTTTCCTGAGAGCAGCAGTGAGTAATAGAAGACATTTGTCACAAGAAAATCAATTCAAGGTTCAGATCATCAGGCTGAGAATCTAAGACTTTTTTAAACACTTAATTGAAGGTTGGATTTAGAGTTAAACTTAAATATGGGTTCAGTTTGTGGTTCTGAGGGTTTGAGATGTTATCTTGGTGGTTAAACCTTTTGATTAAGAGGTTTGTTAGGAGGTTTAAGAGAACGTCAACACATAACAAGCCTCAGTGTATGAGGTCTGTGTCAGAAAACTGTGTCAGAAAACAACCTCAGGCCAAAAAAAATCTGAGGCCTGCTCATTCAACCAACTCAAACTTCGGCAGTGTACTCACTCAGGTACCCGGTAACACACCTGTCAAGTCTAAAGTGGACGGGATGGATGGCTGCTGAGATGGACAGACAGATCTCTTAAATTATGGATAAGACATCACATGAAACCTGGAAGTTTTTGTGTTGCAGAGAAAGTGACCCAACATAGCTGTGCATATGTAAACATTCTAACTATAACAACCAATGCATGCCTACATAGATCATTTTCTCATCTCAAATGGTAAAAAGTGACAAGAGGTCCTCTGAAAAGGTTGCATTTTTTTAAATAGCAAGACTCACTATTTTGCATCACAACAGGGTTCACATTAGTAACACAGATATGACTATTCTCATTGGTAGGACGCCTGACGTGCATCATAAGCGGAGACTGCAAATATATCCGAGCATATGGATTACAGGTTTGGAGGTTTCAGGGGTGCGATTCGCCGATTTCACAATGATCGAGTATTCTAATTAGAGATATCACATGCTGCTTTTTATCGCCCACACACAACAGAGAAGAAGAACATTAACCTTATTTAAAGGGGGCTCCTGTGTTCTCTCTGTTATGTAATATCCTCTGATCTAAACTGTACCTATTTCTGAGGGTATTTGAGGTAAAAAAAAAACCAAAAAAAACAGAAAAAAAAACACTAAAAAGTGCTGAAATCAATGCTGTAACACCTTTGGGCAAGTGGGTGATGAATTTAGATGCGGTGCGTCAGCAGTCAGAATTATAAAACTGTGAGCATGGCGAGGAACAATGAGGGTTCAAACGTGGGTTGGGCAGAGAGGGAGAGGAGAAGGAGCTCGGGAGAAGAATCCACCCGGCTGTTTTTTTTAATTATTATTTTCTGATCAATGAGCGTGACTCACTGTGGATCACCGCTTACACAGAAATCATCCAGGATGGGCTGAGCTCAGTGAACGAAGCTCAAACTTGCGTAAATGTGGCCACCTACACACGCACACCTTTACACACACACACGGACGCAAATACGTATATATTGTATCATAAGACGATGTGTGAGGGTGAAGAAGGTGCACCTGTTAAGTGATAGACCTCAGCAGCACAATGGCTGTGTGGGTTTGCGGTCTGTAACGGATGTTTGACAGGCTGATGGGCTATGGCACTCACACACACTCACACACACTCACACTGCTGCTTCCTCCACACATTCACCCCCCTCCCCTCCTCTTCTGCCTGTCTTCTCATCTCTTCAGGCAGTGGGCGTAAACTCCCTCCTTTTTTCTTCCTAAATGCCGTCTTTCCATCGCCACTCTCGTTCCCTCCTCTGCTCCTCCGGTCCTTCCATACGCGTTGTTGTGTTTTCTTCTTCTTTCTTTCTTTTTCCTTCTTCTTCCGCCGAGTGCGAGTTTGACAGGCCTTCAGAGAGAGAAACACAGAGGGGAGAGGAATCAAACAATCCCCTCAATTAGACGGCCCACACAAACGTGCGTCTGAACTCTGTACCATCTTCATCAGCTGTCGCAGTTTTCATCTTTCAGTCGCAGACACCTTTGTTCCCGAGTTGAAAACACACTGTTCACAACAAAAGGCAGAGGAAAAACCATTTAGCTTTGAAGAACAGGAAGCCGCGACGAGCTTTTAAGGTTTATTTGCATCTTAGAGGAGGGAGTCTCTTTCTCTCTCTCTCTCTGCTTCTCCTGCCTTAATTGACCCATCAGTTTGCTTGAAATTTGCTAAATTTACTCAAGCGGTGCGATGGCATTCACCATGCAGATGGATCTCTGCTGATTTTTGCCGCAAGATTTAATATAATCTGGCACATTTTGAAAAGGTTTGAAAGCAATTAAGCATGAGACGGCAGATATGTGGAGGGCGTGGGGTGGGGTAGGATGCACTTACAGTGCAATAATTATGATTACAAACAAGGAGGGGGGGACACAGTTGGATATCTGATGTGAACGAATAATAAGCGGGTGGATTTTACACAGGTCAGGGACGCAGAGGAACCACATTGGTCTCATGCCACTAAGCAGACTTTCAGCTGCTAACTGAGGCTTGATGACAAAACACAATGGATATGCACTTAAATCACACACACACATACATGCTGTCTGCACGCATGCATGCAGACAGCATGAGACCGCAGGCTGCAAAAGAAGCGAAAGAGAAAGTAAAACACAGGAAGTGAGAAGCATGAAGTCCACGCAGAGAATCTCCGGACGTTCAGGGATGAGTCAATACTGTAGTAACACTGCGGCGCACTGCAGCATACCTGGAGGGGCTCAGACCTGTTGATGCAATCTGTGCTAGGACGTCTCCACTTTTCACTTTGCTGCCATCGGTCTCCTCGACTCTCGGCTGTCAACCTCTCTCCCACTCCCAACTTTTCCTCCCACGACTCCCACCTCCTCCCCTCCTCCATCGCTCATGTGTTGCTGAGAAGAGAAGAAAAAAAAAAGTCTCTCACACCGTCTCATTATGCTATTTTAGTCACGCTTTCTTTTGCACTTTGTATCTGGATTGTCTTGTACTTTTATTTAAATCCAAAGTTCAGTGGATGTGAATGCAGATTTTACTTATTTGGCTTTTTTTTAAAAGCTTCCTGAGGATAGAAACAAGCAAACAGGTTGACCTTTGGGAGATTTTCCTCAGATGCTACTGACAAACTTGCTTTCTGTCTCCATTTTTTTACGCATCTGTCTTCTTCCCTTCCACCTCCTCCTCCTCCCTTTCTTTGCCTCCCACCATGAGGCACCCAATCTATTCTCTCCCCTTTATGAACCATCTTCCTTCCTTCTAATTCTCTGAATTACTCCCTTTATCCATCTCTCTGTCTTCCACTTAACTCTCCAGCCTGCATTGCTGACCCGGGAGCCTCAGAGCCTGTTCTTTCAACCGTGGCCATCATGACCATAAGCTGAGTCGCAAGGCTATTTATATTTGTTCCTAATGAGGTGAGATTTCTCTCCGCCATAGCAACGGTCTCTATGGATACCCTGCACTTGGATACCAGATCCCATCCTGTTTTAAATGTCTTATTATGGGCTGCACCCCCACCCCCCCTTCCTCTTGTGTGTCATAGCCTAATTAATTCTGAATTATTCGCCTTCGTGTCAACGCTGCAGAAAAATCGGCTCAAATTTGCCACCGAGCTGACAGCATCAGCACGAGTTTACATCAGTTCAGCCGGTCAGTTCAGTGCAATGGATCAGCACAAAAGCACAACCTGATGCACAGCTCACTTCTTCCAAATCATCAACTTCTGCAGAGGAGAGACCTCTACAGGTGCTCTCATTATTTGAAACGCGCACACACATATTTTTCAGGAGTACCTGTCTGATGTGTGCACGATTGTGAGACGCTGATGGGTGCGCCACTGATCAGGTCTGAGCCCGTGAGCCGGTGAGGAAGCGGTTGCAGTGCAAGACCCAGGCAGCTGAGCTCAGATCATTAGAGGAGCTCTCTGTGGATGGGTGGGGGGGTCACACAGGTGCTGAGTGGCAGCCGCCGTCTCATTTCCTGCCACAAAGTGAGACAGCCAATCAATAGGGCGACAGAGCAACTTCTGGAGAAAGCCACAGCGGTGAGAACACACGCGCACGCAGACACACACACAAACACACAAACACACATACAAGCACAGACAGGGCACAGTGTCTTTGTATTTACAGTAGCACTTGGAAATGTTCCCTGCCTTCTCCTGATGACAGACGCTCTGAGACAGCAGCATGCACATGTACTCTCACACACACACACACACACACACACACACACACACACACACACACACACACACACATGCACTGACAGGTGCTGCATTGTTATGGCATGTCCAACTCTGGCAGCTTGTTTTCCTCAGACCTCTCACCCTGTGTGATGACTCAGAGACGGGGAGATGAAAGGAGCGGCAGGGACAGGGGGCTGGGGGAGGGAGGGTGAAGACAGGGTGGTGGTGGGGGGGGGCAAGTGGGTGGAGGTGGTTGGATGTGGGGGCTAAGTAAATCATATCATTAATGCTATGTTAAGAGATTGGTTTGACCTCTGCTTGGCTGTCTGCATATGCAAATGTCTGTGTATGCGTCTGGCCTTTGTCCCACAGAAGCAGGTGGTAGCAATGACGTCCGTCTTCTTCCCAGCAGTGCGCGCACACACACACACACACACACACCTACTTTCTCTGTGCGCTCTCCGTTGTCAGTCCCACTAGATCCTATCATGCTTGAAATTCACTCATCATATCGGGTGGCCTCACTGTGCCGCTCGCTGACACAAATTGCGTGCACGCATGCAAACAGACCCACCGACACACACACACACATATATACCGCATGCAGGAACACAGAGCACGCTGGACTGACTTGATTATACAAGCAGAGCGGCTCAACCTGACAGAGGAACAGGCACCGAAAAGGAAACACGAAAAGAATATAAAAGGCTTATTTGCCCGTGTTGTATAAGCATGTTTCATCTTCCCACTCTCGCCTACCCTCACCCACACAGGTTAGATCCAATAGCTGGTGCCAGGCCTCTATCTTGCAACACAAACATCTCCATGTGAAGGAAATATTGCAGTGGAGTTCATCTTTTTTTTTTCATAATCTCTTCCCTCTACACCCACACATGCACATAGTGGAGGGGGGAGGGTGGTGAGAGGAAGATTGGGGAGGGGGGGGGGGGTAAAAAAGGAGAGGTGGTAAAAGAAAATGAAAAGAGAAGAGGTGAGGTGAGGGGGGAGGGATGATGGCGGTGGTGGTTGAGAGGAAGAGAAGCGCTCATGAGAGCCAGGAGGTAGTTGTTATAGTAACTGTGTCTCTATACCTGTCAATCAGAGCTATTTCAGGCATCTCGCTTCTATGGGGAAAAAAAAAATATCGCACATAGCAGGGCCAGAGAGCTGCTTTAGTAGAGGCAAAATTATCAGGCAATGCACAGGCACTGATACTGGCAACTTGTGAGCTGACAGATAGCTGATCAAATTAACACCATAAATGAGATTTTAGCACTGTGCCTTTTCCTTTTAGAGCTTCTCGCACTCTCCTCAAAGAAAGTGAGCCAAAAGAGGAACGCTGAATGATAGCCAGGGTGTGTGCACACTAAAGAGGGGCCGTCACAGCAAAACTTATTCAATTACAATCACAATACAAGACTGCATACCTACACTGGATTTTTAGTTTGTGGTGCTTTCTTGGGAAGACAAAAGTCCGCTATTGTCCATTTTTCCCCGATCACACAGCGAGTAAAGGATTAATAATAATAATAAAAAGTCCTCCATGAAAACCTTTGGAATCACTCTAACAAACAGACAACCTGAACCAATCACAGGCAGAGGTTAAAAGTTCACACAGGTAGACCCTCATTAACAAAACACCTGAGAACTTCCAGCATCAGTCCTGTTTAAACTACAAGGAGGGTTCGTCCATGTATGTTTTAATCTCTATTAACTTTATAGAGCAAAGCTCCCAATTTACCAGTGGATATATGTACTTACTCTCACCTATGATCAGGAGCTCTGGGTAGTGACAGAAAGAACAAGATTGCCTCTCGCTTAGAGTAGAGCCACTATTCCTCCACATCAAAAGGAGCCAGTTAAGGTGCATCTGACAAGGATGCCTCCTGGGCGAGGTGTTCTGGCCAAGTCCCTATGGCAAGATTATATCTCTCGGCTGGCCTGGGAACACTTCGGGGTTCCCCCGGACAAGCGAGGGGAAGTGGCAAGGTCTGGACTTCTCTGCTTAGGCTACTGCCCCCACAACCCGACCCTGCATAAGCAGAAGAAAATGGATGAATGGAAGTTTTTGTTACATTTTTTAAAAATATTACAACAAATGGTTCAACACAACACAATACCTAGTCTCTGAATATAGAGCACATAGAACACAGCACACAGGCAGTGACAGATATGGCCAGTATTGACCATATTGTAGACAGGCAGCAAAGGCGATCAGTCATTGATGAGATTTGAGAGCGCTGAAGTGACTGAAAAGTCCCATCCTGATAAACCTTTCCCACGAGGAACTGAGCAAGCAGGTCAAAAATTCCAAAGGAAAGTGTTGCCGGAATAATTCTGTGTGTTATTTTTCCATTTATCCAAGACATAAAAATGTTTTTCCTTGCAGCGTGTGGAGGCAAACCAGTTAAAAGGAAAAGGACCATTGTGTCAACATTCCTGCTGCTAAATTTAGAAGCACATAAAAAAATGTGCTGCAGGAAGCATGCAGGTGTTTTTACTGAGAAACCCCTGCTGCTGATTTTGTATATTGTGATGAATGCCTAAAGCTTGCGTGTGGTTCTAATGTCAGTTCTAATGTAATTTGTGTAGATCTTTATCTCAGTGGAACTTCCAAGCAAACATCCAATTTTGTTACATTTTTGGGATTTTTTCCATGTTGGACAGTTTTTAGAGCTTGACACAGTCACTGTGAACTCACACTCATTAGGCAGGTGAGGAAAAAATGCTGTAAACAAACAATGCTTTCCAAAATGGAAGTGTTAATCATTTATTTTCACCAATCAACAAAATGCAGTGAATGAACAAAAGAGAAATGTAAGTCGAGTCAATATTTGGTGTGACCACCCTTTGCCTTCAAAATAGCATCAATTCTTCTAGGTACACTTGCACACTGTTTTTGAAAGAAATCGGTTGGTAGGTTGTTCCAAACATCTTGAAGAACGAACCACAGATCTTCGGTGGATGTAGCATCCTTCTGTCTCTTCATCTAATCCAAGACACACGCGATGATGTTGAGATCAGGGCTCTGTGGGGCCATACCATCACTTCCAGTACTTCTCGTTCTTCTTTACGCTGAAGATAGTTCCTAATGACTTTGGCCGTGTGTTTGAGTTTGTTGTCCTGCTGCAGAATATTTTTATTTGGGGCCAATAAACAGTCATTTATATTTCTGAAAGTGTTCTTTGTTTACAGCATTTTTTTCCACAGGTGCCTAAAACTTTTGCACAGCACTGTATGTATTTCTATCTCTAAATATGGTTGATAGAAAAGTTCCTGATTTTTCACTGTCATTTAAATGTTTATCTGGTAATTACTTTGGTGTAGTATAAAAGGACATAAGGCTGGTCTTTATCATGTCTTTTAAATAATAATTATGCCCTCCTTAACATTTTTCAAAGCAGTCCATTGAGGCAGGTTGGAGTCCTTGCTGAGCCTATTTTGGCGCCTGGGCCTTATGTTTGACACCCTTTCCATAAACCCTAGAGATGCTTGTGTGGCAAAATCCCAGTATATCAGCAGCCACGTTCAGTCACTTAATCCCTTTTCCTTCCTCATTCTGAAGCTCGGTTTGAACTCCAGCAGGTCGTCGTGTCCGTGCCTTCGTGCCTAAACGCTCCGAGCTGCTGCCGAGTTAAATAAGTATGCCTGGTAAGTGGCTGGTTAGTGTACGAGCTTCAGCTCTATATTCCATTATTTTATTAAACTGAAACACTCTTTACATAAACCCTAGGACAAATGAAAAATTGCCCCAAATCCCCCGTTTGGGTATCTCTGCGCAGCAATTCCTCTAATCGAGTATTTCTTTGCAATTATCAACATCATAGCCAAAGAAAAGCCTCGGTTCAGCCTTATTACCGACAAACACATGGTGAGGAGGAGAGCAAAGCGATGAGAGAAAGAGAGAGAGAAGAGTGGGGGAGTAAGAATAGTGTGAACACCAATATGGCTGAGTGCGGAGTTTGGGAGCCATTAGGCAGAAGGTAATTAATACCTGTCACTGCAGTGCTCTGTTCGCTGCCTTTATTCTGTTTCAGACCAATTAAAATGTGACACTCCTCCGGTGGAGAACGCCTTGTTAAAATTAAACGGCAGAGACGCACAGACACCTTTGATAAACACATCCAGAGCTACAATTGGCTTTGGCAGCAGCGGCGGCAGAGCCATGCTGTATAGATATACACAGAGAGAAAAACATGGCAGTATGTATGTGTTGTGTCACTTCCAGTAGGAGATGCGAGCTGTTAGATCTGATTAAAACTGTGTTTCCTTGTGAGTCTCACTCCAAAGCGCGAGCGCGCACACTGACGTAATCTTGCGAGACGTTTATGAGCCAGGAGATACTGACCGGTGTAGATAACTCACTGCCAGCGATTCGCAGCTCGGACAGCAAGGACAGACGAATGGTGAGCAAAAACAGATGAGCCAGGGGAGCGAGGAAATGCCAGGTGGTGTACAAAAATAATAATTATTTAGAAAAAGAGAAAACGCTTAAGAGCAAAGCAAAAAAATCTGATAAGAAGGAAAACAAAGGATGGGAAGAGCACAGAGGGAAACTTAAGTGAAATATGGTGGGGTTTTTTTTTTTTTTTTAAAGAGTTGTGGTGGTAGGAACTCGAGAAGACAGATTAGACAGAAGAGAGGAGAAAATGGAGAGAGAGGTGGAGTGATGGATGTAGGCAGGGGACCAGCAGCTCTCTGCCAACATCTCCATGCATCCTTCCAGACATCACACTGCGCTGCCATCTGCCTCCCTGACACACACACAAACGCGCGCGCGCACACACACGGGGAGGAGATATGCGAAATCATTAGCGTCTCCTGACACTGAATAAATATCTCGGGATGAAATCTGTCTATGGAGAAATCACCTGCGGGGAAATATGATTGGATGAGATCACGACCTCACTGGAACGTAATTTGCATGTCATCTAAATGGGATCTGCCCCCAGTGCTCGGGGGTCAAAAAGCATCCGATTAGTTGGATGGGACAAGTCAATCTCTGATTGGCTGACAGAAACAACAACGGCAGGTAGTGCTGCTTCACACCCCCTCCTCCCCCTCCCCTGTGAACTGCAGGACTGCCCTCTTCTGGCTGCTTTACAAACCTCCACAGTTTAAGGAGAGGAAAAAATAAATAAATCAATAAATAAAAGACATCTGAAACACATAAAGACAAACAAATGGCGTCTAGTTGCTGTTGTTTTTAATCTCAAAGGTGATGGATAAAAACAAAAACACAAAGAGCAGGAGTGGCACACACAGAGTGTCTCGGTTAATCACATACAGAGTCTTATTTATACATATATTTATATAGCAGAGCCATTTCTCCCACTTGTACAGCCTCTTGATTGTAACACGGAAATAAACCCACATTCCCGGGGTGAGAGAGCGAGAGGAAAGAGTGAGAGAAACAAAAACAGTCATCTACATTAGAAAACCTACCGGCCATTCGTTTTTCTCTTGTTGTTTTTTTTATAGATTTATACATCAGAGAAGCATCAGTATTCATTACAAAAATAGTAATATAGTTAATATAGATGCGCTGGGAGATTTGATTGAGTCAATACAGATGCACAGTCTCCAGCGAGGAAATGAAGAGCCGCTCTGTGCGCCTCGATGAGTGTTGTTACAGCAGTCCACCTCAGTCAAAGAGTCAGTTATCATCGGAAAGAGGTTAAGGGTTTAATTTAATCAACAAAACTTTTAGAAAATGAGTACATAAAAAAAATAAAGAGGAGGAGGAGGTGTTAGTGCACTGATGAAAGCTGAAACAGTTTTAGGGAAAAGTGCTGCCAGGATCCAGAAAAACATGCGCTTAACAAAAAGAAAGATGAGTTACAGAAAAGTGTTAAAGGCTTTTCAGCAGCTCCACCTTCACACAGCTGCTGTCAGGAGGAGAAAAAGTGTAAGACGAGTGGAGGAGCCCATGGGATTGAAGTGTTATTGCTGGGGATGTTTGTTTGTTTTTTTTTTAATTTGGTGTTAACATGTGAGGAATACGGGGATGAAGAGGGGAGTTATTGCTGAGGGTAGTAGGGCTGTTGCTGAGGGGGTTGTTGGGGGTAGCCTGGGTAGGGCTGTCCTGCTGGAGCAGTTCCTGGGTATCCTCCCTGACCCGGAGTCTGGTAGGGCATGTAGGGCATGTTGGGCATGTTGTACTGGCCGTAAGCATAAGGATTGTAGCCCATAGGCATCTGGTAGTACCTGCAGGGAAAAGACAACAGACGAGACAAACTTCAAACATTGTATAATCAAAACACTTCAGAGTCAAAGGTTGCAGACTTCATTTAAAAGTTATAATGAAGCAAGTAACGCCCTCTTCTAGCATCAGTATACAGAGCTAGAACTGAGTTTGGGTTTAATGGCATTTGCAGCTGGTAAAATTAAAGACCATCTATAGATTTTTAATTGCTCCATGTTTACTGAGAAGATATTTCATGCACCAATGAGAATGCGAACCGGTCAACCTGCAGCAGTTTTTTTTTTTGTCACTTTAAGGACCAAATGAGGTGCTCAGATCTGAGAAATCCACTGGAAAAAAAAACAAAAAACAGAGAAGACAGATTTGAAAACTGACCCAGGGTAGCCTTGGTAGGTGGGGTAAGGTGGTCCCTGGGCCTGGGGTGCCATGGGTGGTGGGTTGTTAGTGGGAGCGGCAGCAGGTTGTGAGCTGGCGGGTGTGGTGGAGGCTGCCTGAGGGATCACGCTTGGTGGAGGTGGCCTGGCTGGGGGCTGGGGCTTTGACTCGGGTTGTTGAGGCTGCACAGGCTGGAAGACGTAGAGGGAGAGAACAGAAAGATGAGCACACGACTGACAGATGTTGATAATATTCAATGCTGGGCTGAGTATCCGCTTACAAAAACGGTTCTGGGTGCAGGGGTCGGTCCAGGAGCCGGGGCGGCGGGGCCGGAGGGGGCAGCGGGAGTGCTCTGATAGGCGGGAACGTTGAAGGCTGGAGCGCTGGGCTCTCGAGCGATGCTCTGCTGCAGGTCCCTGAGAGCAAAAATCGAACATCACAAATAAAATAAAACAGAACCCAACTGCAAAAACAGTCTTCCTTCTTGGCCAGCTTGGAATGACCGTGCGGGTACGTACTTGAGGAGTTCATCGCGCTCCGTCTTACGGGCAAAAACGATGTCGCTGCATTTGTTCTGGAACTTGAGCAGGATTTCTGTCAGGTCGTTGTAGAACTGAGCGGGGAGAAACAAACAGGGACAAAAATAACTAACCCGGTTTGGGACGCACAAAAGTAGAGCACATCTGACAAAAGATATGCATCGCTGCGGCACGGCTGGTCCCGCTGTTCTGCTGAGCACGTACCTTGGTGCCCTCGCGCAGGTTGTTGCTGATCTCCATGTAGCTGTCGTGGGCCGAGGCCAGCTTCTTGAGGACCTCCTCCCTCTGGTTGGAGTCTGCGTTGGACTGCTTCAGGCTGCTGAACTCCTGGTGGGAGGTCTGGAAGCAGATCGCAGGTCGAGAGGACGGTTAACCTCCGACTCCTTTTATTATGTATGCACTTTATGTCCATCTATACATTCTTTTAATCCGATACAGTTAAAGCATCATTCCCGTGAGGGAATTCTGACCCAATTTAAGCAATAAACACATAAAACCCGCACACTTCCCACCAAAGCTGCCTGTACCTGAACTTTCCCCAGCAGCTCTTCCTGTGTGCGGAGGCTGGCCTGCACTCGCTGGTTGTAGCTGCCGTACAGCTGGTCGAGCTGGCCCAGCGACAGCTGCTCCTCATTGATTGCTCCATCCTGAGCCAGCGCCGTCAGGAAGGTGGTGGACATGTCAAAGGTCACGGACTTGATCTCTCCCTCGATAGTCTCCCTCTCTTTCTTTACCTCCTCCAGCTGAGCGAGCAGAGAGCGCAGCACGTTCACTACCTACAGGGGAAGGTAGACACATGACTTTTCCACAGTCCGACATTAACCTCTCACCCTCGTTACAGTGAGTCCAGCAGCTGGAGAGAGGTGCAGTTCTTTCAGTTCTGCTTGCTTAGTTATTTGAGCTCCCCAGTGAAACACAACACAGTATCAGCAAAAAAAAAAAAAGAAAAGAAAAGAAAAAGGGAGGCAGTGAGGGGAGGAGGTAAAGGGCCATAAGGAACACAATGTCCACCGGGGGTTTCTGTGCAGCAGGAGTCGACGTTTATGGGACACACACATAAAAAAAAAAAAAAAAAAAAAAAAGCACATTCCCAATATTTAAGCTCACAAACAAAGATGTAAAGATGTCAGACAGACCTCGCTGCCCTGTAGTGTCTTGGTCGGGTTGGCAGAGGGGATGGCGGCGTTGAGCTCGTTCTCTGGTTTACACAGCAGGGCGATCATGTCACAGTGGGTGTTGTAGCGGTCCCTCACCACCTGGTCGGCCTGCACTGCCTTGTCCAAGATGTTGCGGAAGTTAGCGCCCTCTGTGTAGGGAGAGGATTAGAGGGACTAAGAGAGGGCTTTTTACAGCGCATAAACTTGCACGACAAGTTTGTGTCCAATAAATTAGGAATTTCCTGTTGTTCTTTTGCAGCGCGCTCAGTGTGTAATGGCCCCAATAAATAAATTTTTTTTAAAAAGCGCCCAACACCAACAACAAATGAGAGCAACAATCTTCCTTGGCATACCGCTTCGAAGGGGCTTGTAGAGGTCTCCAGAGGGAGTTCTGCTCCAGCGCTGGCTGAACTTGGTCCTCAGCTCATTGTCGGTCGTCTCTTCATTGTCCAGCATCTTCAGAGACTAAAGGACGAGAACACAAAGACGCTGAGAGGACAAAAACACCACCGATACACATCGATTAGCACAAAAGTGCTGTACATCTAAAATAATGAGAGGACATAACACCAGCATAAGATAACAGAGTTTAAAGACACATAAAATGAGGAAACCCGAGTAAGAAATGATACAAAAAAGTAATCAGAACCGATTCTAAAGGTGGGTTTTCAAACGGGTTTGAATATGTATCATGTTGGGGAGGTCCTGATGACACATGAGGAATCTGTTAGACTATTTGGATATTCTTATTATTGTTATTATAATGTCAGGATACGGAAAAATTGCTTATACAGCTGGTGAGATCCTGTCATTGTGGCATGTGTTTTAACAGCTTTTTTGTAAATGTGGGACCGGAGCTGGCTACAACAATTCCAAAAAGTAATCACAGCGAAATGTCACTGATAGAAATAAATTCAAAGACTATGTTCTTGTCGGGAGTTACTGAATTAGATATTTCAGATGTAGTTAACAACTGTAAGAACAAGACCTCTACTGATTGTTTTGGTATAGATATGACATTAGTTAAACGAATCATACATAGCATTGCCAGACCTCTAGCTTATATATGTAATTTATCATTTCAAACGGGGAAATGCCCAAAGAAAATGAAAATAGCTAAAGTTATACCCATATATAAAAGTGGAAACAAACACATCTTCACTAACTATCGACCAGTGTCCCTGCTCCCGCAGTTTTCTAAAATATTAGAAAAACTTTATAATAATAGACTAGGTAAATTTATTGACAAACATAAACTAATCAATGAAAGTCAGTACGGATTTAGGACAGGAAGGTCAACTTCAATGGCTATCATTGATGCAATAGAAGAGATAACCAACAGTCTGGATAGAAAAAGACATGCAGCAGGGATATTTATTGACTTGAAGAAAGCATTTGATACGATTAATCATAGCAGATTATTTAAAAAATTAGACAGATATGGTATTAGGGGAGTGGCCTTGAAATGGATCCAAAGTTATTTGACTGAGAGACAGCAGTATGTGAAGATGGGCGAATTTGAATCGGGGTATTTGGGCATTAGCTGTGGAGTGCCACAAGGATCAGTTCTGGGACCAACTCTATTTAACCTTTATATAAACGACATATTTAATGTATCAAAGTTATTAAAATTAGTTATATTTGCTGACGACACCAATATTTTTTATTCTAACGACGACCATAGTGACCTAGTACTTAACATTAACAACGAGTTAAGGAAATTAAAAATATGGATGGATGTTAACAAATTATCTATAAATTTGAGTAAAACCAAGGTAATGTTCTTTGGGAATTACAATGTAAATGAAGATACTGTGATAAAAATAGATGGTGTAGTCATAGACGTAGTATCAGAAATAAAATTCTTGGGAGTAATGATTGATAGCAAATTATGCTGGAAATCACACATCAGACATATACAAAATAAAGTGTCCAAAAGTATCTCAATAATTACAAAAGTTCTCTGCATCACCTGGCTATACTACAAAAATGTGCTATAAGAATAATGTATTCTTTGGGTTTAATGGTAGGATAAAGGTAGGATATTATAGTCACACTAATATTTTGTTTTTGCAGTCAAAACTATTAAAATTGATTGATTTAGTTTAATTCTCGACTGCTCAACTCCTATATAAGGCAAATAAGGGTATACTGCCAGAAAATATCCAAAAGCTCTTTACACATAAAGAAGGAGGTTACAATTTGAGGGGATGTAGTAACTTTAAAAGGCAGATAGTTAGAACTACCAGGAAAAGTTTGTGTGTGTCTGTGTGTGGAGTGAAACTTTGGAACAGAATGGATGTAGAGCTCAAGCAATGTCCAAATATTCATCTGTTTAAATCGAGGTACAAAAAATGTATATTGTCAAGGTACAAAGAGGAATCGAGTGTGTGATTGTTTATCGATGATAGTAAATAATAATATATTCTTTGTATTATTTCTTTCTTTTTTCTTTGTTTATATATAGAATGTTAACAACAAATACTTATATAAACAATTATTTTGTAGAGTTGAAATGGACACTGTTGATTATTGTCTTACGCTGTTGTTATTACTGTTATCTCCATTATTAGGAAACAGTAGACCAGAATTAATTCTTAAAAGTAAAATTGATGAAGTTACAACTATACAATGGAAGCAAACTTCATTGATATTTTCATAGCTAAAATATAAATAATATACGGAGAGGATGTAATGACCATGATGGTGATGACTGTGATATTCAGCGGTGGTAACAAAGACTGTATTATTGATGCTAAATATTTACACTACTGTATGTCGTAATTATGACAATGCGATAATTTTATAACCGTAATTGTATGTCACAAATATTTAAATGTACTGCGCAACTACAAAATTTAAAACTCAGATAAGATTGTAGGGGTGGGAGTTAAAAAGCTTGTCTTCATCCCACTCCTTTTCGAGCTAAACTTGTTTTTTCTTTTTTTGTGTAATTGTACATTACAATAACTTTATTATTTGGTTGCTCGAATAAAAGACATTCATTCATTCATTCATTCATTCATTCATGTGTTTTCAGAAACTGCCACACTTGAGACACACGAAGCAGCGATTATAAACTTTGCTCGTCCATATTTGTTTGCCTCGTGTACTTTTTAATGATCACTCAACATGCATGTTAAATAAAAAAACTGAAACTGCAGTTTAATTAAAAATAAAAACTCAATATATAAAAAATTAAAATCTCAAATAATAGTCATTTTTTGGCGAGCTCAATTGTATTTGTCTTTTTTTTTTTTTTTTTACCTCCTTTTAGTCTCATTAATGACTACTTTTTAGGAAAATTAGGGCATTTCAGTTTGGACTTTTCAACTCTGCCAACAAACTTTGAGGCAGATTGTGCTTTATGTTTTCCCTCCCATCTGTTTATTTGTTTGTCAGCATGATGTTTAAAAAATGGGTTGGCTGAAGCCGGTGGACAGACAGTCCTTGGCCCAACGATCAGTGGATTAGATTCCTGTGATGATGCGGATCTGGGATTTCCGCCACTAGGAACGATTAAGAGTTTTTTTTAGCATTAATACGCTCTTCTGGTAATAATGGTGGTAGTAAACTCCAACATTCGCGGCGTCCAAGCCAGGATTCATATGCTACGTTTTGAAGAAAGCAAAGCCATATGACGAACAAGCTGTTTGCAGCCTGTTGTTCTAAAAGCGGCTTCTTCGCTTTGTTAAACAGATTTTGGGGTCGCTGCGAGCAGGAAGGTCAGAGGGCACGTGTCTGCTCGCGTCACCGACCTCATCCAGGATCTCTCTGTTGCGGGTCAACAGCTCGGGCAGGTCTTTGATGAGCTGCTCGATGCTCTGCAGTCCTCCGTGCTGCACGACGTTCCTGGCCTTCTCAGCAATGGATTGTGGGATGGAGTCTCCTGACAGATCCTCCAGAGCAGCTGGCAGGTTTAGAGACGCCAACACCCTGATGGAGAAACGCATCATCTGTCAGTTATTACGGCTGCTTGAACATTAATTTGTAGCTCGTCAGCACGGAGCTCATTAAAAACAGCTTTTACAAAGTTTACTTGACGAAAACGAGTTAAAGTAAATATTTTCATTTTACTGCTTTAATTGAATGACAATGCACTCATGTTGACGTCGTTGGCTCAAATTTCTAATAAAGATCTTCAAACGATGTGCTGAGAGCGCCGCACTGACGACACGAGTGCTTTTATCGACACGTTAATGGTACCTGATGCTCCCTCATGTTATGAATTATTAAATTTATTTACAGAAGCACTTACTGACATGTTAACAGGAAGACACAGAGTGGTTTACACAAACAGCAACTCATATGAGAGTTTCCACATAAACTCAGATGGTGAAGTCGTTCTTTTTACGTTACACAGAGCAGGACATCTTCCAAGAAATACTCCTGCATCAGAACACATGGTCACCACTGCTCTCACACGGACCTGATGTGATGTCATGCAAACTTTGAGAGACATGACAGGCAGAATCCCGAATAGAAATCTTTGAATCTTCACCATCTTTAACACACGAGCCAATCGTGTCGTCACACTCTCATTCATAGTAGTTTGTAGGCTGCCTTCTTTCAGCTGCTCCCTTTAGTTGTCGTCCCCATCTCACCCATTCCCAGCATCCTCCTCTGTTCTCCTTCACTACATCCATGAACCTTCTCTGTGGTCTTCCTCTTCTCCTTCTGCCTGACTTTGTCTCCAGATCTTGCTCACTCTCAGCATCTCCAGCTCCGCCTCCTGTCTTTTTGTTAGCACCACCGTATCTAAGCCGTACATTGTGTACTATCCTAGATGTTTCCTTTTGCTGTGTGTAGTAAAGATGTAGGTAAGTGTACTTTTTACACACCCATAACATGAATTAGGATTTCTTATGGTGCTCTGGTGGATAGGGGAAAGGCAAGTATGGTGGTGTTGCCTCACAGCAAGAAGATCCAGGGTCCTCTCGCCCTACGGTAGCTGATATAAGCTCCAGCAACCCTGACCTGGATAAGCGGAAGAAACTGAATGGTTGGCTCTGATTGGAGAAGCCACGTTGATCACGTTGCAGAAGCCATAATGGATGTGTTTTTTCTTTTTTTGTTTGTTTTGTGTGCGCAGTAAAAGTTACTTATGGGGAAAAAAGACCAGCTTCACCCGTGAGTCTATATATGCAGTTTTCAATGAAAACCAGAACATCAACATAATAGCTCATTCGGCTCATCCTGTGATCCATCACAGTTCACAGGTTCTTGTATTAAAGTCAGAAAGAAAGTGCACAAACTAATAAGAATTCAAATCCGCTGAGCAGTCACCGAGGCTCACAGTCAGTCATATCTAGGACAAACTCAATCTCATTCACTCAAATCTCACCAATACTCCAGGAGGAGCAGCAACTCTCATATTTCATTTAGATGGAGGCTTTAAAATTACTGCCACAATCATTGCCCCAAAGTGATGAGGCTTTCTTTAATATCATAAACCTTGTTTGCAGTAGCAAACTGGCTGATAATTCAGGTTCTCGCATAAAGCCCCACATATGATGGCGGAGAATCGCTCAGAGCTGGAGCTCATGTGAGCATATAGCTTTACAGACACAGCACAGCATACCCGTTGCAGAGATTAGTCGCCTCCCTCATGGTTCCCACCAGTCTGTTAACAGTCTCGGCCTTCCTCTGGCTGTAAATGCTCATGGACTGCTGCACGGCCATGGGAACCATCTTCTCAAACAAGTCTGAAGTGAAAAGATCGAGACAGGCAAATGGTTTTAAACAAAAAAAATAAATCAGTTTTCAGATCAGCTGAGCATCATTCTCAGCACAGTTTCTTTTAGATTTTTTATCATTTTCACTTTTATCTTTTTATTAACTTTCATCAGATTATTTCATCATGTCAGTATGGAGGTGTGTCCGCGGTTCGTACCTGAAAATTTCTGACTGAGTGGGGGTGTGATGGCGGCTGGTTTGACCAGCGCTGCTTTGCCGATTTGCTCGAGGTCTTTGACTTCAGGCACCCGGTCGTGGTAGATAAAGTCGTTGTCTTTCTTAGCTGCTGTGAGGGATCGGTTGATCTTGTCTGTCAGATCCTTAACGCTCACGTACTCGTCGTAACGAGACGCCACAGTCTTAACCAGCTCTGCTGCGTGCTGGATTGATCAAATAAGGGAGGAAAAGTTGTGGAGAAGCATTTAAAAAAAACAACAACAATATATATATATACACACATATACACATATACACATACACACACACACACATATATACACACAATATTATTATATTTTTTGTTTTTCTAAAGGGCTGTAAAGCGAGGGGAAACCTGTGTACCTGCAGACGAGCAATCTCCTCCCCGAACCTCTTCTTCTGCTTGGCCAGGACACTCTGATGCAGCTCGGCATTGGCTTGCATGATGCAGTGCTTAGCTGCAAGCACCGGAAGCACTTCCTGAAAATAAAAATACTGACGAGGGAGCGGCAACCACAGAGCAACACGCAGGCATGCAGACATATATAAAAACACACGCACATACACGCACAGTGGCAACGCAAACCATAAGATGGCAGGCGCACATCAGCGAGGTAAAAAATAAATAAATAAATAAAATAAAAAAATCAAATTAAATAAATACAAAAATAAATTTAAAAAAAAAAAAAAAAAAAAAATCACAGAAGCCAGTGACAGACAGGGGTGACAGAGAGGCGTGCAAACACAACACAAGCGCGCACGCACAGACACGACCAGGGCAAACGCCAGCACCACGGCGAGGGATGCAGAAAGAAAGGAAGACAACGAGAGAGAGAAACAGAACAGGCCATGAGTGTTTTAACCTTCCAGAAAAAGCTGCTTCATCAAACATCCCAAAACCAGGTGTGTGTGTGTAGTGTAGAATGGGTCCACTGTCAAGCTTTTTAAAATGTTTTTTTATTATTACCTGGCAAGTTTTCATACTTTTAGCAATACAGCTCCTACTACTAATATATACAGAGGCAACTGAGGGAAAGAGTTAAGTCAACTTCCTCCTGATTGGCTGCCCCTTGCAAACAGAAGCTTTTATCAGCAGGCGAGTGGGACAGCTGTGCTCACATATTAAGCATGACTGAGCTGTCTGAATCCTAAATCATGTCCTCATTTTTCAAATCTCTGGCCATGTTTAATATGAGTGTTACGGCTCAGCAGGGTCTGGAGTGATTTTCGTCCAGTAGGTGTTTTCTCCTGTCGCGTACTTTAGGTACTGACCTTGGCAGCTGGCCACAGTCAGCAATTAGGACAGGTAGGTCAGGGAGGGGAGCGCAGTTGTCCTTGCAGTGCAGTGACTTTGTGTTTTAGCTCAGAGGGAGAGGAGGGTTTAACTTACTCTGTTTTGTTATGTTCCTTCTTTTGATGGTGATCATGACTCGTCTGTCTCTTAGTTTAATTAATAATTATTATTTTTAAAAATCTTTATTCTGCTCCTTTTTTCCCCCAACCCAGAAACTTTACGTCCCCATATCCTCTGGACTTTTAGGTGAACGTAGCTATGAGGACAAACTGCTGTAACAGCATATATGAAGCTACTTTCTCGTCACACTTTATTTCCTCGTCACAAGAGCGAGGCATAATTAGTGACTTTTAAATAGTCCCAGATTTGTCCTATCAGAGACATCTAAAGATTTTTATTTATCAACAATAAAATATGGAGAAATAAAATCTCAGTAGAAGCTGAAAGCAAGTCTCGTTTTATACAATTAACTAACAAAATATTAACAGATTATGTTTTTTGTTGGCTGACAAATTGATTGATAAATCCTTTCAGCTTTAAGGTATGCAGATGGAGAATTTTGCGTTTTTATTGTAAGAAAAAATATTTTTCAATGAGCTATAATTTATATTTGTACAGTTTATATCAAACATCATTTCTAACACGTCACAGCTGTTACATTTAGACATGTGGAAATTCCCACATTTAAATACTTCAGTTATAACTTATAACAGCTGCCCTTTTCTCTGTTTCGATCTGCTTAACTCCAAAATATTAAACGTGCAGCGTGGACCTCTGTTAATGTGTGTGTGTCTATGTGTGGTTGCATCATTTAAATTGTTAGTAACTACTTTAAGATGTCTTTGATTAAACGGAGAGAAACCAATCAGAAAGAACAAAGGTCAATATGTAGTTGAGTATTAATCAACCAGTCACAGTGAAAACAGGATGGAAACAGAAAAATGACAACAGAAAGGGTGTGAATGGGACAGTCCCACAACCCGAGTATATTTCCCACATAAACACAAAACAATACACACAACCAGACACACTCTAAAGCATTAAGAGTCCACGCTCTGCATGTCTGCACCCCGCCGAGCACATGGCTGACCGTGGATGTGTGGCTTTCCATCTCGTGGTTAATGTGTAACTTTGTGTGTGTGTGTTCTTCATATACCTTGGGGAGGTTGTCCTTATACTGACACTGCTTGAAGGCATCTCCGTAGAAGTCTGCCGCCTGATTGGCCAGCTTAGCGATGACAGCGTCTTTCATCTTATCTACATGGTGAACAAGAGCCTTTTAAAAGGATGCACCAGGCAAAGACAAACACGTGAAAAGACTCCAGATAACAAGCTGCTTTACTCAAAATCACACATTAACCCTCGACCACTAACGCCGGTAGTCTGACAGTCCCAGGAAAGGATGGACCAAAGAACCAATTCCCACTTCCATTATTTATTTATTTTTAAGATTTGTTTTTTAATTATCACCAAATTCTTCACCAATTTTAGAAACTTGGAGTGTGCTTGTGATGCTTTTTTCCATTTTATGAGATTTACTTTAACATAATTTGATGGGAAGTATTTTTTCTCGGTATATCCAGTAAAACAGACCCAACGTTATTGATAATGATGCTGGTTGGTTGCTTTGGTCAAACTCTAAAGTGGTTCTCTGAGTGGTTTTCAGAGCTGACTGCTTCCACTACATTAAAACATCACAGCAATACATGTTAGAAAAGTAATCTACAACAAAATTACACAACTTCTCAGCAGATGAGTTTTTGTTTTTTTATATAAGAACCTATTTTATAATGTAATCTTTAAAACTCCAACACACAAACTGTGCAGACAGAATGGGGACAGAAGCTGAGAGTAACTGGGACCTAAACTGCTCCCATCAGCACTGGAAATTAATCTTGAGACCAAAAAAAAACAAAAAACTGCTTAAGTGGGTAATTAAAGATGATATATAATTAATTAAAGTACAATACTTCATTTTATTTGTAACATAAGCTTCTGTGAAAATGTTAACTTGCAAGATGGCCCACAGAGTAAAACTCTTAAGCAGTAGTAGAAGTGTCATGCACTTTTTAAAAGTATTCAAAGGGGCTTAAAATAGAGTCTGTGTTTTAAATAAATGATCATCAAAATGCACTGAAAGGCTTAGTCATGTCTTCAGGGTCAGGGCTTTGGTACCTGAAGTGGCTTTAAGAAAGAAGACCTCCTGGGCCTGGGCCAGCATGATGAGGCTCAGGGTGCCTACAGTCTCAGGGGAGATGTCCATGGTGGGCTCCCTGTTCAGAGCAGACAGCACTGTGTCCTTGATGTGGCCAAACGCCCCGCTGGCCAGCTAAAGGAAGACACCAAGAGGAAAAAAATGAATCCAATCCAAAACTAAAAGAAGATTTTTCCCCAAAAACAGAGCTAACTGTGGCTTTCAGCCAGCTTCCTGGGCCTCAAATGCAGCACCATCAGGTCACATGTTTGATAAGAGCGTCACATGTTAGAAAAGAAATAAAAATACAAATTTGTAAGTCCCGCCTGTTTCTGTCACACTCTGGTCTCGAGCTTGGAGTGAAACATGTCAGATTTGCATTTTGTTTGTTTGTCTGGTTAAACACTCTGCAGGCCTACTCTTTCTGAAGCTTTTCATCCTTCTGGGGAAGCAGATCAATGCAAATATTTATTATCATCAGTGGAAAAGTCAGACTGATGCATTTCACTTCAATTCCTCGAAACCTTAGAAAGATGGGGCTAAACTTCATGAAGTTCATCCTGATAAATTTCTGACAAAGAGGACAAAAATAGACGTACAGCAGAGTAAACCCAAAACAGCTGTAACAGGATGGATCATAAAGGTGCTACAAAGAGCTTTGAACATTTCCTGGCTTCAAACACACAGGCAACCGAAACAGAGGAGAGAAACACTCGGTGCATCTACTCTCTGGAGAACATTTGCACAAACATTTGAATCCTGGAAATTTTACCCCTTATCTAAATTTCAGAAACAAGAAGAATCAACTCAGTTAAAACAAACAAACGAACGAAAAACAACACAAAAACAAACACAAAAATTGAATATTTCTCCATATTTTTGTAAAAGACAGCTTGAGTGAACTGTTTTATGAGAGACAAAGGTATAAATTATCTTTTTTTTTGGTTTTGTTTAAGGAGAACTAAATATCATCTAAGTTTTAACAGTGATAGTATACTGTGTGTTACTGTGTGGTAGTACACCCACCTGATAGTATTTGGCAGAGGTCTTCAGTCCCTCGTCATTATCCAGATTCTGCTCTGAGGCGATCTGACTGGCCAGAGCTGCCACGTTGAACAACACACACGTCTTCTCATAGCCCAAACTGGCCAGAGCTGCAACACAAAGGCACAAGAAGGGCTCACTCTCAGTTCCACAACATAGTTGAGATTTTCCACTAACCAAATGTGACGCAGCATACAAAAACACGGCCACAATTTTCCTTTATTACTATGTAAAATGTTACTTTTCCTAAAATTTCAAAAGTTCTAGATCAACATGCTTTTATTTGATTGATTTCTATAAATTTTTATCTCCAACATGTCAAACCGTGTTTGTTCTTTGAATTATTGTGGTTTAGTCACAGTGCAAATAGATAAATAGTCATTTACAGTAAGTTTGTAAATTATTAAACTTCTGATAAAAAACACTGCTACACTTATAACAAACTGTTGATTGATCACAGTCACATGACGTTATCGCCACAAGCTTTAAGTGGCCAGTATCACAAAGAGGGAAAATCTCATTGGTCAGGTCGCACCCCTAGGTGTGTGTAGCTGCACTGAGCTGGGGATTTCCCATCCCAGCTGAGAGGTTTGCTCATTACATAGTTCTGAGAGATATTTAGAGACAGCGAAGTTGAGATAACAAGCACTGACAATATTGGAAAGTCCAGATTTTTGTGACTATGTCACTGCTTTTGTTTTTGTCAGGATTCTCTGTCTCTTCTTGCGCTGCATGGGTGAGAAAACTCACAGAGAGGACAAAGTGACATCAGTTTTTTCCCCACTGAATATTGTTTCAGGTTGTTGAAACAGCTGTTTGCATGGATTTACACAAACATCATTCCTTCAAACAGAAACAATCCAATGGTTGAGAACTCCAGCTGATCAATATGACATATGAGTAACTGTGTGTGCATGTGATTTCCCCTTGCTCTGTTACACAAGAAACACATGTCAGCACCACATACTTCTTTATGAAATCTTTCTAACTCCATATGACATCTTGTTGGGCCTGTTTCATATGTGCATTGAATTAAAAAGAATTGTTTCTCACTGGGTGTGTTTCATGACTGTGTATGTGAAAGAAAGATGAAAACACAAAGAGACAGGAGGAATAAAAGACAGAACAACAACTACGTACCTCAGGGGCAGAGTTTTAAATTTACAGGAATTAATGTGATATCATTTCCTCCTTTTACAGCCAACTGTTATACACACAATGACATGCACGTGTTCTTACGGAGGTAAAAATACGTGTTAAAAAAGCCAAACTTACCGAGCTTGACGGAGCCACCAAATAGCGATCCTTTATCAAAGGCATCCTTCCATGTGAAGGTTAAGCAGAGCTGCAGAAACAGGAAGAGGCTTTGTGTTTAAGTGCTTTGGCTCTGTAACTAACACACGGTCATGCGTGCTGCAGCTCAATCATTTACCTGGTTTTCAGAAAAGGGGAACTTGGGCTCGACGGCACACAGCTGATCATAATATCTGCAGAGAGTGATGAAACACCACAGATTGAAACTTTGATTTTGTTTATATCTAAATCCAGAAATAACATTTCTCTAAAAAGTACTCAAAGGGACTTCAATTCATGGCAAGTTAGGAAAAAAGTAATGAAGAGACTTTGAAACATAATTGAAATGAACCAGCGAGCTAGAGGTAGAGAATGTTATGACATCTGTGGTGTGAGGAAGCTCAGCCATTTCAGAGTCATCTGACAATGACTCAGGAAACAACAACACACACACGCACATACACACACACCTCGGCTCTTTGTCCTATCAGTATCAGCGCCTGTGATGTGTGAGCAGTCTATTCTGAGGTATGACATCAGGGAATCCCTTTTACCGATCCTTCAACATTTCTCTCCTGAACTCAAAACACATCAGTAAACACACACTGGCGTTTAAAACAGAACAAACTGCATACAAAGTTTGTATCCTATTCTCTCTCTCCCTCTGTCTCTCACTCACACACGCACACACACACGCACACACCTGAGCAGTGGAAAGGTGAGCCGAGGCGTGCCACCTGGTTAGCTTGAGAGAGAAAGAAAGGTTCCTACGCAAACAATGGTCACCATAGTGACACAATGCTAACATTCAGTGATGGCGGCTTAATCAGTTTCAGCATGCTTCTGATCGGTCCTGAGCAGACTGCTACTAAACCACAGGTCCCACATCACACACAAAAGTCTGTAAGTTAGTTTAACCAACAGATTATTATATTAATCTTTTTCAGACAGAATTATTTTTAAATTGGTTTCTATCAATATTTCCCTCAGAAAACCCAAGAAAACAAAAGAGCATAAACTAGCGCTCACACAGTAAGGAAATTTGTTCACGTTTTTAGAGAGACAGGACAGAAAAAAATACCTGGGCTGACTTTTGATCAATTATTTCCAGTCAGTTATTTAAAATCAAAATCTTAAAATAAACAAACACAAACTTCAATATACCTACCTACACAACAACAAAAGGTTGGGATCACAAATTTGCATACCTGGACACTTACTAAGGTAATATGAGAGGACTCTATGCATTAAATAAATCACGAGTCATATTAAAAAGGACAAAGTCCGTACCTGTATGTCACCCAGGAATAAGAAACAGGCCTGTTCAAGATATATTCATTGCAGAAGAAAGGCTACACTGAAACTAACCCACTAATATACTTTTGTGCCCTTATTTTGGAAGTTAACTTTAATCTCAGCGGTCATAAGAACACATAGGCTGCAGGTATATAATAACCCATCAAGTTTAAGAAAAGTCACAAATATTAAGCTGATTTTGTCCCCCAAATTGAAGTTTATAAACACATTTATCCCTCTCCCTGGAAAATACAATCTCCCTCTCCCCCCTCCCTCACCACAGCCTGGGGTTCAGGATCATTTGAGTGCCACATCTCTCTCATCCCTCATTAGTGCCATGCCTCATTTATAAGTACCGGTAAGTGTAGTTACACGGGAGGAAAGGCACCAGTTAACAACATAGAGGTGACAAGGACACAGAGGGACTTTGTTTCACAAAAATATATCACATCTATCCTACCAACTTCCTCTATGCAAAGCACTTAACACAGTGACACCATTTATGCTCAGCTTTATGGAGCTCTCAGTGACATCAGCAACTTCTGGCTGACAGGAAAAGGCACGGTCTGGACTCTCTCCCTTTTGTTTTTGCATCTGTAGATGAGCAGACACATACTGAGGCTTTTCTCACCAACACTGCCTCTGTGCTGACAAACGCGTCAAAACTGCCAGTTAGACGTGATTAAGCTGCATTTTGCTATTGCTAACACTCACACCGAAGGCTTCCTTCTCTAGGCATTTGCGACAGGTGTCTGTGTTTTAAGTATAAGTTTGTTTCTTACAACTCAGGTTCTTTTCTCACATTCAGAAAGTTCAAATTCAGTGTTTAAGCTAAATCTAGACAAGGTATAGTTTTCTTTAAGCCACTTTAGCGTAAAGGCCATAGCTATAAGTGTGAACCAGGTCGGCTTTCCATGCCCAATTTACCCTCACAAGCAACTGACAGTTCGGTTAAACCAGCCAGCACATCCCGCCTGTATTCCCCCCGCAGGGAAACTTGGCAGGAGTAACAAATGACTCAGTTATTTCCCTGAGAGCGTCCTCCTAGCATTTTAGCTCGGTGCTAGCAGCTCAAAGCTAACCCCGCTGGGTGCGGCGATGGCCGAGCTAAATCAGCGCCACAGGTGAGACAGCCGTTCGAACAGTTGGCGTTAGTTACATAGCAGGCGGTTCACGTGTTATGAAACAGTGTTTTGTTTTTTACCTGAGTAAAATCTCCAGGGAGCTCTCGTGTTTGTCTAGCGGCCTTCCCAGCGCGCTCTTGCGGAGCTTGTTGAGCTCCTCCACGGCGCGGAGATACTCTCCCTGATCCTCGCTCGCCGGGTAAGTAGACGTTACGAATTTCGACAGCGGTTTCACCAGATCCACTTCGGACGATTTTTTCAACGGGACTGAAATAAACGTCGCCATTTCGGCCCGTGAAAGCGCTTTATTAACTCAGAAAAAACAGATGGGAACAGCGAGCCAGGGACACAAACAAGAACGATCACTTCCTGGATTGTGACAAGCGACGTCAATTACGTAATGGGAAGCGCCGAGGCGCAGCGCGCAGACTCAGTGCCGCTTTACTGAGAAATGAGCAAATGGAAAGAGAAGGAGCTTTGATCTTCCTATTTTCCGTGATTGAACTCCGCCAAAACCTGGAGTTTAATCTGCTGTAAATTGCTGACCTATATACTGCCAAATATATCTGAAATTGAAAGCTATCACGTCACTGTCACGAGGTAGAAACTGCAATCAGTGTTTTGTTTATGTTTTTGCCAGTTTCCCTTATATGTATCTTTATATATACAGATATTATAAAATGTTATTTGGCAAAAAGAAAAAAATTCAAACGAGATCTGGCCAAGAAAACAACAGAAACTGAAACAATTATAACATAACAGTTCTAAAAAATATATCATAAGCGGCCAAAGAGCATTAGATTCATTACAATGTGGAACACAGAGTATGTACAATGAAGCAGTCATAAGAATATTTACAAAACAGGTCATTTCTTTATTTTATATATTCCTCCACTGCAAATCCAAATACAGCTTATTTAGCAAAATAAGCAATGATATTCGAAATTTAACAAATAGTATACAAACAGCTGGTTGTTCAGTTTGCCTTGCACAAGGAAGCTGAACAACACCAAAGGACCTAGAAGACCACTGAAGAATTCAAAAGTGGATGATGGCAGAATACTTTCTTTGGTTAAGATAAACAACTTCACAGCATCTGTGTCAAGAGCGACGTACCATTATCAGAAAAAAGCTTCTGAATGTGAAAACAGAGGTGTTTACAACTGATCTCAGCACAGCTATAGTCAGAGGCAGAATACCTGGAGGGGTTGCTGTGCTTTGGGACAAAAAAATAGACCCTGTGATAAAGCCCATTAGACTGGATGTAGACTGGTGTATTGGTATACAATATACACAGAACAATAGTAGTTTTATCATTCTTAATATTTATACTCCCTATGAATCTTGTCAAAATGAGCAAGAATACCTCAGTAGGCTGGCTTTTATTAATGCATTTATTCAAGACAATGATACTTACAGCATATATGTTTTGGGTGATTTTAATGCTGATCTCACAGACAGCAGTTCTCAGTTTGCTGACCACTTAACTCATTTTTGTCAAGTTAATAATCTTATCTTGTCTACCAAAGTGTTACTGTCTGCAGATAGCTATACATACATAAGTGAAGCCTGGCATAGTACATCATGGCTGGACCACTGTATCTGTACAGCTGATGGACATGCAGCTTTAGCAAACATGACTATTAGGTATGAGGTAACTGTGTCAGATCATATACCTTTTGGTTTTACTGTGAATGTGGAACAAATGCCAGCAACAACTGGAAACAATATTGCTAATATTGCTACCAGTGTAAAATTAGACTGGTCAGCTTGTAGTGAAGATGATTTCTTAGCTTATCATAGTAATACCGATATACATCTGAACAACATTTCTTTGCCGAAAGAAGCTATTTTGTGCAAGGATGTCAACTGTAAGAATGCTGTGCATAAACATTTACTCTGCTCCATGTATGATGATATAGTGACTGCTCTGCATGAAAGTGGTACACTGCTTGATAAACAATATAAGCATAAGAAACCTAACATCAGACCTGGCTGGAAAGAACATGTATCCATGTACCATGATGAAGCTCGCATAGCTTATAAATGTTGGGCCATGGCTGGAAGACCTAAACAAGGCCCAGAATTTGAACAGAAAAAATGTGCGAATGCCAGATATAAGTACGCTGTTCGCTTTATAACTAAAAATGAGCAAATGCTGAGAGCAGATTCTTTGGCCAGGAAAATGTTGTGTAATAATATGGCAGATTTTTGGAAAGAGGTGAAAGCTCTTAATAACTGTAAACCATCTCTACCATCAACTGTTGAAGGTGTTTCTGGGGCAGATAACATTGCAGCATTATGGAGACAGCATTACAGTGCGTTGTTTAACTGTATAAAAAGTGATCCATATGAGGACAATCTTGACATGAGTAATGACACAATAAGTGTAAGGACACATGAAGTATATGAAGCCATTCATAGGTTGTCTGATAATAAATCCTCTGGTTTGGATCACATCACTGCAGAACATTTAAAACATGCTAGTTTAAGGCTAGCTCCTCTTTTAGCACTCTGTTTCACTGGGTTTATGATTCATGGCATATTACCAGACTCAATGCTGTGTATTTTACTGGTACCAGTTATGAAAGACAAAGCTGCAAAAGTGAGCTGTTTGGATAATTACAGGCCGATTGCACTAGCCAGTATTTTATCTAAGGTGTTAGAAAGAATCCTGTTTGATAGAGTTAGTGTGTTCATCTCTTCTCTGGATAATCAGTTTGGCTTTAAACCAAAGCACGGCACTGACATGTGCATATATGCACTCAAGGAAATAGTCAGGTTGTATAGGGCTAAAAATTCATCTGTCCTCATGTGTTTCATTGATGCCTCTAAGGCTTTTGATCGAGTGAACCACAGAAAACTTTTTGATAAATTGAAGACACGGGGAGTTCCTCAATACATCGTGAGGATTCTCTCTTACTGGTACGCTCATCAGAACATGCAGGTTAAATGGGGAAGCAGTATTTCTGCCCCCTTTGGTGTCAGCAATGGTGTCAGACAGGGTGGGATTTTGTCTCCAATTTTATTTAATTTATATGTCGATGATTTGTCCATACAGCTGAGAGCCTGTAACACTGGGTGTATATTAGGTGAAGCACTGATAAATCATCTTATGTATGCAGATGACCTGGTTGTTTTTAGTCCAAGCAGTGCTGGGTTACAGGATCTTCTTAATGTCTGTACTGAATATGGTGTGCAATATGACATTGAGTACAATGCTGCTAAAAGTGCTGTTTTGATATGTAGAACCAAGCAGGATAAACAGCTAAATTTCCCTTTGTTTAAACTGGCACAAAAAACTCTTGAAGTTCATAAAAAGGTGAAATACCTCGGTCACTTTATTACTGAGCAAATGAATGATGATGATGACATATACAGACAACGATGTAAGCTCTATGTGCAGGCAAATACTATTGCACGCAAATTCAGCTTTTGTTCACTTCCAGTTAAAGTGGCTTTGTTTAAAGCGTATTGCACACCGCTATATTCTGTCCCCTTGTGGTCATCCTACAAACAATGTAGCATGCAGAAGCTGCATGTTGCATATAATGATGCGATGAGAATCCTTTGCAGGATACCTAGAAGTGGTAGTGCCAGTCAGATGTTTGTAGCTGTGGGTGTCTGGACTTTTAAAGCACTTTTAAGAAAGTTAATGTTCAGTTTTAGAGAACGACTGGATGGTTCGAGTAACAGTATAATTTTAGCACTTACAGATCCGACAGTGAGTGGTTCCCGTTACTCATCCAGTCTCAGAAAGCACTGGTTAAAGTGTTTGTGTATTTATTGATTTATTTTAAGTAATTGTGTTTTATGTATATTATGGTTTTATATTTTTACAAATGCTTTATATACTTATTTATATACATATATATATTTAATGGTATACCTTGTGTTGTGTGTGTGGGGGGGGAGTTGTGTGTGTGTGTTTCTTGTCTTGTTTTTATGGACATGTAGTCTGCCAATAAAGATTGAATTGAATTGAATTGAATTGAAGGTGTAAACCACAGGGTACAATCAAGAACAGGGCCCTGTTTCAGGAAGCCGGTTTAGAAAACTCAGAGTGAAAAACGATACGCAGGGTTGAGTAACCCCGAACTGTCCAACTCGGAATATTCGGTTTCAGAAAGGCTGATAACAATTAGTTCAGTCAACGCGGAGTTGCTACAACCCCAAGTTAAGCACGCGCACGAGGATACATAAAGCCCCGATCAGTGGAGCACAGATTAAGCGAGTCACCATGGAGACGGAGGGAAAGAAGGCGCGGTCGACGTATTTCACAGCGCTCGAGGCGGAAATTCTGATGGCAGCATATGCCGACAGCATGCACATCATGCAGAAAAAAAGTAACACAGCCGCAGCTGCAAAGGAAAGGGAGCATGCATGGCAAAACATAGCCGACAGAGTCAATGCGTGAGTGTTAATTTAAACATTGATCTAGGGATTTCCACCCATATAACACGTTATTTTATCATATGTCATTCTATTTATTATGTTATACATTTTATTTTGTGATGTGATGTGAGCGCAGGTGCAACCCAACAGGCCCCAAACGTTCCTGGCAGCAAGTAAAAATGAAGTATAAAAACATAGTCCAAACAGGTGAGGTGTAATTGTATTATGAGCCATAGTGCTTGGTCTGTGTGTCCTATGTAAATCAATTGCAGTTAGAGGCTACAGTAATATACCACCTGTAAGCACATATTGAAATTATCTGAGCACATCACAAGTACACATTTGCCTACTCTGTATGCCCAAATGTGTGCCGTCACAGCCAACAGAAAAAAAGCGGAGGCCCGAAAAACAGGTGGGGGTCCTCCACCACCACCACCCACAGAGGCTGAGCAGTTGGCCCTCAGCCAAAACAGTGGGCGCCCTGTGGCTGAAGGCATCTCTGCGGGGACATCCTCTGTGGCAACAACCCCACAAGACACAAGTGCCTACATAAGGGGTAAATCCAAAACAATACATGGCGTGCATACATCCATTCTGCACAGTCACCTTGACCAAAATGAACTATGTCGTAGTGAAGTTACTGTCCTACTGACAGAGAATGACAGTCATCAAACAGTTAGGTGAATAAACAACACTGAGACACTTGGAAACTGTTAACGTGCTGCACGGGTGAGGGCCCAGGGAGAGACTCACACACACCGAGCTGCAGTGGTACGTCTTTATTATGAGCATAGCAGTGTCCTTTAATTTTGCATACATGCGTGTGTGTGTGTTAACCTCCCACAGGGTGAGCTCCCTGTTCCCAGAGACAGAGCGAGTAGTACATTCCGTACCTTTCCCAATAAGTGTAACATATGAACATATACCTCAATGCGACATAAAGCTCATAAAAGCGTTTCCACCCTGACACCTACTGATTTTGCCTTCCCTCAGTGTCGGTTGTCTCTGAGAGCATACTGACAATGAGGTGTATGGTGATTGGTATGTCTGGTAATTGCCATTTGCGCCCACATAAGTCATGAGTGACCTGTATGAACCCCATATTCTTCCAGTTGACGGTGATGGTGTACTGCATCTGGTGCAGCCCCCTGTTGAGCCAGACCGACATGCAGTTGTGAGTACTCGTAATACTCCACAGACTACATGTGTCAACAGTAGAACAGCAATGTTGTTAAATGTCTCCACCACAGGCACATGATGACGAAACAGTGACAGCTGCTACAGAGGAGGCCGCAACAGAGCCACACTATGAGGTATACAGTGTACAGTGGAAAATATAACAACTGACGACAATGTGGTACTATGATGACACCATGGACTTACTATGTCCCCGGCAGAGTGATGCTGGAAATGAAGAGGAAGAGGGTCCAGCCACTCCTACAACGAACCTTTCCACAGTGGGTTGTTCAGCACTGATTTACAACCAACCTAAGTAGGCATGTACTATGGATGTCAATGCTATGTCCCTTGTTGCAATAGCTCCCTGTGAAGCAGCTGTATAAGACATATCTGGCCAGGAAGATAAGAAAGTGCGACATGGAAATGGTGCACCTCCAGCTGCAGATCCAAAAGTCGAAGCTGGAGATTGTACTGCTGGAACAACAGTTAAGGGTGGGTGGAGTGATCATAGATGGACGAATCATGTCAGTGTTTGTACAACATACTAATATACGCATTTATTCTTTGTGTACAGGACATACAGGGTGACCAATAAAGGCAGTTGACCACAGTATCTGTGTATTTGTCTTGTAACATGTTGGGTTGACGGGTCACAGGAAATGGTTGTGGCATATGGTGTCTCTGACTGCTCTTCCATCCTGTACGTTCGTGGGTGGGTCAGGATGTTCATCGTGTGGATCACTGCTGTTGTCTGGTTCAGCTGGACACTGTTCACCTCTAATCGTGGCAATGTTGTGTAGGATCACACATGCCACAATGATGTCACATGCCCTTTCTGGGGTGACCCTGAGTCCACGAAGGCACTGGAACCGGGCCTTGAGCATTCCGATGGTCATTTCAACTCTGGCCCGTGTCCTGCAATGGGCCAGATTATAACGCTGCTGTGGGCCCGGTTCAGGGTCAGGGTAAGGGGTGAGCAAATAGGGTAGACATGGGTACCCCCTATCACCAAGCAGGTGGCCAGTGAACTCTCCTAGGACAGAAGAATACATGTCAGTGCAAACGTCCCTGTGGCAATTGGTCTCTGTATATTTCACAGTTACTTCGACCCACCATGTCCAAATTTGGTGCTCAGTGTACATTCCCGGAAGATTCGTGAGTCATGTACAGAGCCTGGCCACTTGGCTTCCACATTTGTGATGATGTTGGCAGCATCACATATGATCTGCCCAGTGCAGAGAACACATATTAGCATCCATTACCATGATGCCATCACTTGTTGGTGTGAAATGCTACAGGGAATTATGTACCTGTACATTGATGCTGTGGACGGACTTCCTGTTCACATAGTCTCCTTCATTTGCTGAGGGTGCAATGATTGGGATGTGGGTGCCATCTATACAGCCAATCACGCCTGGGAACCCTGGAAATTTATGTACCATTTGAGTGGTAGTTCACGTATCACCACATCATGCATTGAGTTTTGTTCATCCTGATACCTGCAATTTTGTGGAATCCCTCTTTGATGAATCTTGTGGGTCTATGACCGGGGAACACCACAAACGAGTGCAGGAGACGTTTCAGTGCAACTGTAACATTCCTGACTGCCCGACAGACGGTAGCCTTGGAAACGTGCTCAGCGTCACCGATATTGTACAGAAAGCTCCCGTTTGCAAAGAAACGGAGTGCGGTACAAAGAATATGTAATGGACTGAGCGCATGTCCGCGATGTGTCACATGCGCAATATATGGCCTGAGGATGTTATTCAAATAACTTATTGATTGTGCTGAGACACGGTAACGTTCGCACAGGAAATCATCAGGTAATGATAAGATGTCCATACGCGCTCTAATCACTCTCTCCCGGCGGAGTGCTCTGCGGAGAATTTGGGCTTCAAGATCTACTGGCTCTTCAAGGAAGGGGCACGCCATGTCTGACACTTCCTGCTGTCAGGTTTCCGACAAAGAGGCGGGGTCAGTCAGGGTTAGTTGTAGTAAACCTGCTAGGGGGCAGGTTAGCTTCACGGCGTGTGTCGTCATAGTGACTCACTGAGGCTTCAGCTGAACTCGCTTTGTGAAACCTAAAACCCAGAGTTTTCGTTAACTCAGGGTATACTTACTCAGTTTTTCCACTAAACCGGCTTCCTGAAACAGGGCCCGGGAAGGCCAGATCACACTTAACTGGAATACACCTAAGAGACAACCTGCACAGTCCTAGAAATAAATTAAATAAAACGAGCATGAACTTGAACCACAACGATGAGGAGAGATAATATAGAGAAGGAAAGGATCCGATTCACCCGATCTCAACTCCAAAACCTTTGGGTTACTAAAGATAAAACCGAAAGCAGAGAAATCCACAAACCGCAGCAGCTAAAAGGTGTCATCCAAGGCACATTTGGATGTTTTCACAAACTGTACAGCGCGACTTTATAAAAGCACTGAATATTTTACACACTATAAATTCTATTTTCTATAATTTCATGTATCCTTTCTTTTGTTTCTTCATTTTCTACGTTGTCACCAAAATGGCGAAACAGTTATGTGCAAACACTTGTCAGTAAAGGTGATTATTGAGGATAGGCATATCCCCCAGAATGTAGACCCACTGATGTGGGTTTTTGTCTGGTTTGGTCATTAATTTGCACCTGCTATATTCACTCCTCAGCCCAGGTGTGATACAGCCTCTGATAAGAGAAAACCAGAGTTTGCATGATTTTGGGTCCTAAACATCTGTTTTGGGGGCTCACAGGCAGGTGTTTTGTGCTCACAATCTGCTTGATAAACTATGAGTCAATGCAGCGCCTCATTTAATTGTCCTGCAACAAAAGGCACACCACAATTCTTTGTTGATGACCTTTAACACACTCAAAGAGATACTTTCAGTCTCCACGCCAGGTGCTTCCTGTTGATCATCTTCTTCGCGCTTATCTGTGGAACATCAGGAACACATTCTGCAAAAACTGTTGCTTATGCAGGTAGGAGCAAAATATGTCTCACCCCTAACCTTGAAAGGAGTCTATATAATGTCTGTGTCTGCAAGTGTGCATGCCTTGGCCTTACTGATGATGATGTTAGAGGTGATTTTTGACAGAAGGATATCAGCAGGGGTCAAAGGGAAGGTTTACAAGATGGTAGTGAGACCTGACGTGACGTATGGTTGGAGATGGTGACACTGATAAAGAGAGAGGAAGCTGAGCTGAAGATGTTGAGACTTTAATGTGGGAGTGAGCAGAACAGACAAGATTAGAGATGAGGACATCAGAGGGACCATCAAGTTGTTCCATCTGCGGACAAAGTCAGAGAGACAAGGGTGAAGATGGTTTGGACATGTGCAGAGGAGGGATAGTGGATTTACTGGACAAAGGATGTTAAATATGGAGCTGCCAGGCAGCAGTTAAAGAGGAAGACCACAGAGGTGGTTCATGGATGTAGTGAAGGAGGACATTGCAGAGGGTTGTTGTGACAGGATGCTGCTTTGGATAAGTTGAGACGGAGGCAGATATTCACAGTGGTCACCCCTAAAGGAAGCAGCTCAAATTTGCAAATCTATGAAGTCTAAGTTATAAATCATTGACCATCATTTTAATCTTTCTAATGCCTGAACAACAACATAATTGCCAGAATACTCAATTTAAAATAAAGGTGTTTATCAAACCTAAATAAAAATAAATAAATAAAACAAATTAACCCACTACTTTTAATTCATCCATTATTTTCATTTTGAAAGTTTAGTTTTTGGTTGAAAAAGACAAAAGACAAAAAAAAAAAAAAAAAAGATAAAGGGATGATGTAGGTCTCAAAAACACCATTACAGTTGTAATAATAAAGCAGGACACCAGACAAAGTTATGAAATCATTTATTCCCAGCACGTGGTTGTGTACATCTCCAGCATATGATACTGTGTACATAAGCATCATCATCATCAGACATTGTACTGTACATCAACAGTGGTCACCTCTCGAGCTCGCACTCTCTTACACACAGTCACACAGACAGTCACGCGGTCAGGCCTTCAGCGGACCAAAACTGCTATTCAAGAGTTCGCCGGACTCGCTCTATTAATGTCTGAGCTGATGACCACAGCTTTACTGCGCTGCGGCGCTCACGTCCTCCTAAAACACCACAAGAGCTACAGTCCTGGCTCTGGCGCGTGGGGAGACAAAAGCTTTTTTTTTTTTATTTAGTCTCGACATTGTTTTATTTATTTTGTTCTCCTTCTCGGTTAAGAAGAGGGGAGGGGCAGTAGGACTACTGACTACACATCAAGCTTGAATTTTGTGAATTTCTTCAGTGCAGGCTTGGTCTCTAACGTCTGGAAAAAGACAGAGGGGTTACAGTCACTGACAAAAATTACCATTTCCTACCTTCCCCCATCTTCCACATGCTCTTTACTACATTAGCAAGCTAAAACACGGTTTCATTATACCAACAGGAAAAAAGTTTTTTGTTGTTTTTTTTTTATTTTTTTAAACTGACATAATGAAGTCTTTGCAAGAAAAGAAAAATGATACGAGTGCACACTTAGACACACACACATTCAGACACTGACACGCTCAAGTGTACGCACTTCAAAAATGCTGAAACACCGTGTACCAAAAATCATTATGTCGACTTAACTGAACCCCCAGGAGCAGTGAGAGGCTTCCCGTCACTTTTTCAAAGATAAGGGCGCTCGAAAGACACGACTTCCTACATTCAGCTACGTAAAAATACAAGGTGGATGTGGTGCTGTGAAGGTTTTCTCCTCTCCAGAAATAAGACTATTGAAACCAGGAGATAGCGGGTGTTTGGTGTTTTTTCTTTGCAAAGCAGATCCTGGAACAGAGGGTTTATTACTTTTGCGCACAAGCAATGCTGCTAAATTTGACTTAATCGTCTCTTAATGCTTCTAAGGTGTCCAGAGTCAGGCAGAAAGAAAAAAAAAAAAAGCCGATGAATCTAAAAGCCTGTTTGGTCCCCATGATAGGAGGTTTTAGGATAGGCTGACTGTTTTCTTAAGAGGTTTCGTCGTTTTGCTTTGTTTTTCCTTCTTGCACACAAACGGCCAAGAATCACATGTCTCTGAACGAGTGTTTCAAAGTCAGTACACAAAGCAGAGGAGTCAAATATGAAGTGTATGCGCTGTGTGTGTGTGTGTAAATGTGAGTTAAAGATCGCTCTATTTAAAAAAAAAAAAAAAAAAAAAGCCAGTATGGCACCAGAAACACGTAAATTCAATGAAAGAAACGGCTGATCCATAAATAAAGCACGAAGTAAAATGAGTAAAAGCTCAGAATAAACAGGACGTGCATCGGGAAAGCTGGGCGTGACGTCGCGTCAGCACAGAGATATGGCTGTAAATCACTGAGGACGACTTCGCGAGACGAGAGTTAATGAAAGCAGTCAGTCTGACAAAGTCAAAGAAAAACAAAAAACATCTACAAAACACCCGTTTCTTTCCGGGGGTTACCAAGCTTGGCTGATCAATACGTGGTTGGTTAATTAATGGTTTATTAAGACAAACCCATCGAGAATGTTAAACAAGCAGGGCACGGTGGGATTCTCCTTTAAGCGAGTTAGTATGAGATCGCATGCTGTTCAGCAGTACAGGTTACCAAATACTGGCCTAGTGCTGGTTGTGTGCGTTGTGAAGGAAGGGCAACGAGCAATAAGGAAACGCTTTCCTTCTCCTGCCGACCCCCACTCCTCTCCCGGAGCCGCCACCCTCCGATCTCCACACAAAAACCATACAAAAGACAGAAAAATAAAATAAAAAAATAAAATAAAAATACATAGAACATTGCTAACTTTCCCCCCTTTATCCCACATCCCACCGGTCTCTCTTCTTTGAACTAAATCTCCTTCGTTAATAATGTTTTCAATATGAAACAGTGGACACACCCATGTCAGATTCTAACATTTACATGGCTTTAGCGCAGTCTGTCTGCTTCCCGTCGAGCTATCGCTTAGAGAGACAGGGAGGAAGAAGAGGGAAAGAGTAGAGGCAGGCAGAGGGATGGACAGAGGGAGGCTTCAGCTCCAAAACAGAGGGTGGAGAATTAGTGATGCCATCTGTCCTCCTCACTACTTCAAGATTAGATGGAGTCCTTCGCCCGACTCATCTGCAGAGAGGGGGAAAAGTGAAGGGAGACATTACATCCTCGTCTAAAAGTGATCTAGGTTGTGGCTTTCTATCTGTTAGCAGAGACTGCTGACCTTTGACAGTGCTGATTAAAAAACAGCTCTCGTCAGGGAAGTTGTAAACCATCTGTGGGAGAGAAGTAAAAAAACAAAACAGGGTGAAGCGCTGGAGCTCATGAAACATTCTCAGCAGGTTAAAGGTTTGTTTCGGTTGCACACAGGTCCGACTCTGAAGAGCGACACAGTGTGTGTGACACACACAGAGCCCATAAACAACATGCAAATAAGATGATGGCGCCCGGTTATTCCTCTGTAAGCTGTGAGTGTTTGTAGCTCAGGAGGCAGAGCAGATCATCGATAACTGAAGGGTTGGTGGTTCACTCCTCGGCTCAACACGGGTATTTTTCACTTGTTAGGCAAATGTGTAAACCACTACACTAAACCAGATCTCAAACCCACAACTTCTATGGTGCCTTATTTCTGAGCACGGTGTTTGTGGAGGTATTGTACATCCTGAAAGCTGAGTGAAAAGGACGTCACCATGTCCACTAAAGCACACAGTGAGGCATTTTCCTGTTTATGGGTGGACTGTGGCTTGGGAGGTAGAGTGGGTCTTCTGTGAGTATCCTTGAACCCCAAATTTCCCCTGAAGCATCAGTCTGTGTGTGTGTGTGTGTGTGTGTGTGTGTGTGTGTGTGTGTGTGTGAGATTGTTAGAAAGTACTTAAAGTAGAGGTTAAACGCATGTGTGTGTGAATGCTCTCAGTGCACTAGCAGGGCACCAACCCACTTACCATTTATTCCACTGTTTTTTAATTAAAGACTTCCACTTCATGAGTCTTTCAGGGCCATGAATGTGACACTCAAAATATAGAGAGAGTGAGTGTGTGTGTGTGTGTGTGTACCTGGTCGCTTAGCAAGATGTGTATGCCTGTAGGACCCTGTCGGTACACCTGGTTGATCGTTCCCAGTGGAATGCTGCACACGCACGCCATCTTGCGGATGAGTTCTGCAGCTGTGAGCTCCTCTAGATACAGAGCATGGTACACTGCACAGAAACACACCAGACCGGTTTCACGGTCATGATAATAATCACAGACGGCATTTGGTCCCTGATTAATATCAGCAGCATCTGTTCGTCTTTACCGTGTAAACCAGAGGAGAGACAGTGTTCTCCATTTTCGTTAGTGCTGTGTCTGTCCAGCAGGGGGCTCTCTTGAAGGGACTCCTTACAGACATATATTGTCAGCCTGGGACGCACTGACCTGCATACACAGAAAACAGCGTGGGTGGTGTATCACAGAGCCTGGAGCTGGCATGATGGGAGATAACTCGCTGTGTTTTTGTTGTGGGTGACATCATGTTATGTCTCTGTCTCTCTTTAACTTGTTTTTTGCTTTGTATTTACCAGAAGCAGCCACTCATGTGTGACCTACCTGGATTTGAGTGCATTGAAGAGCCTGATCCCATCTGCTGGCCCACAAATCTGGACTAGATCGTCCCGGGTTAGCTTTAACAAATCAGAACCTTAAAACAAATAAATAAATAAAAAGGGAGGACATCTGGTCACTTCTAATACACGCGCACGTCTTTCAACATCATGACCACGCCTGACCACGCTGTGTGTCTGACAACCTGCCTGTGCATACCTGAGAAGTTAGAGAAGAGCCGTGTGTAGGAGCTGAAGCGATTTTTCAGCAGCCACTTCTGTGTGTCCTGTATGGAGGCAGTGGCGCCCAACTGCTGTAAAGAGGAGCAAACAGGGGGTCGAAACATTAACACAACTCAGCCCTACTGAGCTAAACCATATTTGGGTTAAAACTGAGGGCACTAAAGCCTCTTTTCCACTAGAACCACCAGCTCGACTTTTAGGGTTTTCAGGGCTCGCAAAATCGCAAAGAGTGAAAACTTCAAAAAGCAAATGTCCTAGATCTTGGTTCCACTTGCCTCTTACCTGTGATTTCAGTGGAAATTTCCAATTCAGAATCTGACACAGACTGATTCATGTCCTACGCAGTTCTTGCAAGTTCATAGAAATTTCTGTTCAATTAGAACCAAATATTTGAGTTGATGATTGTAATTTGTTGTTGTAATTTGTGTTTTAAATATTTTTAGATTAATGTATAATATTGTAAAGGAAACAAAACATAAATCAAAATTTTCTTTTATTTTTTTTTAGGCTACTTAAATTTATTTTGGGCTACCAAAAACTGAAAAGTGCCTGCCCCAAGGGCTACCAGGGATTTTGAAATTTTGCGAGCCCTGGTTTTATATTAGGTGGTAGTACCTGGTACCACAAATATGACGCCAACAGACTGCATGACACTGATTGGCACAGGAGTGACATCACTGGATGACTCATGAGTGATGCCTTTTTTGAAAGCCGGAAACGGGGGAAATGGCGACACATGAAGCGGTGCAGACATTTAACATCAGTTTAGCAACATGTATATCAACGCCTCAATGTCCTCCATTGTTTTTTAGCATCACAGGAGTTAAGAGCCACCTCGCTATAACAACCCCACCCACATTGAGCTTTACTGACTTGCAATAGAAAATGACCAAAACTGAGTAAAGTTGAATCGAGCAGACGCTAGTGGAAAAGAAACTTAAGACAATTTCAAATAAAACACAAAGAGTGGAAAAAAGTCATGGATCCAAACTCAACTGCAGAGTGGAGGTGAGACATTCGTCAGTCACCTACACCATTTTCTCCTCTCTGTAACTGAAAACACTACATTTCATATTACACAGAGATATAATGGCAGATAAATGGGAGGAAATACGCTTTGAATGTTCGAATGCAGCTCAAATTCATGGAGAGAATTCAAATGAAAGGTAATAACAGCAGAAAAAGTTATCTAAATATCTGCTGGAATAAATGTTGCTGCTCATCAGAAACAAACATGGATTTAACCACAGCAGCAGTCGGTACTGCGATTGTGTCACTTACTGAAACTCAATAAAATCTTAACCCTGTGTCATTAAGGGAGGAAAACGTATCATGTGACATGGCAGCAGGTGTTCGTCACAGCAGACGTTTTAATTTGCGATTTCAAGAACAGAACAAATGTTACTAAAACCATTAACAGCGCCTCTGCACTGTTCAGCCGAGTCGTTACAGCCTGACAGTGACTCAGCACACACGCGGCAAAGCAATCAATTACGTCATCATCTACACCCGAGTCTCTTACACCTCTGTTCTGTTCGTGCAGGTGTGTCACTTTTCACTAACCTCTGAGTTGCCATGGCTGCCAGGGTCTGCCTGGTGATTGGGTGAGGACGAGTCACTGGAAAACAGAGACGTTGATTTAAGACCAGTATACACTTTACCTAAAAAACAGAAAGCTCTCTCACTCACGCACACACACTTTCAAGGTACCTGTCCAGTACTGAGGAGGTCGTGTAGGTCGACAGTGGGGTGGAGGCGAAGGAGAGAGTAGCTGCCTGGTTGGTGCTGGTGTAGGCGTTGTCTGGCCAAGGAGAGCACTGTGGAAAGCGCACTTATTGATACAAGCAGCTCAAACTACACAGAAACAACAAGTGAAAGACATTTAGCTCCATCTAGCCTAAAGTCAAGTTCAGTACAACATCCCCTAAACAGCAACTGACGGCCTCACTAATCAACAATAGGTCCTAAAAAAGGTGGCAGACAGTGTGTGGAGTGATTAAGAGGAGGAAGAGGAGAGCAGAGCAGGATGCTTACACTGCCTCTTTTGGCCAAGGAGTCGCCACAATCAGCGGGAAGTGTCCGCTTGCTGGACTTTTTCAGCTCATGGTCGCCCGCATCCTCTATGATGGGCTCAAGCCTCGTCTACATACAGACACACAGCAGAGATTAACCAGCCAGTGGTTATCACACAAACAACTAAAACCTCCAACTCGATATGTGGGGAACAGATAGAGGTGTGGTTATCACCGTAATTATAGTCCAATAACATTTGAGCGCATTTTAAAACAGTCTGAGGAGAGTTTCACCCTCACCCGCCAAACACCGAAAAGTCACAGAGACACTATTTCACAAAATAAATGTAATATATTTGATAAAAGGCAATTCTTTAGACTTCATTACTAACTGATTTTAATACAAGCTGCAAAAGATTCAAAGTGGTTTTTTTCCTCTTTATGCAACAAACTGCAAACCATTTTCCTCCAAGCGAGAAGTTATGTCACTGCAGCAACAGTGAAAATGAATTAAAAGCTGGGTCTCTGATAAAAGGTGCAGAGCATGATTGATGCTAATAAATAAAGGCTGGCCAGCCCTTACTGATGGAAGAAACAGACCCGTCTGGCTGTTGGGGAAGCTGACGAATGTCGGCTAAAATGTTACGCATGTTCTGATATAAACCTTCCGACAAACCGGCGATCTTTGGGGAGAACCACCACCTCGCCCACAATGTCAGCTGGGAAGGACTCCAGACCCCAAAACCCTGAACTGGATGAGGTGTTAAGAAAACTGATGTTCTGACATAGGTGGTTTTATGTTTGTTATATTTACAGTTTGTCCATGTTATGCTTTATGACTCAGTCACACTACAGTAAAAATAGAACGACATCCTCTTTTTCGCTGGGAAAACTTTCATCAATCAGCCGGTGATTCTTTTGCTGCAAGTAGTTGCAGCTACCAATTAGGGCCGACTGTCTGACATCCTTGACCTCTGGGTGACTTTTTGTTTGCAAAGTGATTGAATGGGAGGTAACCTGTCTCTATGACAGTCAGTCTGACTGTCATAGACTGTGGTCTAATTTATAGGCACACCTCGTCTGTGATGCATCTCTTTGCAACAGTGGCTGTATTCTGGTTATATTCTTGTTTAAAAGCGAGGTTGCCGAGCACCTGTACTGCTGTACAGGTGCTCGGCAACCTCGCTGTACTGTATTGCAAGTCAAATGTGAGTGATGTTTAAGGGGGGTGTAGATATGAGAAGACCCTGAACAATCTCACTTATATAATCAGCTAGAACAAATTAAAATAAATCCCTTTTGTCACATTAACACAACTATTTAGTCGAGACCAGCTATTCCCAAACTTCACACCCCTGCAGCTTCATTTGAAACATAAACATTTTCAGTGGCACGCCCAAACCTTCAGTAAAAACGCCCAACTGATGGTCACACATACCTAACAAAGCATTTCCTTTGTGCTTTCATTTATTCATGCTCCAGTGATGAAATTGTTGAACCTGATCTTCTATCAGCAGCTTTAGTTTCAAAATTAAAATCTTTACAATTAGTGACAAGAAAAAGTTCAGGAGCAAAAAAAAAAACCCCATAATTAAGAATAACAATAAATAATGGCAATTTTAAAATGAATTACAAAACACAAGTCAAAACAAGATTCTAATATAGAAACACTTTTGATTTTAAAATAACCCTAAAAAGATGTAATCCTACAGAATCCAATAAGAAATAAGCCAAAAGTTTATTAGTTGGTTATAAAACATAAGTAAAATAGAAATATGTTTCTCATCCTGCAGGATTTAGTCGTATAAACGCTCCACAGATTAAAATTAGACGGTCCCATCCATTTACATTTCTAATATAGGAGAATTAAAAATATCAGTTAACTTAATTTTCACTGCGAGCGAGCAGGAGGGAGTACATAAAAGGAACAGCTCAGGCTGTAGAGACGATGTTAGAGAGGCAAGACCGCCTGAACGTGTGCAGGAGGGATACTGGGCACACTGGACCTGCTGTGGCCCATTCAGACCCCATAGGGGGTTGCAGCCCACACATTGGGAATCATTGGTCTAGACAAACAGTTGAGCTGACAATAAAAGTCTGTTCAGTATCTGAGAAAATATGGAAAAACCACACAAAGTGACACAAAATCCACTTCAGTTGTGTGCTGCAAGTCGACTAGCTGATAGCTGGGCACAGAAATACTAACCAGTTATCCGGTTGTTGTTTCACAGCAGCAGCGTGCCTCTGATTTGGTGAACAAATGAGGCGGAAAGAAGGAAAGATGACAGCCGTGTGAACAAACACGGGTCTCCTAACATTAAACACACCTGGCAAACTAATGTGACATCAAATCTGTGCCACTGTGAAAAACATTTGTGATTTTTTTACATTTAAAAAAAAAAAAAAAAAAAAGACCACCTCCCCCCAAATAAATCAAAGGAGGGTTTTTATTTTTGGGCTCAACGCGATCGTCGTATTTTTGATGATCTGAGGTTTAAAAACGCAGTAACTGATTGTTTCAGAGTCCCTGACATTTATACACTTGAATGTGAGAAACAGTGAGAAACCACGGCCAACGAATTAAGAGGATTATATGACTTCAGCAGCTTTCTGAATAAAGTTATTGCTGTTCGTTAGTTCTTAAATCCAAAGCATTGTAATTTTCAGACTGGTTGGCAGTGATGGAGTCTTTTGTATTATGAACAAGAACTGAACCTGGAAGCTTGTTAGTATTATAAGCTAGTTAGTGTCAAAGTCACATAAAGCCTAGGAGTTCACAGCAGCCCTGTACCGACCTCTGACAGGATAGTGGTATCGTAAGAAGGCTGGTACTTTTCCTTCTCTTGAGCTGTGCGTTTCTCCATCTTCTCCCTGTCAGTCTTTTGCTTGCGATCTGCCCCCTTTGGCTAAACAGGAAGCAGAGAAGAAGAGATGTAACTGGTGAGTGCTGGCACAGTTTCAAACGTGCCCTGTTTAAGATTGAGTGAGCACCTTGAAGACTTTAATTTGGCAGGAGGCAGAGTGGAGGTGCTCCGTGTAGTCTCCGCCGTCTCCGAGGGCGAACGTGTCGATCTGGATCCTGAAGGGGACGCCCTTCTCTCCGCCGTGCTTCCTGGGAGTGAACTCCGTGCTAATGCAGTGCACCTGCAGACGGCGGGTAGACACGATGAAGTCAAAACGTGTTTGATGTGGAAATTCAGCAGCACGCTGAGCAGGTGGCTCAAAGAGAGATGTATGTATGTGTGTGTGTCTCTCTGTGGTTTGAATGAGTGTCAGAGGATGTCTGAGTGTTACCTGCACAAACACAGAAGTTCTTTTGTTCAAGTCCCACAGAAACTCTGCAGCATTCAGCTGGGAGGGGTGAGTCTTTGGCTCCACAATGCCCACTGACATGGGGATATCTGATACACAGACACACACACACAGATATTTGAGTTACAAATCACACACATGAACGGGACAGTCTAAGCAAACATTTCTCGGCAGGCATCTTTACCGATGTCAAGGAGACGGTCGCCAGGACGGTTCCACTTCCATCCCTCCAGCTGCTGGTGCTCTGTGTACTGCAGCCGACGGTCGTGAAACACCACTCGCACTATGCTCTACACACACAGACACACACATTAGATATAAAGTGTCCTGTCTACAGAAACAGATGCATGATTGTCCTCGAGCTGTGAGGATCCTCTCACCTTCACCATCTTGTTGTTGAGCTCCGGTAACTCCCCTGGCTTCCTGTTGTCCAACATACGCACCTCATAAGACTGGCCTGAGTGAGAGTAGATGAACATTAAAAAACAAAACACAACAACAACAAAAAAGAAAGATTTAACAAGGAACAGTGAGTATATACATATTTGAATTTAACACACTCAAAAAGGTACAGGCTCATTATTATTGTTGTAAATTTATGAATGACACTGCAGGAATGGTTCCTCTGTGTTTTATTGCACTTTGTGTAAAGAACTTTGAAATGCTAGTTGTGATAAGTGCTATGCAAACAAAACGTTATCATAAATCCTGGACTCTCTCACTGGTCTGCCTATCGACTCTGTAGTTACAGAGTTTAACCTTATCAAACTTCCAGGAACAAATACCAAAAACACAAAAAAGTAGATACAGAATCCTCTGAGTGCTGCTGTGGAGACCACTTGCATTTTATACTCTTTAAATGATCACACCTGAAGGTAAATTTGCCTTTTAATTCTTGATTGAAGTTTTGTAAAATCACCCCAGTGTGGTATAAAGTTGTGTCACTGCTGCAGTGGTTTATGTTTCAGTTTGTGTGAAACAGACAAAAACACATGCATGCCCAAGTAAACCGTCTTTCCTAAAAAATTAGCACAAATGCTCACACTGCACAGGCTGACCTGTGAAGACACCGCTCAGGTATTTTGTTTATTCATGCTCACTCCAGTTTAATTACATGCAATTTAATCCAGCTTTATTTATATAACACGACTTCACACCAACAGTCACCTCAAGGTACTTTCTATCGCTACAATATGAGCAATATAAACCCCAACGATCAGAAAATACCTGACCCTGCTCTCTATCAAACTCCTTCACAGGCTTTATTAGAATATTTTATTGTTATATGTGAAGCAGAAACAGACGTTTAGACCATATGATGAATTTCTTACTTTGCTGGTTTTGTTTTTATACAAAACAATTCTAATAAAAAAGTAAGTTAACTTGTAAATCTTGCACTTTTAAAGTAAAAATTACAGGCAAAAAAAACAAACAAGCGAATAAAACACTGAGTTGGACAGATAATCATTATTAATGCACTGAGAAAGTAAAAGTCAGTGGGGGTAATGGAGTGTTTGGAGGGCAGTACAGTGTTACACAAAAACAAAACAACTTTTTCCAAGAGAAAAAACAAAATCTCGTCTGTATGACCAAACCACCTTTAAACAAGGCCCCTGAGCTGTGTTTAAATAAATAAATAAAAACTGTGTGTATTGATATGCTAAATAACCTGGAATAATAACGTCTTGTTATGCATTCAACGTGCATTACAATACATTTCAGTAATAGGCAGATCTTAGTGTGTCACGTCGAGGGCACACAAGGCTGGCATTCACATCAGTAAGAGTTTCATTTTACAGTGATCACACCGAAATGCATTAAATTAATGCGCTCATTATTTATTGATGTTGGATTGTTGACAGGCAGCCATGCAACACAAACTGGGTCGTGTAAAACCGGGTCAACAACCCCCCCTCCCAAAATCACCTGCCGTTCTTTAGGTCTCACCTTGGTTTAGGTATGTGAGCGTTTCGTCATGCAGCTTGACAGCGGGCGAGGTGGCGGTGCACAGCACATACTGGAATGGGGGATTTTTGGTCTCATTTTCAGGAGGGAGGCTGGAGTCCTCCTGCTTAAAGATTGGCAGAGCCAGCACATCACTAGGAGGGGCGAGAGAGACAAACAAGTCAGCGAGGGAAAAACAAAAAAAAACAACAATAAAAGAACAGTTGTGAGCGATAAGTTTTCCCCGTTAGGAGCTGATTTGGCGTATTTTCCTTGGCACTGGCCTCAATTTTTTTCAACTAGCTTTTGTCTCAAAGTTAGTTTGAATCTCCAGCACCATGTGAGCTCCATCCTGATGACAACATAATCACTGTGACCTTCCTGAAGGCAAAGGAAATCGTGTATTTATGCATCAGTACTGGACGACCTTCTCTCAAATGTTTGTGTGATTTTAACACTCTCACTTCACTCTTGATATGTCACTTTCAGTTGGGCAATATTTCCCTGTCACAGTGTGGAATAATTCAATGGATCACCTTTTTTTAGAATAAGTGACGAAGACTATCCATCGATCAAACTGTCTCTCTAATTATGTATGCATGAGTCCGCAGGAGGATAAATGAACAGAAACACCCAGAGATAGCCTTAGCTGCTGACATATACCATCTCTCACGCTTGGCAGGCACTGTAGACAACGTTCCCGTACTTGGCTCACCCTGACAAATGCTGTGGGAGTGTCAATGAGGGCACAGAGAAGGGTGAGGAGTGTGTGCATGTGCAAAAAAAGAAGTCCTATCTGTCCAAAAATATGTAGATCAGGGCATCTCATTACCTGGAAAACTAATCTGGAGCCAAACTAAAACCACCTTACCAAATTTCAAATAATTCCTGCAGCACCTTCCTCAAAACAACGAAGTCTTTCAAAGAGCTGCCTGCTAGATTTATCCTGCCCCGTATCGCTTTCTCTCAATCACTTGCCGGTGTGTTTTCTCTGCAGAGTGAGCGAGCCCAGGCAGCACCAACATGGGTGCCACAGCCCAGCTGAACCATGCTGCCCACGAAAACTGCATCTGCTTCCTGAAATCTGAGGAGCTCGTTCCACTGAATAACACCGAGACATTCTGTTCCCATCAGCTGCTGACTCCAAACACACCCACGACCCACCCCTGCACCACAGACAGACAGCAGTATGTCTGAAGCACAAACTAATACTGTCAATGCATACCATCCCCTGAATACCAGTAATCTTGCTTACACACATAAGCGACAGGCACACACCTACGTCATGCTCAGATAAACACACGCTAAAAGTAGACGGATGCAGATAAAGCACATGTATGCCCTCGGCGGGCTTGCCTTCATCATGCAAATATCACGACCTCCCATTAACCTGTTACATAACAGTGCACGCATACTAAGAATTACTAATTGAACAGGTGGTTTATAACAAAGTTATTCAGCTCAGTCTTTCCACACATATCGACTTCAAGATATATTTGGTGACTCTTTTAAACATTAGGAATTTATTTATTTACCCCCCACCCAAAAAAAAAAAAGGAAAATCCAATGACAAATGACCAGCAAGTCTCAACCTTTCCTGTACTGGTATTGTGACAGTTCACACCATCATTCAGCTGCTTCCCCAGAGAGGTTCTCGTCCCCTTGTCGGATGTACTATGACAGCACAGTTGCAGGAAATGCACATGCATCCTCTGCAGACAGATTATTCTCAAGTAATGCTGCCCAGCCAGTGTAAATATGCACCATCAGCATAAATGCTGGAATAACCTGACTAACCAGAAACCAGGGAAAAACTGGCTTGTTATTATATTAAAACCAGAACTATGAAGATAAAATTTGTTACTAGACTGCATGTTTATTAGCCTCGGCGTGTACAGGCAGGTGAAATATTTTGGCAAAAACCAACACAATGTGTTTAAATAAGGGGTTGGGCCAGTAACACCTGAAAACCTCCACATGCTGGCATTCATCTTACAGCTCTCTGGAAATCTACTGCAGGGATGAATGCCAATATTCCAAAAGACACTCCCTTATTTGGTCTGTTGATGGTGGTCTTTGGTACAAGAGGGCACAGACATTTAAACTGGACTAAGATCAGATGAGTGTAAAGGTTATAGCATAGGACTGCTATAAGCTGTGGGTCAGTGTCATTGAAAAACTAACTCTGCATTGATCTGAAGAGACATGTTCCTCTAATAAAATAAATGGGTCCAACATCTCAGAGTCACCAGACTCCCAACAGTTCAATCAAAGTTTGCTGCTGGAGAAAAACCACTAGTATGCTTATGGACTGCCTGTGTGGTGAAACAGTTTTAGGATAAATATAACCATGCAATGAGAAATAAATACATAAATAAATTTTTGATTTCCAATACTATTGGAGTCACACACCCCCCCCCAAAAAAAAAACAAATGGGCCAAACATGATGGTGTGCTAGTGTAAAAAGATACATTAAGTGTATTTACAGTGACTAAATTGCTGCTACATTTTCTGAAGAAAATCATTCAGGAGGAAAGCAAGAGTTTCAAAAATGTCAGAGTTAAAATATTCAGACTAAAAACATATGATCATGGATCACTGCTTAGAGAGGTCAGGAGCAGGTAAACAGAAAAAAAATACTGGCTTCAATGACAAAAGATGAGGTGCGTATATGTCCTGAATTGAGGGAGGAAAAAATGCTTGAGCAATTTCATTTATAACCTAGAACAGCTCCATTAAAAAGAGTCTAAATTCAGTCCCATCCGCCTAGACATGTGCAGCCACTTGTTTTCACATAACCCTGATTATGAGAAACAAAGCCACAGACCTGTTCTTAAAACCAGAACAGTGTCTTCCTGACTTCCTGGATGTAACAAAAACTTTACCCATGTCCTTGCAGCATACACGTGCATTGAGAAACAGTGCAGACTGATAAAAAAACAAAAACAAAACATCTTTGTCCCTGGCAGTATGACACGTGTCCCCTTCCCTGCCTTTGTGTGTGTTTAGAGAAATTAATCTTCATCCCTGATCGTGGCACCCCGCAGTGACTGCTCGAGTCCAAATCCCAAAACAAAGAGAAACCATAACACCCAACACAAAGGGAGTAACGCACCCAGGGGGGCTGTAATGTTAACACTCAGAGAGCTGTTCTTGCCAACGACCCACTGAAGCTGGGACTGGCATGTTGTCTTCAGTCTCTCTAACCTCATGCTGTAGGCTCCAGCGCCCAGCTCCTGCCCGATGCCGGACAGGCTGGCGTCGAAGTCGTGAACCAGCCCCGACTCGATGGTGGCGTCGTCCATCTTCAGCACCCAGGCCATCGGCCCCAGCTCCTTGTCCTCGGCTTCTACTCGGATGGCCGCCAGCTTGCTTCAGGTACGAGAGGTCGGCTTATAGAGGAAGTGAGCTTTGCAGCTTCTGAATGACACCCGTGAGAGGAAAGTTATGCTGCTAGCCCGCTAGCCGCTCCCTGGCAAGCTGGGCAGGCGAACCGGTAGCTTTCCACAGAGACTGGATTCATTGCCATATCTCCACTCGAGTTCTGAGAGTTTATTTTCGCACAAAGGGATGCTCCAAGACAGGCAGAATGCCTGAAAGTAACTTAGAACCCACTCAGCGAGTAAATAGTTAGTCGTGACTGAAGATCCGAGCTGATTGTCAGCATGCTAATGTTAGCTAACAGCTAGCTTTAAAAAGGAAGCTTAAGCAAGCTAGCCTGAATTCAGCAGCGCCTTTGTTGCTTCAAGTATCGAGTCTTCATACAGTCCGACTGACGTTTGTTCAGCAGAACGACACAAGCAGAAGGAGGAAAAAATATCGTTTTAATCCACACACCGCATCCCACGCAGCGCCCCGCACCAGCTGTTGCTACCGAGCTATGAAGCTAACTAGCATCAACTTCACTTGCTTTCAGCTACGTCCGGTGACCTAAGAGCGGCTCTCCTCTGGCGCTCCCTCTACCATCCCACTCCGCGCTCCTCTTCTCATCGCGGGGCTGGAATCACCGCCGGGGCTCCTTATTTTTAACACGCAGTCCGTTAACCATCCAAAATGAAGCGTTTGACACAAAACAGAGCATCAACATGGCTCCCTCAGCACACAGACTGTCGGTCTCTGAAGCCCGCAGGGCTGCCACCGCCAGCCTCGGGAAGGATGCCAAAGACTGAGTCCAGCCAATCAGAGGCCGCCCTCTGTGCCCAGCGCAGAATTATTAGCCAATCAGCAACCTTCGAGCTTCCGTCATTGTGTCCAACTGTAGTTGCGCTCTGCCTCCCTGAAACTATAACACATATCTACAAAAAGTCGTTACTGTCAAAAAATATGAACCCTGTAGGCATGCAAACACCCCTCAGTGTCAAGTAAAAATAATGTTATATCTCTGATGCAAATACAGCGACAGGGCGCTGACCTTTTCACCGAGAGTTATTTATTAACAGGTATTGTTGTTGCTCCAAACACCCACACTGTGAGGATATAAACTAAACCAAACATTTACATTTGAGCTGTACATGAGCGGATACCTCGTATAGCCGCTGTTCTGTCTCTGTAGGGGGGCTCGGAAGTTTTCAGTGTACGGCTGCCAGAACAACATCGCGTCTCATCAACCCTCTCCTCACTTCTCCTACACATAAACACCACTCGGCCCGGTTCCGACGACGAGGTCCAAACGGGAGATCAGTGTTTCATTCATGTCAGTGTCGAGCAAGAAGAAAAGTCCAGTCCACAGAAGATGGCTGCAGACATTTTGCACTCTCTGGTCAATAATTACGCACCGCTCGGACCCTGGACGTGGCGCACTCTCAAGTCTGGTTTTCTGAGTGGGGCACACACGCTATTTTGGCCCTGAAAGGGAGGGGGAGGTGGAGGGGAGGCCCGCCTCATGACTTAAAGTCCTTCTGTCTGACTCAGGAAATTCAGAATATGGACATAAACACACGACAGTCAACACCAAATATGCAAACATCAAAGAACACAAGGGAGTAACGTGACTTGTCTAGCATGGACAGAACTAAAATTCATGTTGCATAAGTGTTGGATAACACTTGTTCATTTTAAATGAAGGATTTGCAATGGACAGCTTGTAAAAAAAAAACTAATAAAAAAAATCCCCCCTTCAGTTTAAAAATATATGAATACAGTAATTACTACAATAAAAAAAAAAATCAATCAGTTCTTGTACATTTGAATAATGTAATAAATAATGTTTTTAAATTCAGTATGTATATAGGTGTACAGAGGCCGTTTTAGCAGTCATCACTCATGTCTTCCACATTTAGTGTCACCAAAAGCAAATTTATCATGTAACTCTAGTTACATAAATGCACAACTGAAAACTGCTGTGTTGGTTAAAGAAGCAATGATCAGGCGAGTAAAGACTGAAGCTATTTGGTCACAATGACACCAGGTGCATTTGGAGGAATAAAGGTGAGGCTTTTACGCCTAAGAACACTACCAAGTGTCAAGCATCGTGGTGGTAGCATCGTGCTCTGGGGCCGTTTTGTTGCCAGTAGTACACTAGACAAATTAGCTAGAACTTTACCTCAAATCAACATCTAGATGGTTGAAACTTGAAGACAGTTAGGTGTTCCAACAGGAGGATGATCCCAAACACACACGACAACTGGCTTTGTAATAGATAAAGTAGGGTGACATTACATTGCTGGAGCAGGCTTCCCAAAGCCACGACCTCAATCCTATTGAAAATTTGTGAAAGAGCCCTAAAAGCCAGATCCTTACCAAGAAACCAACTGATTTAAATGAACGCTATACCAGACACCAGAAGCTTGTTGATGCCTACCACTTTGCCTACAAAGCACTTTGAATCACCTTGTTGTTGAATTGTGCTATACAAATAAACTTGCCTTGCCTTACCAAGAGAGTGTAGTTGAGGTGCGACTCACTAAGGGACATTCACCAAATATTAGTGACATGTGAGCACACATCACCTTATATGGTTTACAGAATATCCCAAATAAACTCAAACCTGTGCATTTCTTTGTAACTAAAGTCCTTAAAGGTGTATGCTGAACAATCATTTCACCCTGCAAAAAGAACCGTTACAGTAAATACACTGATTCTCATTTAGCACTTGTCTACTCTACCTGCTCAAGTGCTTTCTATCCAACATTCCCACACATTCATACTCCGACAGATGGATTGGAGTTAGATAACTTGGGGTTAGTATCTTACCCAAGAGCTACATGCACCCCAGTTCAGGGAAATCATGGAAAGTCTAAAAACAAACCTTCCTTTCCGACCAATAACACCCACTTTTCATAACAAGGTCTTCTTGTTCTAGGAAATTAAAGCCAATTTAAGCAGAAAACTGTCAAAAAGTCAAGATTTCCAAGCCAGGGAACAAGCACGGTTAGTTGTTACCTGCAAAACACAAGAGTTGATTTAAAATGCAAATTTTAAGTATGTAAAACTGCTAAAGTATACCACATCCATCTTCAACAGTGTAACTGATATGTTTTCCCAAGTTGGGAATTGTTTTGAGGACAGACTCAGTATGAACTGCAGGGTCTTGGCAGGTTGTAGATGAGTGCAGCAAGGCCAGGGGGTTTTACAGGTCAGACAGTATCTAGGACTCTCTTTAGCTGTTCCTAAATTTACAGCCCAGAGGACAGATGGATACATGAAATATAGCACCAGTTTCACAAATAGCTATGTTGCATAAGACCTAAATGTTATCTTTTATTCCATGTGTGGATTAGCCCACTTTCTTAACGTTTCTTAACAAGTCCACGATCTCCCACCTGCTGCTGCTCTTTGCGGGAGAGCGACAGCTGGAAAACCCACTGCTTTATCAGACAGTAAATTAAACTCCTGGTGTTGATTGGTTTGTCAAAGCAAGGATAAAATCCTGACGCACATTTTCACCAATTTCTCGCAAAACAAACATAAAACCGATCACCTGTGCAGCTCAGAATAAAATTGTTTTAGAATAAAATAACTGCTAAATATTAATCAGTAAAGTAATTTTGCATTTTTGATGCTTTCATACTGACGTGTTTGCTGAAATTGAGTGGTTGTGACACAGTCACACTGTGTAAATTTGGGATGAAGGGACTCTTTAAGGGACTACGAAACATTTATGATACTGTAGAGGTTTGATCACTGATCCTGGATCAGATAAACTGCAACATTCTGTTAGCATTTAATAGATCTATTCTGTTGAATTGCATGAACAACACTCCTGTGAGGAGGTACAGACCCACCCATGCACGGTATTTCTGCTCACTGCCTTACCGCAGCACTTTCTTATGCTGCAGAAATGAAGAGAGGCGGGGCTTATCGTGATCTGTACAAGTTCTTTATTTTATTGTAAGCACAGCTTTGTAAATGCACAGAGGAAACAACAGTGAAAACTAGAATGTTACAAGAAGAGGAAGGAAAGAAAGACACGAACAGGAGAAAAGTGACACATGACTTGTTTCTTTTTTCCCAGAGCTGTAAATAATAAATTTCTACAAATTTCTCAGCAGAGATAAACAAAATAAGTGTGTGAGAGAGGGGGAAAAAAATAAAAATAAAACAAGGATGGGCACAGGTGCGCGCGTGCACCCCCCCTCTGGGGAACTCCCCTGAATGACACTGTTATTTGGATACTCCATTTTAATATCATATATAGATACATATCCACTATGTGATAATAAGCCATGTCCTGTCATACTTCATGTAGTAAGCAGCCATCTTTCTCCACGTGTTGCCCAGAACTGATGCGAGATTGGAGAAATGGAGGACATCATGGATTTATCTGAAAGGGGCAGACACTGTTCACATTAATTTAAAACCCCAGTCAGAGCACTCTGACAACAGACCCCAATAAAAAGTTATTAATCTTTTAAATTTCGTCTCATGCATAGCCAAGCACATAACGCCTCCTAAACTTTGGAATCTGTATGTACTGTATTTGCTATGAGCAGGCAGGACCCACTTTGACTCGTGTTAGTGCTGCGTGTGCTGGGGTCGGCCGGTCGTACCGTTCAGGCTCATCAGCACCTTTTTGAAACACGTGTTGACGTCTGAGTGAGAGAGAAAACTCCGGGTATTAAAAACCACTGCAGTAAAACCTCTCTGCGTAAAAGAAATCCAAACTATGACATAATGTAAAATTACATTCCCGTCTACCTGGCGCCCCCCTCCCTCAAGTTAATGAGTGTTCGAGAAGGAAACGAGGAGACAGCACCGTTGGAGGAATATTACCGCCCAGGGAAATGAGAACCATGCAGATGCACCACTTCCTGTTGACCTCGAGATGCTGTTCAGAGGGAATGTGCTGTGGATATGGAGCGGAGCGGACAGGACGGGCATTTAATATCTTCATCCTTGAGTGAGTAGTGACAAACCTGTGGAGGGTGTGACTGCATGTCTGTTTAAGTTTAATCCGAGTTTGAGGGTTCAGTTCAGTCAGAAGGGATCCTAAGAAATGGCGAGCAGAACTACAACTCTCCTCTGCACGTGTGATGACTGTGTGTACCTAACAGCTGTGTGTGTGGTGTATGTAGTTTGCTCCTGTGAATGCTTTGTTCTCAGTCTGTGTTGCTGTGTTCTCATGAACAGATGGTTTATGTTGGGTGGGCATAGCTGCAGTTCTGTAGTTGCCCTGTGGGACGGCGCTCTGTATCCTATAGGCCCTCGGTTGAGGGTTCGTTGCCGGTGGTGCCGGACTGGGCGCGCTTGATGTACAGATTCAACAGCTTCAGCTGCAGATAGAAAAACAGAAGAACATGAATTAAATAATGTGTGCAAGCCAAGAGATGCTAAAAATCTAAAAGGCGAGATTGCAGTTACTCCAGCTGAGCAGGCCGACCGCGTGCTGACACGTGGCGTTTATGGTTCCTGCATTATTTGGGCAAGTAATGTTTATCACATGACCGTTTTTGAAAGGTCGCCCTGGGATTCATCACAAATAGATCAGTCTGTAGCTGACAGACTCATCACTCATCTTTTATGGTTGTTGCCATCAACTGTTTATAAAGGATGGATGTAGCGATTGTAATGGCTCCGTGTCCTGATGTGAGTGCTTCACTTGAGCGTTTTTGTTGAGGATGCTGCATGCTGGTACAGCGCCACGTTTTAAATCACCTACTTTACTTTAAACAGTAAACTGTTCACTTCATGTTATTTCCAGTAAGACTCTCGGAGATTATGATCATAACCACATCAGGAAACAATTTACAGAGGTCACAAATGAACTGATAAGAGGTGTCATTTTTACTTATACACTTGTATACAACTCTAAAGTATATTTTGCAACCAGAGGAGTCGCCCTCTGCTGGCTTTCAGAAAGAATTCAGGTTAAAGGCTTTGAATTCACTTTTCAGACCCTGAACCTACATCTGTATTTACCAGCGCTGGAGTCGTTACTCAAAAAAAAAAAAGTAACGTGTTATACATTATTCATTACTTTTCATAAAATTGATGTACTACGTTATGTAATTAATCATCAGAGAAAGTAACTTTTTATACTACTTATCTTACTTTTGAGTTACTCAGCACAATAACCTGATACGTGCGGTCACACAATGACCAATTAACTGAATTATACAAACCTGAGGCCACAGTGCCACACACTGACACAAATGAGGATGCACATAGAATCTTCCTCTTTGTTTTTACATATAAGAACAAAAGACGAAAACTAGCGCCAAGAGACTTCAAAGTGATCGCCACTTTAAAAACAGAGGCTGCAAGCTTGACTGCTCATCATTGCCTGAGTTACAGGGCCTGCTGGGCTCGGGTCGGCCTTCACTCAGCTTTAAAATCACTCCAAGTTCTTGGCTAGCTTTGTGCTAGCTGCTGTCTTTGCAGCCGAAGTTATTAAGCAGTATATTGTAGTTGTTTCTGTACTCGATGCAGTTTGCACTTTACTATCGCACTCTTGTCTTTTGTGCAATAAAAATAAAAGTAAAAAAATCAGCTGAACAAAAAATTAAAATAAAAAGATGACTCTTGGTGGAAACCTGTTGACACGAGAGCTTGAAATGTATACACAGAAAGATCCCGGTGACCAGGATGAGAAACGACACATCTTTAGCGAGCTGGTTTACGATGAATTCAACTTACCTTGCTGCTGGACAGTTGGCTGAGGTGCGGTTTGAGGTCCTCTCCTATCACTGAATAGATGGCCACCAGGCAGAACACACAGGCTTTCCTCACGCTGCTCTCAGAGTTGTCGTAACCCTGTTCAGACAGAAGAACACAACTTACAGATCTGCAGTTCTTCATAACAATCATATTTATGCATGAACGTGAAGGCTGTGTGTGATAAAGCAGATGACAGACAACTACGATACTGCACGGCTGATACTTTCATCCTCCAAATGAACAGTTACATATCTGAGCTGCATGTTACCTGTATCAGTCCTGGTACAATCTCGGGCAGCAGGCTAATCAGGCCTTCGCGGGGAATCCTCTCCACTACTTTGGTCTGCATCTTGATGGCGGCCAGGTTGATTGGGTAATCAGCTGACTGGATAATGGGACACAACACCTTGATACACTGGTCTGGACTGATGGACAACGCCAACATGGCTGCTGTCTCCTCAGCTGCTCGAACCACCTACAGAAAAGCAGAGAAATATGAATATACAACATGACCAAGTGATAATCACAAAGCTTTTTTCCAGCTTTGATGATCCATAAATAAAATAAAGGAGTGTTCTGCACCACCGCTTCATGGTCTGATAATGCTTTGTGATAAAATCAGCTTCTCAGTGAGCAGATTAGCGTGGGTGTGGATAAACGCACCTCCTTGTGAGGGTCTTTATGAGACTCCAGGGCCTTCATGATGGTGAGCTCTGCGTAGTTCTTAAACCTCCAGGGCTGCTTGCTGAGAATCTCCCTCAGCACCCGCAGAGCCAGCGTTCGGATCACATGCTGAGAGAGGATTTAAGATAAAAGTGAGCGACTTTAGCTTTTTTTTTCTCTCCCCTCCCCTTTCATTTGGTTGTTGTAGATTTGAAATGAGTGTGTGTGTACCTCTCTGTCGCCCATCGTCTCGAGCAGGAGCAGCAGGATGGTCTTGAAGTGTTCGTCCCACACCTGCAGGGTGTTTTCGCGTATCAGTTTCTGCAGCTCACACAGTGCTGCTTTCCTCTCTTCTATGCGCTCGTTGTGATTGGATAACTCCTTGAGGAGCTCGGCCACCAGCTCCGACTGATCCAGGCTGCTATCTGTGAGGAGACAGGCGACAGAAAATAACCCACGTTAGCGATATCTCGAGGTCGTTATTTGTCCTTTTCCGCCAGAATGCTTTTGTGTACCATCAGTTTGAAGCTCCGAGTCGTCCAGGCTGGTGTCTTTGCGGCTGTGTTTGAAGGGAGAGTCGGACAAGTATTCGCGGGATACTCGGGGGCTGGAGGAGAGCAGGGGGGTGTTGAGGAGAGACGTTTTATTGTCCAGAGCCATACGCCCGCCGTCGCCCATATCTGACAGTCTGCCATCTGTCCCGCTGCCCCCCTGAAAACAAAGGTGGATTAAAAACAAAGCGAATGAACCAAGCAGTCAAACTCTAAAGAGTTCAAAAGTTCTGGTTTAAAAACAGTCTGAACTGCAGAGTTGTTTTATGTGTTTAGATGGTAAATACGCCAAATGAATTAAAACAAACATGTCTCCGTTCGATTTCTTAAAATTCATTCATATATCAGGACATTTTGGATGAAGTTTCCTTTTTAGAGAGGATCTTGTTGTCTAAATGAGAGCGTAAGAAAACAAACACACAAACAAAAACAACTCTATCACTTAAAAAGGCAGACACATGAAGCACCAGGTGAGGAGCTGAGCAGGGTTTAAGGTGCTCTTATTTGTATGTGTATATTTACACTCGAGCCGCTAAATGCTCTAAGCTGGGGTTTGATGAGTCAGGTGTGCTGTGATTGGCACGTTGATGACATGTGGGCCACTTGGGTTTCAGTTGCATCTCATGGGGAAAATGTCAGGAGGTCACACCTCTGTAGTAGAGTACGCCGTGTCCTTAAAAGGAACCGGGGTCACTGCAAGGGGCTGCAAAATAAGACCTGGCATGTCTGAAGTCATAAATTTGTTTTGAACGAGCAGGCTACCTACACAAGCATCACAAAATAATAACTGGGGATGCTTTTCAGCAGCTAGGCTTAAATAAAACAAACAGGATTTTATCAGCAGCTGTAGAAGATTATTTTTCACAGTTATCGGTCCCATAAACAATGTATGCTTCTCACTCCCTGTGCTAACGGACGGGTGGTGGGGCAGATCAGATGTCAGCGTCCCCTACAGTACACCTGTGTGGGTGTTTCAGGCCTCTGCAAGTCTTGGAAAACATGTTGTAAGGTCAAAAGACGATATAATACTTTCTGAGTGCAGAGCTAAATGAGAGTGTCAAAACCTATTACAAAGTCTGAATACTCTGTCTTATCCTCTTTTTATTCTGGTATTTGCTTATTTTATCAGGAATAAAATCTCAACTCTCACACTTTTATACTACTGGCGAGATCGTGGTGTATAGCTGCTTGCATTAGGACCGCACCATGGTGGTATTTTTCATCTGGTATCAAAATAAAGAGACCATTCAGAAGCCTGGTCACTATAAAGCAATTTGCCCACCATGCACTGCATCGTGGTGACTGCTCACGAGTCAAAGGCAACCCTATAATATACACTATATGGAAAAACATATGAATTCAAGTGTGGTGCTATAACTGGATGTCACCCTTTCAACAAGCCAGTTTGTGAAACTTGTATGTTTACAAATCCACCAGATAACAGCAAATCAACCCTTTTCCCCATTTCACCCGTCTCCATAATTTGGTTAGTAAATAGTTTGATCCTTTGCTCAAACTGAGGCTGCTAGCTTGTGTCTGGTTCTGACCTCTGGATATTTTTTGCTTTCGTCACTTTGCCTTTGTTAGCTTCTTTAGAAAGTCCGTGATCAGCTGGGTGACGGCACTAACATCAGCATAAAACTGCGCACCAGGAGCTTCACGACATGTTACCATGGGTGAGCAGCTCCTGTAGGTGACTCACTGCTTTTGTCCATATAGTGTATTTATCAGCCTCAGTGGCCAGTCAACGGTAATATTCACTTCCATTTGTACTTGTTTCAATTGCTCGCCTCCAAGTTGAGAGAAGTTTAACTCCACACCTGCCCACTTCCCACAAGTTTATTGACATTCATGATCTCTGGCTGCTGCACCGCTGCTTGTCTCTTGCTGTGGGGGAAACCTCATGAAGGTAGAATCAAATAAAAATATTCGAAAATGTTCAAACGCCCCCATGAATTGTGCCAACTGTTACACAAACCACTCAGGTCTGGTTGTATTCACACCAGGAATTGAACTTATGTCCCTAATGTGTTGGCCTCCTCCACTCACCTCCTCTCCTTCTCGCCGCTGGACGGGTTCATTCATGTCTTCTTGGCTGCGAACGCTGAAGTTTTGGATCGCCTCTGTGACACCTTTCAGTGAGCTGTAGATGTCCTCTGAGTTCATGTTTTCTGTGTCATAGTCAAAAGCACTGCACAGACACAGTAAAAGATGCGGTGTAATTTGCAAGCTTACTTTTTTTCCCCCCACAGGCGTGTTTTTGGCCACAAAACACCCTAAAATACTGTTTACTGTATAACAGTGATTTGACAGTGTAAGACTAGTTGTCAGACAAGTGTTTACCTTGGTGAGAGGGTGTTCTGGGATGTGTTAGTGGGCGAAGTGACTGGACTGGACCAGCTGGCTGGAGATCGGGGGGTGTGACGTGTCATAGGGCTGCCCATTGGTGCCTGAGAAGGTAACAAAACAACAAAGAGGTACGCCATTATTGCTGCAGTATAATGACAGAGTTCAGGTGTAAACTGTGATTCTGAAGCATTCACAGTTTAGAGTCAGAGTATGTTTTACCTGTGCAGCATTGCCTGTGTTCTTCAGGTGGTTTTGAAGTAGCTTGGTGGCTCCATCCTGGAAGGTTTTGGGCAGAGCTGCCAGCAGCATGGTGAACTCTGGAGTGTTGAGCTGGAACAGGGCAATTAGCACCGACTGGGCTGCCTGTTACACACAAAATACACACTTAGACTTTGTGGACCAAACAGGGTGGCAGCTCTTGCAAGTAGTACTGTGGTTAACTATGGGATGCTGTGAGGTGGCATTTGAGACAAGGATCCTTTTCAATTTATGATTTTGAACTGAGATGCAAGTTTATAGTTATGAGATAAAGCTTAAATACAAAAAACAAAACAAACCAAAAACTATGGTTGTCACTATCAAGCAAAATTTACAGTCCAGCAAAGGTGACGTGATTGCTGTGTGCTTCTTGTCTGCGTGCAGACAGGCATTTGCAGAAGACTGATCTGAAGCCAGGCAAAAGAATATGCTGTGGCAAAAATTTAGACAGTGTCACAAGTTTTAAACAGAGTGTGAATGACAGCAAACTACCGGAACGCAACATGAAATTAAAGAGAAAATAACAGGTAAAATGAAACAAAAACTTTCAGCTATTGGAAGAGAACAGCCAGTGCAGCAAGAAGACTGCTTGGCCTAAAGTTGAAACCATCTCTGCAGCTATGGAAAGGATACTCCACAGATCACACGATTTTCTTCCCATGGAAATTCCTAGTTCTGCTGGTAAAGCAGTGCAATAACTGTTTTTCAAACCTGTGGTATCATACACTTCGTCTGCTTTTGTTGTAACATCCCAGCCCGTTCTCACTCCCGAGGCGTAACATGTCAACGTTTTGTCACGTCCCGCGGCGTTCCTGAGAAACGCGAAAGGAGACCTTCGGCGTTCTTATAGTACGCCGCGGGTTATGGCTGGAATCCAGTGCAATGACGCTCCCGCGGTAATAGACGTTCCAGTCCTAAACCTAACCTTATCCCTAGCCCTAACCATAACTTTATCCTGATCTTAACCAGGACTATAATGATGTTAAATAGCGTGTTTCTAAGCGATTTGAAGAAAAAGAGCGAACATGTGTAGATGGAGTCCAGACGGTTCTCATATTTCCTCTTTTTTCCGAGGTCGTCATTTAGGAACGTGGTGGGTAGCCGGAAACGTAATATGTTGACGATTTGTCACCTAGCGTAAAATGTTACGCTTTGGGAGTGAGAACGTGTTGAACATCCAGATTCAACAGTCAGCCTGACTTGCTTCAAATCAATATTATAAAGTTTAATTACATCCCTCAAAAACAAAAGGGGCCTGTTGCAAGAGGACGTATTATGTTGTGTGCGTGTTTGTGAGACGATACCTTTCTGACGTCTGAGCTCTTGGGTTCAGTCGTCCAGGTGATGATGCGGGAAACAGCCAGCCGAGTCTCGCTAGAGTTCACAAAGTCCGGAGCTTCCATTTGTAATGTCAGTGTCTCGATGTACTTCAGAATAGCCACCTTCACCTGCAACGCAAACACACACATTTATACAAATTGTTAGGAAGCTGACCTATAATGGTGAATATGCATACCCAATATTCACCTGTAAAAACACAAATACAGAAACAACCAAAACCCCACCCACCCACACACACACACACACACACACACACACACACACACACACACACACACACACACACACACACACAAAAGTGAGTCAGCATGTACAACCACAGCAGATTGTGCATCTCTTGCAGGTCTGAAAAATCAAATGATCCAATGAATGAGAGAAAAGTTTAAAATGCAGTCATGCGTTATATAGTACAAAAATAAAATCAATCAACATAAAAACAATGACAAATAACAATATTAAAGAACCAATAAATGGAAAAATTCAACTCAGCCTCTGAAACGCCACAACTGACTCCTGCCCTGATTGTCTTTCGCCTCTCTACAAATGCACCTCAGGACCAGAACTTCCTCCAAATCACTTAGCAGCATCGTGCGCGCCACATAATTGCTCCCCCCGGAGCGCACTGACCTGGGAGGACTGGCTCCAGGCTGCGGCCTGCTCGTCTAGAGAGCAGGCGTGGCGCCGCGCTCTGGGGGGGAACAATTTTACCCCGGACCCTCCCCTGCCTCGCCCGCAACACGAGCTCCGCACAGGCTTCAGAGAGAGAGAGGAGAAGCACCGCGTCAATCAACGGAGAGAGACAGGGAGACGAGGACGGGGGAGGGGTGGGGAACAAGAGAGGAAAGCAGGCAGGAGGATGGAGAGAGTAGAGGAGTAAAAAGAGATGGGGGAGTAGACCTGGGCGATACTGAAATTACACTGTATGGTTTTACAAAATGAGTCAGACTCATACTGTGATACTATCTAAGCCAATTCTTACATGTCAGAGGGGTTGGATATAGCAAAATATTTAACAAAATTACTATGAAGATGTAGTTAAGTCTTCAGAAATGCAATATTTGCAGCAGGTAGTGAAATTCTACTGTTCGTAAGATCCTTTATTGCCCAAGCCTAGTGGGAAAGGAGAGGGAATAGAGGGAAACAGGTTAAACATCAGGCAGAAAAAGGGTGTGGGAGTAGGCAGGAGCAACACGGGAGATAAAAGGGTAAGAAGGGTTGGGAGCAAGGAATAAAGTAGTAGATAATCAGGGGAAACGAAAGAGAGGTATGCTGGGTAAAGATGAAAAAGGAGTTTGAGGAAGAAAGCTTGAAAGTAGCCAGTGGAGTGGCTCGATCAATCGCTATCCAATCACAGCCCAGGATTCAGGGTTTTGGGACGTAGAGCCAGCAATGGGCAGGCATGTAATAATATTAGCACAGCAGTCAGTTGAATTTCCAGCTTTGTGTGCATGCTACCCTTGCACAGACATTTGCACACTCAGCTCTCTCACATACACACTAAACAAACATGTATTATATCAACTTGTCATTTACCTTGAGGTTGGGCGTCTGTGTTTGGTCCACAGTGAACCTCATGAGAATGGTAAACTGGAGGTCGTTGGGAAAACATTCTCTGCAAGACAAAAAAACCACAGATTTAGATTTCACGTTTTGTGCCATAACATGCATCGTAAAAATAAAGTTCAAGGACTGTCAGCAAGTAAATAACCGAGTAACCACTGTGCCAGATGCAAAGTGGTGATTTGTGTGACTGCTTCTTCTTCTGCACTTTTACTAAACATTTGAAATAATAGAGATAAAAAAGTGCTGACTCTGAAGGTTGCTGCTGGTTTTTGGAGGAAAGCACTCACTGTAGGACTCACGCCAAGAACACTTTACAGCAGGGGTGTCAAACATAAGGCCTGGGGCCCGGAAACAACCCGTCAGAGGCTCCAACCTGACGTGCCAGAATAATTTGAAATGTGTGGAAAAATGTGAAAATTACAAAAGAGGGCGTCAGAAATTTCAGACTGCAAATCTTTTTTTTTTTTCTAGTTTTTTTTCCTCTCAGTTTTAGTCTTACTGGCTTCTTTAAACTACTATAATACTTTAGGAAAGGCAGACATACTATTGAAATTACATTTATTTTTCTTAAGAAACCTCAGGAAGTAAATTTTTATAAACAGATGATGAGTTTGTTATTTCTTTAAGGTCATACCACCTGAGCAGTCCTGATCTCATCTAAAGCTAAGCTACACTTAATAAAGTGTATAGTTAGTGCTGGATCTGGTGCCCCTGAATCCTTCCTTAGTTATACTGCAATAGGCCTAGCCTGCTTCAGTGTTCCCATGATGCACTTAGCGTTTCTTTCTCACTCACATTTTTTCACTCTATCTGCGGTTATACACCACTTTGCATTTGATCATTAGTTATTAATATCTCTGGCTCTCTTCCACGGTGGAGTTTTTGTCCCATCTCCCTCTCTTCACCCCCTACCAGTCGCAGCAGATGAACCTGGTCCTGCTGCTCCCTTCCCACTGTCACCATGTGCTTGCGCTCACAGGATTACCGTAATTCCCGGACTACAGAGCGCACCTGATTAAAAGACGAATGCTCTAATTTTAGAAAGAAAATCAATTTTGTACTTGTACAGACTGCACCGGATTTTAAGCCGTATGCGTTTCACTCGTAATATTAGATATTTACACAGAAATATTACACGTGAGGATTTTTAACGTTTAATTTAATCCGTAAGGTAACATAAACATGGTAACATAAACGTTATGGTAACATACAAAAATACATACTGCAAATGCTTTTTTTCCTCGAACAGCGCCTGTAACACTGCTACCTTTAAGTATATGTACGTATCAGTAACACACAAATTACGTCGCTTATGGTTTTTTTACGGAACAGTGCACAAACAACATTACAACGTCTCTTAACAACCGGTAAAAATATATACCGTATATATACACTACTTATCAATTTTATTGGTCTACTGTTACCAGGCAAAATGTTTTTGGCTGCATGAAAAAAAAATATGCATTAGCCGCATGTCAGTATACGCCGCAGTGTGGGAAAAAAGTAGCGGCTTATGACCCAAAAACTACAGTATTTGATTGTTGGGGTTCAAACTGAACTAAATTTATAGGTTATCACTCAAACATTTTACTTGTCCGGTCTACGTAATGATCACAATGGACTGTATATAGACCACAATGTGTTGGTAAAGTAAGATAAAAAGCCACTTTTTAAAATCTTGATTTGTACTTGCTTGTCTGTATACGAATGTGCAACTCACCTTGTGACATCCAGGGCTCTCTGCACTTTAGCCTGCACGGATCCCAGCAGGTCCGCTCCCATCTTCTTCAGAAGCTGTGTGAGCAGGACAAACAACCAGTCCTGCAGATCGTCCTTATGGACCTGGATGAAATCTACCAGTGTCTCCAGGAACATACTGAACACCTAAACACACACACACGCACGCACACACGCACACAGAGTCTAGGTGACAAACTGAACAACTGATCACTTATTCTTAAAACACTTCATGCGCACATGCACATGCATACAGGCACTCCTGCATTGTTTTACTGCATTATACTGAAGGGGAATGATGTGAGAGCAGCATTAGTCCACATTAGTTCCCTGTGGTTCCCATTGGAGTTAGTGGCATTTCACTCATTACTGCAGCAGTCCACCTTCACTCCCAGTCACCAAGTAACACACTTAAATCACACAAAATGAAAACAAGCCAATCACAACATGTGGGGACCATCTCTACATGCCACTAGTTGATTTCAGCAGCACAGTGGAGCTACGGACAACATTAAGTGAGGTAGGTTAGTAAGTGTTATGTAGTTCTCAATGCCCAATCAGATTAATGAAGCAGATTTCATCCAAACACAATCACTGATTGGCCAGACTTACTCTCTACAGAGAGTTCCAGAGGTGGGAGCAGCATGAGGGAGAGAGAGACATCTGTTAGCATCGTCACAAAGCATGTACTCAGTGTCAGAGAGTACACTCAGCATCTTCAATTTTTTCAAACACATTTGAGCAACAGCCAATTTTACCTTCTCCCTGACATGGGAGAAACTTGAGTGTAAGTGCAAAAAGGCTAAAAAGAAACACTGAAAAATATGGGAGATAAGAAGGAAGGAGTACGAAAAGGAGTGGTGTGAGATAGGCAGATGGAGATCACTGGTGAGATGCAGTACCTTGAAGGAGGCTGAGCTTATACCGGATTCTGCCGTGCCGTACACCCTGCCGGAGTCTCGCTGAAATTCATCAAATCGTCAAAACGTCAAACGAGGGGGAGGGGGAGGAGCTCACACAGCTTACGACATGTGTGAGAAAACGGAGCACTCAAGACGGTGGAACAGAAGTGGCAGTGTTAGAGAGGCCGAATCGCAGCTTGTTAGTCAGAGGAGAGAGCGGGCAGCCCAAATATGTACGAGTGTGTGTGTTCGTGTGTGCTTTTGAGTGTGTGAGCGGTCAGTGTTGTTGCCTCAGACTGCAGGTAGAGGAGGGGAAAAGAGAAGGGAGAGCCAGCGGGTGTGAAGAGTGCAGCCAGCAGTTTGGCTGCTCAACAGTGACAGAACAATCCCACAGGACGGCGGCGAGCGTGATGGCACACTCATTCAGGTGTGGCATGCCGTTAGAAAACAGTCCAATGCACGCGTTCCATGCCCGTGTTTATGTCTGAGTGTGAGTAAATTTGAGGAAACATTTTGACCTGTTTATCCCGTCTTTTTCACTAAATTCATTAGAAAGATGTGACAGCTAAAGTGTGTGTGTGCTTTTTAAAGCGGTGTAACACTTTCTGTGTTTGGCAGAATCCGGTACAGTCAAGGATGATGGGATAAACAAAGTATTTGAAAAAGTAAAATTAAAGCAGGTGAATTATGAATCTTGTGCCACGGTACTGCAAATGAATGCAGTGCATCTTTGTGCGAGGGTTTATGCTGCATGCATCCATACCTTACTGTGAGGGTCAGCAAACATCCTGGTGAAAATTTCACAGAGCCTCTTCAACTCAACCCGACTACAGACAAAACAGCAGCAGTTAGTTGGAAATCATCTATGACTTTATTAACTGCAAACACGCCTGAGTGACCTGACACTGACCTCAGGGTGCGCTGGTTTTTAAGCAAAGCCTGAAGGCCCAGTAGACCCTCCTTCCTCTCAGACCAGTTGGCACTGGCACAACGATTGAGCACCTGGAGGAAAGAATAAGATTCAATACATGCACGTAATAAATATTCAGCTTAATATTGAAGTAACACGTTTTTAATGGCTTTTCAGATTTAAGCACAGGAGACATGAGTATATAAACCTCACTGATCATATTCACTCACTGATTCTGGGTAGTAATATCTTCACTGCAAAATTCTAGTGCTCAAAATGAACTGGAGCGGGAAAGGTACTGTGACCCTGGCAGATCTGTATATAGACTATAAAGACGGTCTGCATAATTTCCAAAGTTTTTAACTAAATACAAGCTTCCAAATTCTCACTTTTTCATTATCTCAAATTGCACACTATGTTAAGGAAAAGTTTTCATAAACAGAATAGAAACCATTTCAGGTAAACACCCTCTTTAAGAGCGCTTGGTACTCTACAAAGGTCAAATTTATTTATATATCACATTTAAAACAGCAGAGTTGACCAAAGTGCTGTGCATGAAAAATCCTAACAACAAATATCAAAGTTACTTCATTGTTTACACACTCCTGTGTCTTCAGCTTTTATACAGGAAGCCAAGGACCAGAACACAGAATTGTCAGCACAGTTTTGGGAAGAATCTTTGCCCCTTAATCACAACTGTCAACACAAATTAAAGACTGATTTAGGTGATGCACAGGTTGCATTACTCTAAAACCAAATGGAACCGCATCTTTCCATTAACATGTTTTCAGTGTGCGCTGTTTGGTTGACACATAAGGTCGGTATGGCCTGACCCTTATGTCAACGTTTTAGTGGCTTTCTGCAGCCTTATCCAGAGGCATTAAGCATAACAGTAATTTCTAGATTGATGGATGCTCCTTAGAAAACCTTGAGGTTCCACCTGACATTCAAATTGCTCTGCAAACTTTAACTTTAAAAGAGCGCCTTAATGATACTGTTCCCTTCTGTGAAACTTCAAACCCATCTAAATTTAACTTAAGTCATTTAAGTTTTTTCTAAGGACCTAGGTTTTAGGAAAGCTGCCCATCGCAGTATCTATTTCCTGCTGCTGTTGTTTACCTCAGCTACATCTTCTGTTTGTCTCATGTAGGTGGGGATGGCCCCTCCGTTTCTGGAGCTGTAGGATCTCTCTGAACAGGCGCTGGATGCATCGCTGTTGGCATCGTCGTCAGAGTACATGCCGTAATTCTCATACCGTCGCCGTGCTGGCTTCTTCTGCAGGGAACAGAAAGGGCATGACATTACAATGAAAACAAAAACCAACAAGCAGGACATTAAGAAAGCATGCACTAGCACATCTTGATAGAACACAAACCAAGCACACACACACCCACACACAGGTAAGAGGTAGGAAAAGAAGCTGACCTTGGATCTCATGTCTCCCAACAGCTGACAGCGTTAAACAGAGGTAGAATCAGGGTTTAGTTAACACACAGACACACAGTGTAGGAGCTAGTGGCAGGATACTGGAACGTGCACTGTTTGTAGCCAGGATGTTCCTGGTGACTAATTTTTTAGACTAGTATAACCGACGAGTCTAAAACTAAGAAAGACTCAGATATTACGTTAAATTTGAAAACTGTTTAATGGACAATGTAAAAAAAACTCTATAAACAAAGGCATTTAAAACCATTAATTACATTTTTCAATAATGGATCATGTCACTTAACCTGGTGTGACCTTTCATCATGCATTAAGAACACTGCACGTTATACTTCAAATAGAAAGTGAAAAACAAACAGTAAATAAATAGTGTTAACAAAAAGATCAGGCCTAGCATAACAGATTTATGGTGTTTCTCAACAACAATGCTCCATCTGGTGGCAGATGGCTGCATAACATTTAGGACAATAATTTACGGCACTGGGCATCAATTAAAATGTCAAACAATTAGATTAAACGGCTAGTAAGTCTAGTACCGACTAGTCACAACGGCTATGATTAGTTAGTTGTGCACAATGCTGTGTTAGAATTTGAGTTTCCATACCAGTGCATCTGCGAGAGCCTCTTCTACATCTGAACCAGTGTTCAGGACCCTCATAGCGCTGACTGAAGAAGAGAGACGGCTTGACTGACTGATTCCAAAACCTGATCCTGCAGACAGAGAGAGGAAGGATGGACAGAAAGATAGCAGAATAAATACATTAGCAAAACTTCAGATTAAAACAAGTTCGCACACACTCAGCACTCGTCCACAAATGATGTCATTCTCCTGATCATCCATTCGCTAACGTTCACACAACTCACACACGCGTGGCACTTTCCCACGAGACAACCCTGTAAGTTGATGCGATGATGCGTTAGGTGACATTGCAGATGGCACTTGGGGGTAAAAAAAGCATGATTGACATAAAACGCAGGAGAGCATGTTGACGTCCCTGTGGAGGAGGGACGCAGCTAAATAAAGAAGACAAAGAGACACTGATAAAACCAGCAGAATGGTTATAAACTGGCAACTGAAAGGGCGGAAACATGCGATTCCACTGGAGAGCCCGACATCCTGGAGCAGAACGTAAAAAAACAAAACAAATCAAAAATCAACTGATGGACGACGAAAGAAATGGGCTGGTAAAATGTGGGAGATGATGAACTGCAACTAAAAGAGAACAAAAAAAGAAAACGCAGAGAGAAAATCAAGTCAAGTGGTTGGGTGGGTGAGGGACGGAGAAAGATGTACTCAGCCTTCACCTGCAGCCCCAAAAGCATCAGGTGTGTGAAGAGCTCCGGTGGAGCGAGAGTAGCTCCGCGTTGCTGCAACCAAGATTAAAACACACACACACATACAAACACACAGAGTTTAGGATTGACAACTAAGACCACACAAACTCACACTTATCGAGTAGTGCATGAGAATAGAAAGAAAGACTGAAAAACATAAAGGTGTTATTTCTCTACTTTCCTGACGCATGCGTGTTTGAGACTTTTTTTTTCAGATACTGGATTCAATTTTAATCTAAAAATCTAAGAGCTAAGAGTAAAGCTTCAATACAGTCAGACTCTTTTCCTCGGATATCCTACTAATTCCTCTCGGGTATCTGTCTGCTGCTGCTACTCACCAAGAGGTGTGAAGGAGCGTACGGGGCTGGTGTCCCGGCTGCTCTCTCTGCTGGCCTCTCTGCTGCAGCCCTGACTCATACTGGGCCGCGGGATACGACTGCCCCGAGCTAACGCCACCCAGGTAACAACCACGGAGTGCAGACAGAAAAGAAAACGGAAAAAGGGAAAGGGGAGAAAAAGTACACATAAAGAAAGACATGAGCAGTGACAAAGAAGTCAAAGAGGAAGGCACGTACATAAAGACATAAATAAGACAGAATAAGAACAGGTGACAAACTGACAAAAACAAGAAAAATGTGAGCACAGGTTTTTTTTCCCCCCTCTGATGTTTAAGAAACCATCTTAGAGGTGTGAGCGCATATCTATCAGCTAATCTACTGGTATTATTTACTGGTATCACACCCTCAAGAGTCTAAAATCTTCCAGTTGTTTCCTTTAACAGAATAAAAAATTCTAAATCTTAACACTGAAAGAAAACCCAAATTTGTCTTTAAAACATGAATGATTTGTTAGTTTCAGAGTTTATGACTTACATGTAAACAAATAATTGAAATTTCTGCACATTTAGTTTCTTCTATTCATCTAATAGTTCTTATTAACTGATTTTCACCTTCAGAGATGTCTGATACACACAGGTGCTCAATGTGTCTGTTTTTCTCACACACAAAGACAAACGGACAGAAAAAGTGATTGAGAAAGAGATGCAGCAATCAAGCGGGTGGCTGAGGGAAAGGGCTGTGTTTCATTCAGCAGCACTGCAACTTCGCTGTTCATTGCTCCGTTCATCAGCTTCAGCATCCAGCTAGCAAATCAGAATTAATCACGGGCTACCAACGGTCTACCGAGCAGAGATGAAGCGTCGCTGATCCTGTGTGAAGCTTTCTTCAACCAGCCACTAAAACAGGTTAGTAAGGAGAGGGGGAAGGTATGACTCGTAATCCGTGAACATGTGCTGATCACAGGCACCCATCACCATAACGACACAGCCAAGACAGACAAGTTAGAACGATGGAATCTATGAAGCTGAGGCAGCGACTGATGATGGGAGAGACGGACTGTGACGGCAGCAGTGATCGAGGAATTTTTTTTAAAATCATGGATTCCGGGTCGGGGATGAGTTCCTGCCCCAAGTGGAGGAGTTCAAGTATCTCGGGGTCTTGTTCGCGAGTGATGGGAGAAGGGAGCTGGAGATCGACAGACGGATTGGGGCTGCGGCTGCAGTAATGCGGACACTGCACCGGTCAGTCGTGGTGAAGAGGGAGCTGAGTGTAAAAGCGAAGCTCTCAATTTACCGGTCGATCTACGTCCCTACCCTCACCTATGGCCACGAGCTGTGGGTAGTGACCGAAAGAACGAGATCGCGGATACAAGCGGCGGAAATGAGCTTCCTCCGAAGGGTGGCTGGCCTCTCCCTTAGAGATAGGGTGAGAAGTTCGGCCATCCGGGAGGGGCTTAGAGTAGAGCAGCTGCTGCTCCACATCGAAAGGAGCCAGCTGAGGTGGTTCGGGCATCTGGCAAGGATGCCCCCTGGGCGCCTCCTGGGCGAGGTGTTCCAGGCATGTCCCACCGGGAGGAGGCCCCGGGGCAGACCCAGGACACGCTGGAGAGATTATATCTCTCGGCTGGCCTGGGAACGCCTTGGTATTCCCCCGGACAAGCTGGAGGAGGTGGCTGGGGAGAGGGAGGTCTGGACCTCTTTGCTTAGGCTGCTACCCCCGCGACCCGACCTCGGATAAGCGGATGAAGATGGATGGATGGATGGATAGAAATGGTGTAAGGAGATGGAGGTTAAAGTGAGGATGAGAATAGGCACATTGAGGTGGATTGATGGGTAGCACAAGGGTCCAGTCGAGGTCGAAGCCTTACCTCCTCTGCTTGCTCCGTTGTAGATGGAACTAATGCTAGAAGGAGCTACGAGACAGAAGCAACAAGGACAGAGAAAAAGGAGAGGAGCAGAGGAAGAAAAGGAGGACAGGGAGCAGGAGGGAAAAAGGCAAATTTAGATCCATGTATACAGCGAATCACAGAGACTGGTCATCTGAGTTTGATGGCACAAAATATCACCCAACACTTGAGCAGTTTCTAAAGCAGGCACAGCTAATTTATAGAAAGACAGTATTAGTTCAAAGCACGTTAATGCACTCACCCACAGACAGGCGGGTGGGTGATGAGTCTCTGGAGCAGCCCTGGCTGCGGGGGATGCGGCTGCGTCTGTGTCCATCCCCGGTGGATCCAGCCAGCACCCTGTGAGCCCCGGTGCTCATGGTGCTCAGGGTCGTGCTCGTCAGCACGCGACCAGGGGAGCCGCTCCGACTACCAGCTTCAGAGAGACATAGATTAACATAGATTATCCGTGGTGCATGGGACATTTATTAAAAAAAGCTGTAGTGACACCACCCCTCTATAACGTGACAACTTCATTAAAACAAAAAAGAAAAGAAAAAAAGAAGTGATCAGTTTCTTATACCAACAACTGGCAAAGGTAGTTGGTAGTTTTTCAAGCACATGTTGGCATTTTATGTATATCAAAAATACACATCACTAGGGAAGGATTGCTGGAGCCAGCAGAGCTACAGTGAGTTCAAATTCTTTCAAATTCATTAAAAAAAAAAAAAAAGGGCAACTCATAGGTAACTGTCATTACTGGATTGTAATTTTGAATTTGGATTGAATTTAAATTGAATAACAGTCTCAATTTCTCTTCCCGAGGCATCCGATCTCCCAAAGCTAAGGCCACAGTGTGTTTCTTTTTACAGTGGGTCATTTTGCTATAAACTAGAAGACAAACAGTCCAGCAGGAGAAGCTCTGCAGTGCTGGAAATGTGAAAACAGATGCTTGGGAAACAAGCTCCAGTGCTCAAGACTTGAAACCGACCTTAAAGAGGACCTATTATGCTCATGTCCAGCTGTGCAATGTTTTGTTTTTAAATCCTGAATTGTGTGGCTTTGGTGCTGCCTTCAGTTCATCCCCTGTTGGAATCAAGCAGTTTTATTTGCTTCTTCAACTTTATTCTGACTGGCTGCCCCTCACAAACAAAAGGTTTGACCACCAGCTTAGATGTCATAGAGATCCAAAAGGAGTTGGAAAAAAAATTCTGCTCAGTATTTGGAGCAGCCTAAAGCCTGAGCTTTTGGCTTACAGGAACAACTCAGAAGCTGACCTCAGTAATTCAAACTTAGGCCATGTTCGATGTGAGCACCCACCATCACAGCAGATTAGACAATGACAGAAAGCAGGAAAAGCATAACAGGTCCCTTTTAAATTGATCTCTTTAAGACTAAAAATGAGCAGGCAGACCAGAGTCTCTCTTCTTTCTCTCAATGAGAGACAAAAGCTAATCTAAATGCACACACACACACACACACACACACAATCACATAACCTACTGAACTATGTGCTAACACCTTGTGACGCATAACTAAATAAAATGGATCTAAATGACAAAACTGTGTTTAAGTTGTTTTTTGTGAAAATATGATTACTGCACAAAGAGTTTTGATATCCAGTAGCTGATAAAAGATGTTATAAGTAATGATCAACTCACGCTGTCTGACAATTTCTTAGCTTGGATTTGTTTAAGTGCCAATAACCCCCCAAAACCCCAAAAAACAAAAAAACAAAAAAACCCAAACAAACTAGTGATAAGATGGTGAAAGAAAGGTTATTGAAACCAAACATAAGCTACAAAACTGTGAGAATTACTAGCTTGGAATCTAATGATGTGGTTACAGAGGGAAAAAAAAAAAAAAAAAAAGAGTGACTTTCGACTTTTCATTGTGTAACACATAGAAATGCAGAAACATGAGGCTCCCAAAGCAGTGTATTTCACATGGTAACAGCATAGCCATGTTATAAGTCTGTGACTACAAATCCCAGCATGCCTAAGCCAGTGTGGGTGAGACTCTCAGTGACCTTTCTGCGTGCACGTGAAGATAGTGAGGTTTGGGAAACAGAGGAAAGAAAGTACAGCTAAAGAGAGCGGGGTAAAAATAAGTAGCGTTGTAATCTTACCACCGACAGGGGTAGCAGACTGAGATCCTGAGCCATTAAGCCCATTGGTTGGGAAGAAAGGGGGAAAAGCAGAGGTGAGGGGGAAGGAACAGCAGATTAAATCAGATGAATTATGGGTGTTAGCGCAAAAGAAGTGTCATGGGAGTTAAAAAAAATAAGAGTACGAAGAGAGAGGATCCTGGTGGTCCATACCAAGAATGAAGGCAAAGCTGAAGCACTATGTTGAAATAATTCCATTAATTAAAGAGAAAACAAGTACTGAAATGTAGCTGAAGCAAACACACACACACTTAACCAGCCGCAGATGACAGACTTGGGAAAGCAGTGCATGTTGGGACAACTCACATAGCATATGTAAAAAAAAACAAAACCTGTTTAACAATGAGGGAAAAATGGTTTAAAGTAAATATACTGAGCCATACCCTCACACACTCACGGAAAGCTTTCCAACCCTCTTAACTCCGATTTGGTCCTCAATCTAAATATCCAGATTTAACTGTTGCACTGGTTTGTGGCCCAATCACTGTCTGATTTTAAACTGGTCTCCAAGATGGCCCGAAGCAGCATATCAGCAGTTAATGTCTTGGAGAGCAGGTACACACGCAAAAAACACACACACAGCTGCCTAATGTGCTGCAATATAAGAATAGCCCAGAGGCTTGTGTCTCGTATTTTTAATAACCTGAATAAAAGCCAGAGCCAGGCTGGAGAAGCGGAAATGTACTGTTCACCACACCATCCTCAGTGATGAAACACAGCATGCAGAAGAAACACACACACACACACACACCCATACGCACACGCTCTCCTGTTTACACAAAACACCCTGATCAGAATGAGAGCGGGTGGGTCACCATTCCCACTGTGATACAGAGATAGACAGGCACACTCTGACACACGGACAGAATACCTGGTGTGCAATCGGATTCGTCGGAACCTGAAGGCACAAAAACATTCACATGGAGCTTATCGTCACCGTGGAGGCAACAAGTTAAGAAACTCCACAAACAAAAGTTGAGGAACCGCAAATACTTCTACAAGCTCACTCTCTCATCATTTCTCCTGTTTTACCCAGACTGTTTCACTCACAGCTGGCTTTAAATTATGCTCTGTGTTTTGGCTGCTGCGAGGAGGTACGTACGTTGCGACTGGGACACCATCTTGGTGCGGCTGCGTCCTCTCGAGTCCACCTGACTCGACACGGTGCTGGCAGTAGACAAAGGCTGCTTGGTACGCACACGACCTGCATGCAAGTAGAAGCACAACCATTAAAAACAACCCCCAAAACAGACCTGCATTTTACACACTAATGAAACTACTCGCACACAGTTTGCAGCTGAATGAAGCCCAGAAACTAAAAAGCACTAGAGCTGATGAAAAGCCACTAATACTGAAAGTTGCTAAAGACTGGACCCTAAACTCAACATTCACATTCAGCCAGGTGCAAACACAGATGAATACAACAGGGATGCTTCAGTGGATTAGAAACCCGTCTCAGAAAAGAAATCCCTGAAAATAACCAGTTAAGTATTTGATAAGGTATTTTATTATAGACTAAAATGATTTAATGATTAAAAGGGAATTTAAGGGAATAATCCATTAATCTCCCACCAACCAATTACTTTTAGAACCCACTTTATAATAGCATTCACATGTCCAAACTCAGTGGTTAAAGGGGACCCATCATGCTCGTTTTCAAATCCATATTCTTTTGTTTTATCTCATTTCATACTCCGTTTATACTCTTTCTGAAACAAGCTGCCTTAGCTCCACCCCTTTCAAGTTTGAAGTTACCATATTTGGGATAACATATAGAGCCAAGAGAAGGAAAGAAAATCTGAACATTTACAGGATGCTGAAGCTTGAGTTGTTGGCTCACAGGGGTTACTTGCACATATGCTGACCCTCACTAATTCAAACTAAAACCATGTTTAAAAGAAGCATCTACCATAGTAGCAGTAAAAATAACACAGGAATATATCAGAGAGCATAATAGATCCCCTTTAAGCAAAGTCACTTTTCTTGTTTATTATTATTATAAAATTGATCAAACACATAATTGTTGGATCCAAAAAGACTAAAATCAAAATTTCCATCTAGAACATCCCTACAAATATGCACACAAACATCCACCTAACCACAGTCTTACCATTGTCTGATTTGGTTCCTATAGACAGACAAAAAAGGAGCATGTTTTAAGTATCACAGTTCACCTTTTGTGTGCAATATTCAAGCAGCACATCCTTATACTATCCTATAAAACCTCAACAGCTGAATGATACAGTTTAATGTGAGTACAGATGGTTAGAAAATTGCCATATTTAAAATAAGATTCAGCTTTAGTAAAGCAGAAGATGATTTTAGATGTGTTAATATTTGATCTATGCTTCTGTGAACAGCGCAGTAATAGAAATGAGGTTTTGAAGTTGACAGCAGGGGGCGCTGTGGCCACACACTGTCACAACTGAGTTAACATGGACTGCATGGAGTGAGGAAAGGGAAAAGAGCAGAGAAGAAGTGGAGTGAGATGATCTTACCATCCGTTTTATCAGCGGCATCATCTTTAGTAGCAAAGAGAAAGAGGGGGAGGGAAAAAAAAGGAGACCAATGACAGGAAAACCCCCCAAAAATAAAATGAAAAAAATTTTTTTTTTTACAGAAATTATACAAAGGGAAAAGGGAAAACGAATAATGTGAATAATAAATGTGAAAAGAAAGTTGAAAATAAGAAAAATAGAAAAAGATGAAATACAAGAAAAACAGGAGAAGAAAGGAGCACAGTGTGAATTAGTCACATAACATCTGTTTATCTGAGAACCGTGCAGATGTAGGGATCGACATCGAAAATGTAGAGACAAACTGACACAGAGGACAATATCCGTATAGAGAGCATGCATAGAGTATATCTACACACAAGCACACGAACAGGCAAATGAGCAGGCAGCAGGAGAGGAGTCAGTGTAAGCGCTAAAGTGTTTGGGTCTGGACGTCCATCCTTCTGTTATGCAGATGAGTCAAGCTTTTATACAAGATGACGTACTTCTTACTTCAACCTGTCAGAAACTTTAAAAAACTTCCTCTGTACTGATCTGACGAGACTCTTTATAGTCTGACTTCCAGCTGATCACATGCTGACCTACATCTCCACTGTCTGAATAAGCATCTAACTTGACTGGCAGAGCCCTTACCCAGTGAGGAGTAGGACCCCGGGGGCAGACGGCCCGCTCCCCCGGTTTGTCTGACGTGCCGGTATTTAGCAACTGCTGCTGCATTAACATCCACGTCGCTACGGGAACGCTGCAGGGAGGTCGATGACACCCCACCCTTTGAACCCGCAGGGACTGACAGGACAGGAGGATCGTGTTGGAGAAAGGGTGGGAGGTGATGGGATATATATATATATATACACACACACACACACACACACCACAAACACATGCATGCACAATACTATACAAACACAATATCGATACCATACAGAAAAAACAAAATTGGGCAGACAAGTATACGCATGTGTACGCGCACATGTGTGTTGTAAGATAAAAACATAACAGGATGTGATTGCTCATGGGAGGAGACAGGCTGATGTAAATGAGAATGAAGGGAGATGGTTTTTATAGGAGCTGATGTTTGCCTCAGTGTGTGTGTGTGTGTGTGTGTGTGTGTGTGTGTGTGTGTGTGTGTGTGTGTGTGTGTGTGCAGGAGAATATGTGTTGAAGAAGGCTTGTGCGTGTGTGTACATGTGCTCGACTCACCTCGCCCCGGTGCTGCTGACCATTTAGAAGTCAGAGGCCGACTGAAGAAAAAAAAAAAAGAAGAAAAAAAAAGGGAGAAAAGTAGGTCAGTATATAACAACGCAGTGAGTAGGTCTTAATCATGATCAATATACATTTTTACTGATGTGTGGAATTGAATAAAACAGCTTTCTCAAGCATTGTTAAAACTCCAACACTAAAAACACTAAAGATTAAATGACATTGGACACAAAACAGACAAATATCCATTTTTCTCATGAAACAATTACACAAGATCTGGGTACCTCTGCAATAAAAGCTTTTTATAACTCTTTATTTTTTATTATCAAATGTTTCTGTCACATAGATATAGGTGTGTATGTCATGTATACATGGGGTAGCTGTGACTCAGAGTGACTCCGACTGTGAATGTGTGAGCGAAAGGGTGAAATAAGACATGGTTGTATAAAGCATTTTGAGTAGAAAAGTGCTAATATAACAGTTTAAAAGTTTGCCTTGACCTTTAGTTAGCACTGTGCCATCGCAGATCTGAGACTATAAATAATATATTAATTTAATATCAACAGCAATCAACAAGATGTAGTGCAACAGGAAACAATACAAAGAGGAAAATGACAACCTTCTAGGAACTGCTCAAATTTAACATAAGAGTGAAATGCAGTGTAGATGAATAGTTTCAGGTTGCTAGGATTGCAGAGAACAAATCATGGTCAAACAATTGTATATTTAAAGGGGGCAGAAAATAACTTTCACATCTATATTTTCACTCTTAGACACTACTAGAGCAGCTTTGCATGATTCACTATTCAAAATAATGCTCATTTAAACATAATTTATACTGAGCTTTGGTGCAGCCCCTTAATTCATCCACTGCATGAAAGAAGGTGTTGTAGCTTCTCTCACTTCAAGCCGCCTTTGAGCAAAGCAAACAGGATCCTAAAACACACATTCGACCCCTGACGCGACCGAATCACCCTCCTGCCAACAGTGATGCATCACAGAAGGAGCCACTGTTTCACCAGACTTGGAAGCAGTTTTTTTCCTCAGGCTTTGAGTCTACTGAACTCATTCTCAACACATCTCCATGAAAAACAGTGACCTTGTGTTTCATTGGTTATATGAATGGGCACGCTGCTTTAATTCAGGATTAAAGACAGATAAGATAAAAAAATAAGTAGAGGAAAAATAAGCGTATGTGTGACAGATGTCAGAAAGATGTCATCTATGTATCTGACAAAGATGTGTAAGATAGGAAATCAAAGTCAAAATCACTTCTATAATCAGTGTCATCATTAAAAGAAGACTTAAAGTAAACATGCAGGACTGAAGTTATCTATGGAGGGACGGTGCAGTGCGTTCATTACTTGAGGCTCTCTTGAGATGAAGATGAGGAGCGGTCACTCTGGGGAAGTGAGGCCACGCTGCCAGAGCTCTTCAGGCAGGACTGGAGGGTCCTTTGGTATGAAGGCTCTAAGGAGTTGTAAAGAGCTTCAGCTTCTGCTGGAAAATGGTTCCTCAGACCCCAGTAAGCCCTGAAAGAGACAGAAGAGCAGACGAAAACAGAGGCAGAGATGAAGACAAAAAGAGAAATGTACGAGGGAGGATAAAAGTTGGTTTATGAAGGGGGGTGGATGGAGCAAAAGTGAAGAATCTGGGGGATTCATAAAGGAAAAAGAGGGTGGTGAGGAATTTACCACCATTTTTCTCCCCACATAATGTGTTTTTCGGTATGTCTGTCTTACTTGCGAGCCTCCACTCTGGCCTCTGAGTCGGCATCTCGAAGTCCTTTTTTGATGCTCTCAACCAGGACTGCAGTGTGTCTGAAACAATAACACAAACGGACGCACAAAGAGTGAACCAGCCAGTCTGAAACACATCTGGAAAGCACATTAATAGGAATCCGACACGGCGATGCTTTTGCATTTATGAAGTCAGTATGACCATCACAGCTTTCCTCTGAAAAACTGATGAGTGCTCACCTTTCTAGTGAGTGGGTCTGCCATTCCTGTAGCAGAAGGTCCAAGAAATCATAACAGCGCCTAAAGAAAACACACGAAAAACAATGTCACATAACAACATCTCCAAATGTATTTTATGTTCAGCTGGTGCTAAGCTTCTTATTGTGGTGTTGACATGAGGGCCTTTGCTAATCTCACCTTCTTACTGCTACAGACTTGGATGTGCAGTTACTGGTTATCAGGGGGATGAGTCTAGGAACGTGGGTGTGCTGCAGAGAGGACAAGCAGCACTGAGCAAAAGTACACCGCAAAAGTACTGATTTAATTACGTGTTTATAAAACTCACCCGTATGATGATTCGGATAGCAGAGACACCAGAGGTGGCCATGACTTTGGCACAGTTGGGAATGAGGTTAAACAGGACGGGAACGATGGCTTCCGCTCCGTGGTCAAATTTATTCCCCAGCACTGATGAGAGGTGGCTGTAAGGAGACACCGGAGAATGCTCAGATGATGAAACCAAACATGAGCCTTCAAGCTCGTGCTGCAGTGCGATTGTGTTTGCTATATATATTTCTCAACACTCACGCCACAGTGATACAGGCCTCTCGGACCACTTGTGAGCGCAGGTCTTTAGCGGACAGTTTGAAAGCTCCATCTAGTAGTCGTAGGTGCTGGTAGAAGCAGTCGTAGCTGGCCGCGCCTGCCACTAGCAGGGAGCGAATCTTCTTAAGCTGTTAAAGAGGTTAAAAAAAAAGAAAGAAATAGGGAAAACAAACAATAACATATATTATTCATTACATTTTACTGACCTAACTTCAAAATTATTTTCTGAAACTTGGTACTGGATTTACTGACAGCGTTGGCTCTCTGGTCCCAGTCGTGTTTGTCATCAGAGCAAATCTCACGGATCTTATTCAGGTTGTCATCAAGATCTCTTGTTGAGTAGATCTGCAACACAATGACAATCTGGTTTTTAAATGCCTGTATTAGTAAATGATGAAATTAATGGGTGGATGCATTTTATTATATTTTGTGTGAGTTTGTACCTGGACAGTAGGGACATCTGTAAAGGCTTTTATGAAATCCTCTTCATCAACTGCCCCCGCACTTTCCTTGGACACTGGGAAGAAAAGAAAATCAGAACAGAGTTGATTAAAATGCAAGTGTGTGTTCATTTAAATTATAATACATCCATATTTAATCATCCATGAGTCCACAACCCTAAGGCCAAAAACACCTTGGAAATAATGGATGGAGGGACATGCAGAAGAAATACTAGAAACTCCCACGCCTAGTCACTAGGTCTTTTTTCTGTTTTGTTTTTTTTTCCCCCCCCTTTAAAACACCCCCCCCCCCCCCCACCCCCACACACACACACACACACACACACACACACACACACCACTGTGAGCAGACTCTGTTTCTAATGGACTTCCTGGCAGTAATGGGAATGTAAATCATCTCTCTCTCGGGGGTGTGGACCACACCTCCTATAACTCCTACAGTGGGGAGGCAGGGACAAGTCAGAAATAACAGACAAGGGAGGAAGAGACAAAAGGAAAAAGAGCCAAGGAAGGAGCTGAGAGTAATGCTGGAAAATAATATGAAAACCATGAGATTAGAGCTGCTACTCAGGCTAGCCAATCATGGAGCACAAACATGGAAGGTAGAAAAGCATATCTTCCTCTTTTCCTCCGGGCTGGCTTGGATATCAAGCTGCACCACAACGACATGTTATGTCAAAACTCTACATGGCCCTTAGAGATCTTGGAAAAATTGATGCAGCCGGCTGGCTAGCTCTAGCCAATATCCCCTGTCTGTCACGGATGCAGCCTGATCATGAAAGCCACCTACCAGAACACCAACACCATTTCCAATTAGTTTTATTGCAGGGCATGCTGTCAGAGTGAGCAGTTATAGAAGCAATAAAGCATATTGTCATTTGTGTAAACAGACCTGGGAGATCATAATGTGGAAATATGAGTATTTAAAAAAAAAAAAAAGGTGCCGCTTTGATTGAAGGCTTGACTTAAAGCAGCCATCTTGACCTTTTACAGAACCAAGAATGAGACGCCTGTTCTTTACTGATACAGGATTTATCTAATACTGCAACTTACTATCACACCATCTTTCTTCTTTCTGTCTGAGTGTTGCTTTCGTGGTGTGCGAGTGTGTGTGGGCGTACTGCCGTCTAAATCCAAATTCACACAAAAATTGACAGATTCCCATAAAAATGGATAAACGGAAAAGCAAAGCACCAGAAATGCTCCCGACTGAGATGTGTTTTCATCGAAAGTGCTTCAGTTGCTTTAATCACTCACTGGGTCTCATGTTGAGAACAGATACGATTCTGTTTTAATTAATGTGTGTTTCTATCCAGGGTCATTCCTCAAACGGTAACTATAATCAGAAAACACTTCTCTGTTGGATTATTGCTTCTGTTACTCTACGTCACAGACATGCTTGAGTTTTTCAAAGTGCGATACTGATACTCAACATTCTGAACAATTTTGGCTTGTTGAAACACTTAGATTTGGGGATTGGGTGCCTGGTCTTTCATGAAATGACCCTGCGTCATTGCAGCACTAAAGTGATCAGTGTGCTAAGGCTTTCAAAACGCAGAAGTCTTGTTGCTTGCTGCTGTGCCAACTACCAGAGCTGCCACTGCTCTGCTAACGTGTTGCTGATGCCACAACTTCTGTGTGAGAAAATCGCAAATATGAGCCAAAAGTCACGATAGGCCTCTCCCTCCCTACTGCATTGAACTTAACAAGGTACAGGTTTTTGAGCTGTAGCCCTGTGTGTGCAAAAAATACTTGTAATGCACTTTATTTAGCTTCTCGCAGTCAATCCATAATCAATAAGGCTGGAATGATCTAAGAGGGAAGAGATCACAATCTTGTTTTTCCATGCAGCAGAGCAATGCATTCAGACTACCAGTGTATGTGTGGATGTGTGCGCCTGTGTGTGACACAGATAGAGTAACAGGCAGCATGTTCATAAAAGCTTCCTACTGAAATAATAAACGACGGGAAAAATCGATACATGCAAACAGGGCCCAAATATAACACTCCAACCAGCCGCACCAGAACGGAGAGCTGACAGAACAGGAGGCAGCAGAGAAGGATTCAAATCATTTCAAAAAGCAGATCATCTGAAGGTCTGAGTAAACTACAGATATGAGACAAATCAGAGAGGAGAGACAGATTTCAGAGGACATACAGGGGTGTCTCTTACTGCACCCTGTGGCATGCTTACTCATGTCTTTTGCTTCTTGTAATAGCTGTCAAAGTCACTGTCCTTATCCTGTTAACAACAATTCTATACCTTTACTGACAGTCTACATCCAATCAGGCATCCAAAACAAACTAAAATTGACCAACAATGAATTATGAGGACAGTAAAGGTCATTTTCCCCCCTCAGACAAGAAGTAAAATTCGTTATTTACATTGTTTTATATACTGTAACACCAAAGCTAAGAGAGAACGCATATGTGGACCGTGCTCATTTCACAGCTCACAAAATACAGATTAAAATTTATTAAGAAGATGAAAACATCTTGTCTGAATTAATCAAAAAAATGTAATTAAGGCGCCAAACAACAACGACAGGGTCTAATTGTGGGGGACTACAAGTAATAATACTCATAACACCAGTCAGTAGTTATTAAATGATATCAAACCCACATCTAAGAGACAGAAAATAGTCTATATTAGGTTTATAATACATGATGTTACACAAATATCTCCCAGTGAAGGAACACAGACCAGAGAGTGAATGTTTCTCCTTGCACCTTAACTGCAAAGAGAGGTATAAGTAGCTGTATGTCTCAGTGCTTATATATAGTTATAAGGAGGGTGGATCACAGTTAGATCCAACAGTTTGCTCCTGTACACAGCCAAAGTAGATTTTGAATTTAAACTGCTTGATTTGCAGACTTTCAACTTTAACAAAAGGGATTTCCTTGCATCTGAGCAGAGAGTATAAGTCACAGTTCATCCTGAGACTTTCACCCACTGGCCCACTACCCATGTCGCTATCATGATATGCCAGACAATGTAATAAGCTTTGGACCATAAGTTGTTTCTCACACTGTCCTATCCACTGTGTGTGTAAATGTCAATTAATTTACGTACCTAGCTTGCCACCAGTAGCGCTGGGCCTACGAGCAGCGGACGACTCTGCAGGCTTTTTGGGAACTTTGGGAACCTTGAAGGCAGCTTGGGCCGAGGAAGAGCGACTTCCATCCACACTGTCGTCATCATCAAAACTACGATCTGTAAGGCGGAAGACAATGTGTAGCGTTAGCATCCAACCTGTGTGTAAATACAGTTGCAAAGGCTTTACAACATTACCTTGAAAAACACAAAACAAACAGCCTAAAAAAATTAAACAATTGTTTTATTTGCTTTCACAACATGCAATAAAATAATTTACTAATAAACATGTATACAGTCAATAAGATTACCTTAAAAACAAAAACAGAAAAGTCTGCATCCGCTTTCAGAAGCAAATATACTGAATCCCAATTTCTAAAAATCTAGACTAACATTTTTATTTGTTGAAACCTTTAAAACATTTCACATAACGTTGGCTTTTATTTGTCACTTAAATGTTAAGTATACAGAGGTTAAGGCCACTGGAAGACAATGCATGGTAGAGGGAAAAGTAATGGTTAGAAGCACAAAGAGGATGTAGCCTACCGAAAGCTAAGTCAGGAATCACTAAATCAATACCAATTACAAAAACCGCACTCAGTGGGAGAAATAAAAAAGCAAACCCTCAGACCTATACGATCACTTCAAAGGAGGAACGAAGCCAAATCTTCAAGATGTCCAACCTCTACACCACCAGTGACTGACAGAACTCTCCAGAGCCCAAACCCTCAATCTGCATGCTAGCACAAACTATGCTAGCTGTCCAGCTTGCATGAAACTTGAGAATGTCTGAAACGATGCTGCAGCATTTGCAACAATATGTGAGGGCAGACACACGCGTGCACACACACACGCACACAAGTTGACTGTGAAGATCAAACTGTTGGCATAGGAATGTAGTTGCGCTCCAGTCGCTCTGACAACCAGCTATGGAGAAATGCGCCAAAGCCACCACCCTACACCTTGACTCATACATCAAGTTATTTACATGCACACAGAGACACACGCAGTCGACATGCAAAATGAGTGACAAGCATGAATGTGTACGTATGAGCCTCATTCTCCAATGTTATGGACAGACGATTTTTTCAAGCTAGATAAATGTTAAGTGGACGTGTACAGACACACATCAACAGCCATGAACTGACATTTATGCACAGTCTTTGACACACAAACACACAGTCCAGCACACCCAGGTTCATCCTTCCACTCACAGTCACAGATGCGTTGGCAGATAAGTCGCCTCATGCTTCTGGGAGGGCGTGGTGTTGGGGTCCCTCACCTCTTCTCCAAACTGTACCCCAAAACAGGTACGTGCACACCACACGCACACACACACACACACACCTCACATATACTTTATGTGAGGTGTCTAAGGCTGCGCACGCACACACCCCTTACATCGCTGTCCGAAAACCCCTCCACCCATACAAGTGCCGGCATTTTCTTTCACTCCTCTCCCTCTCCTATCCCTCCCTCTCCCAGCCTCTCTCCTCCTTGTCTTAGCAGCCTCACAGCCAATCAGGCGGGAGGTGACATCATGTTGTTGCAGCCAGTGTGGAGGCAGGAGGATGAATGCGTGTGCGTGATGGGAGAGAAAGGGAGACACACACAGACACCCCAGGAATATTAACAGGGCTTCTCTATGTCACTGCCAGACCAGCTAACCTAAACTCATTACAACCACCAGACAGCACAAATGCTATCTTCTAGCATCCCCCCCCTCTCTCTTTCTCACCCTCACACACACTCACACACATCAACAACAACAACAACAACCTCTGAACACACTTTCTGTTGCTATATTTCTGTTTCTCCACATGCACAAAGGAACAAAGGATAATGGAACAATGATTAAAGGAGAGTGTTGACAAGGGGGGTACAAAGGGTGAACCACACCCCTCCATCTGAGGCCTTGACCCTCCCACACAAACATACACCCACAGAGCAGTTAACAGAGCCTGTAGACAGAGATGTTTTTGAGTTTGACTTTTTTAAACTTGAGTACTAAATAAACACAATTTTAAAATTATCTATTACGGTTGCAGCATCTTCATAATTACTTTGCTAACGGGGCGATTTTAGCTTTACAAAGCACGCACACATAAAAGTACATCTGTTTTTTTGAGACATCGTGTTAGAGAAAACTTTTGATTTTCCACTTGACAAAAGCAGCCACTTACTCTCAGTGAGAGCTCTACACGGTAATCCTCATAGTATGAGGCGAGAAGCTGCAGGTTCAACTAAATCTGCTGAAATCACAGGATCCATATAAAAAAAGAAATATTAAAAAAACAAACACAGCTTGCACACAGTGGTGCAGTTTTACTAATTTATTGTAGCATGCTCTAAATAGATAAACAGATAAACCTGGAGCCCCACAGAGTGCAAGCTGTAGATTTATTTTTATTCATTTATTGTTTTGACATTTGCAGTTGGCTTTTTTTTGGCTCTGCACCTGACTCATTTTGTGTGCATATGCATGACGTTTTCTAGTGTTCTATGTATGTATAAAAAAGAATTAACATTTTGACACCTTCAAAACCACCTTACCATTTTTGAAGTGTAGAACTGGGGCCTTATTAGCAACAATCGTTCTGGCTACCTAGCCATAATCATTGTGATACTGAATAAATTACTTTTTCCTTTTGCCAAAATGAGCAAAGTAAAAATGCAAAGTGAAAAAGTACATTTTCTGCATGGAGCACATAAACATCCTTGTAGCATCTTTTCGAGCAACAAGAAAAATAAACACCACCTATCACTGTAATGATGCATTAGAAGGCTTTATACAACAGCTTTCAGCTGTCAGAGGGGAAATTAGCTACAGAGACCAAAGTTGTTTTAAGCAAAAAATAAAAATATATTATTATTATCATTTAAACTGCAATGTTTACTGAACCTTTTGACAAATAACAAGAATAATGAATTAAATCTGAATTTGTATTTATGATTTAAAATTTCTATCATTTTTGCTACCTTTGGCATTTCTGTGCAATTTATTGCTTGAAATGTATGCTAGTTCTCACTGACTGCAGAAGAAATGCAAGAATATAGTGATGTTTATAATTGCACTGAATTATAAAAGCATGCATCATAAGTGAATTTTAATTGGTAATAAAACCCACGGCTGCATTACATTATAGCAGTACTACGACATGCATCACGGGTCTTCGCATTGATTATCAGCTCCTGCTTTTGTCTAGTCAGACCCCACGGGGGTAAATGTCACTGGGTGAAGGGCAGAGCAAAGACACCAGAGAGAAGAGGGAGGAGGGAGACTGAGAGGGAGAGATGGAGAGCGTGAATCTCCTCCACAGAACAGACTGCACACATGCTGTTGCCATGACGACCTGTGCAGACCAGCTTCAAACGAATTGAGCAGCAAAGGCGGGGGTGGGGGTTCACTATATCCCCAATTTGGTTTAATCAACAGTTGGGTTTACTGTTTATTAATTTACTACATGCTAGTTACATATCAGTACACAGAAACAATCACAGCATACTTAAACACAGTGAGAGACATCAGCCACACCATGTACCAGGCAGCGTTACCATGGAAACTCCAGGCCAAGCGCCCCTCCTCTCTCCATGTGGAGAGAAGAGTTAAAAAAAACCAACAAAAAAACCAAACCTGGAATAAAAAGAGAAGAGCGGACAACCAGCTGCAATGTGGTAACCGCCCAGAGAAAATCAAGAAATCCTAAAGTACAGAGATATTAAAACACCTCTACAGAAGCATGCAGCAAAGCAGCAATTTCCCAGTCGTTAATGTGTGTTACAAGCCAAAAAATAAACATGATTAGACATAAAGGAGTGCTCCCCTGTTTACTTGTCCCTGTCTAAAGAAAAAAAGATGAGAGAAAGTCTAGCCGAGACAGAGAGCTAATCTTAAGTCTTCCAGCAAAATTTGGGGGGCTTTTGACCACATGATGGCAGCACTGACTCTGCTCTAACCAAATTATTCTGTGGTTCAAACATCAGCAAACCACCTAAAAGGAAGCAGGATACAACACCCTGCTGATCAGAGAAGGACAGAGCATTTTTTTTATGCATATGCACCAAAAATAACATTTTAAAAAGGCAGTCATACCAAATCTTCAGAAAGCCTATTAACTGATTCACCTGAGATGAAGTTTGTGAATGTTTTTACATCAGATATAGGTATCCATATAACAGTGGAACGGTCTGCAATACTGGTGCACACTAGAGCCAAAAGCCCACGTAAAGCTTCATTTAGCTTTAGTGTCACATTGCTCTATGCAAACTTTGCTCTACCTCGCTAACAGATTGTGTTTGTGTAAAGGCAATGTCGCATATTCCTGCTCAGGCCCATGTGACAGCATGCAGAGTCCCACATAGAAGATGACACAAAATATCTTGACACTGCACGATCACTCATATGAGAGTGATGACAACTGGAAAGAAGAACACGAGCAGCACCGTGGTGTCTGAGACAAAAGCTGCTAAAAACTTTCAGCTCCAAAATAAACGAGCAGAAGTACGTATATAAAAAAAAAAGACTAATAAAAAACAAACAGCCAATCCTACAGACATGTTAAGTGAAAAGATAAACCACTGAACATACAGTGATTTAGATGCAAAATGGGATAATACTAGAAAAATACATACAATGGAAAGTGCAAATAAAAAGAAAATAACTTCCTTTGCTTCCATAGAATGACACTCGAAGTTTTTTTTATACATACTAACCATATATTTAATTGTAGCCATCAGTTTGGTAACATAAGAGGGTCAAATGCTTCACTTGCAACCAATCTGGGACAGAGAATGACTGAGCGAAAGGGGAGCAAAGGAAAATAAAGAGACACGTTTGAGGTTTAAGCTTCGATTCTCTAATAGGAGACAGGCTGCTCCATTTCCAGCCCAGCTCAGAGAAAATGATCTCATTAAAAGAAGACACATATACACAGACACTCAGACACACACAGGTATAATTTGAGTCCCAATTCCAAGTCGGGGAGAGGGATAAGCCATAATATTCAGAGGAAAGCTTTGCCATGACAATCAGAGTAGCTTGGAAACAGGGTCATGATTCCCTTTGCAGAGACTGTGATGCACTGAAGCAGAATGAGCATGTCTGCGTGTGTGTGTGTGTGTGTGTGTGTGTGTGTGTGTGTGTGTGTGTGTGTGTGTGTGTGTGTGTGTGTGTGAGAAAGAGAGTCTGTGAGTATGTGTGTGTCACTCCCTGTCAACACTGAAGTACTATGCAAGCAGAGAAAGCTGCTACTGATGGTCAGTTTGGGGCACTGAATATCATTGCTCTTCCTGTGTGTGTGTGTCTGTGCACAGGGCCAAATGTCATTAAATAAGAGCCGAGCACAGCACCATGGGCAATGACATGCTTTACTTTCCCAAGAACCAACATCAGAAAAAACCTCAAGTCACATGTTTACTAATGAATGAACAAAGGCCTGTTAGTCATGATCGATATCCCCTCTTTGCTTATGTGAAATTTTGACTTTTCTCAACAACTTCTTTTCATTCGCTTCAAAACAGGAACCCTATAACACAAAGCCACTGGTAAGATTTCTTCTCATGTTGTGCAATTTGGGGCACAACATGACACAAGGGTATGTAACCTGAAACTACCGGTGTGTTGCTGTGATGATGAGTTTCTTTGTTACCAGAAACTAAACTGCTTTGAAGAGAAGCGTTTTGTAATTCCATTCGGGTTGGGAAAATCTTTGGCATGATGAAGACAAAAACTACTAACTAACCCATACACAATGTGGGAAACAAAAGGGAGGGAGACAGATTTTTGGGGGGCTCTGCATACCGACCTACTAAACAACACAAAGTAACCTCATTTCAACATCATGTAAACATTTTTTTTGTTGTTCTCGCAAAAAAATTTAGCTACCTAAAGTAGAAGAACCCCACATTTGCAAAGCTCTACAATGGACCTTACTGTTGTAATTATTACTTTTCAAATCCAAGCACATTTGCACTATTTTCACATAACCACAAGTAAGTGAAAGGCTTCACCAGTAAGCCTGGAGATTGAGAGCTGGGGTGTTAACACAGAAGAACACTTGACCTGATATTACTACAAAAGAAAGAGTTTAAGAGAGAGGACAGAAAAGCAGAGACTGAGTGGCTACTTGAGTAAAGCCACACTAGACTTGAAGAGCACAGTGGGGAGAGGAAGCTGCAAGAAAATTGGATTGGGTGGATACGGTGCGGTGCAACTATGACCTCAGCAACAAGCTACAAAACTATAAGCATCTCTCAAAATTTTAAACAGCTCAGATTGGGTAGACCATTGCTCTTGCAGATGCGCACGATTGCAATAAATGCAGCATCATGGAAGCATTTGAGGACACCCCAGTTTTCCCCTCGCATGGAAGCACATGCACACACACACACCAAAGCACTTGGGGTGAAAGTGCAATGAGTTTAAGCTGATTTCAAATCTCAAACCATATGCTGGGCAGCTTTTGTGTGAGTGCCAGCATCCACAGCCAGATGAGATTAAACACACAACCATGGACAGCCGGGCACAAACACACACAGACACACACACACCTACCATTATCATCATCCCCAAATGCCATAGTTACAGCGTTATGGGTCAAATCCGCTGGTTTGGTCTGTATTCACTTCTGTCCCTCTGTTCTCGCCTTTGTTTTCTCCTCTGTTTCTCCCTCGTTTGTTCAATCTCTCTCTGTCATGATGAATCAGGGAGAGGCAGTGATAGGCACAGCGCTGTGACTCGGCTACTGCCAGAGATCTCTGTCAGCTTCCTCCCTCGATCCTCTGCCCTCCCTCCCTCGATCCTCTGCCCTCCTCGCGTCCCTCCCTCCTCCCCTCTATCCTCAGCAACAGCTGCCTCAAACCCCTTCAAAGAGAACGCCAAGAGCTGGCCTGAAAGCGATGTGGGGCAAGGGCAAGTACGAAGGCATTTGTGTGCCTGTGTGTATTTTGGCAGATGGTCTGAGCTTGTGTCCCTAACTTAGAGGTTGAGGAGTCTTTACAAACAAAAACAAACCTCATACTCACCACCATTCTGTGGCAGACGTGAAGCGTCAAACAAGAATTAAGAAAGCAGGAATGTGGTGAGAAAACACACTCCAAAGACACTTCATTATTCGACAAAAAGACTCACATTTATCTTTGCTGTACATAAAAATTTAACAGAATGGTAGATGCAACCACCTGTTACCTGTGAAGCTGGAAAATATGTAAGAGCAGAGTTCAAACATTTTGTGATTTCCAAAAAAAAAAAAAAAAAAGAGTTAGCTTTGGCACAAACAGAACAGCAGCAGTGGTTTTACAAGATGGAAACAAATTATTTTCACATTTCCACAATAAAGAGAAAGTAAAGGTGGCTCTACAGGCAGGACAGAAGTGAGACATGATTATCCCATTTCACATTAAACTATTACTAACCTAACCTAATGTAATTAAAGATAAACAGACAGGTATTAGCTGATGATGCAAAACTATCAAGTCATAGGATTTGGCAATTGCACTATTTTAACCCCTTTCTCTTCTATTTATCTTTGTAACATGTTTCAGATTATTTTTTCTCTGTATGAATGATGCTCATAGGTCTTTTTTGTTAGTCCAACTGAAACTAACCATTATTTTCATTATTCAAACACACGGAAAAACAAACACTTTACATTCACGGTTTCAAAGATCTCCTAGCCAAGTGTCTTGAAGATGATAAACATATCAGATTAAACAGATTAAATGATTAACAGTCTACACAACACTAAAGCAAAGACCTTTGGTTTTAGACTGTGATAAAACAAGGTATCTGGCACTTTTTATTTACTGCTAAATAATAATAAGGCTGCACTCCCACAATTGGTGCACTTTTCCAGTAGAACACCAAATCGAAGAAATTGAGCGCTCCCCAGATCAAATACTATAAAGTTCTTGCACGTGTCAGTCACAGCTGTTCCCTGCACTGCACAGCTTCAAGTTTCTGGGATGCAGCATGAACGAGTGACATTAAAAACAACAACAAAAACAGACCACAAATAACAGACTGCTGGAGGAAAAAAAAAAAAAAAAAAAAAAAAAAAAAACTAAGGTAGAAGGCAAAGGGTTTGTTTGGAGAAGCAGGCCACCATCTGCTGTGAAAACACTTCAGATTTAGGGCAATTTCTTGGTCATAATCATGTAGCCCTATTTACATAAAAAACATTAATCATGAAAAGCAGTGAAAATTAAAATTACTGTTTGTTTCAGCCTCATTAGGCAAGGAAAGGTATGCACCCAGAAAAGTACAAACAATGCCAACTGTGGCGTGACCAGCTGTAGTAGCTGAGGCATTACAAAGAAAGAAGCTTAAACACACTTGAGGTAGCAGCCAAGGCCAAACAGTGAACTTTAGCGTGTAGCTAAAGTTCACTGAGGTAAGCCTCTGCAATTACTTCCACTTCATGTTTACTCAGGGAGTTTGAAAATACGGTCAGTGCAAAAGTCCAGATTGTCAAGTTTTTAAAGCAAGAGAAGAAAACGAGTGGCAAAAAGGGTAAGAAGAATGGGTATATAGAGCAAAAAATGCAGTCACAACTAGGGATATTACAGAGATACAAATATAGAAATATCCATAAATTGGGCAACTACCTCAAAATTTAATCTAAGAGCAATTACAAAGTAACAACATGACACATTTGACATAAAATGTGGAAGATGATGCTGAAACTCTCAATACTTCATACTCTTAATTCTGTCATTATGAAAGCAACACGAGAGGCAACAACGTGTGATTTCAGTAAACCTAACACCTAACCCACAGAAATATGTAATATGTAACCCCAATCGCCACCTCCAATCTAAGATGCCCTAACCATAACTGTGACAATTCATAATGCAGACTGACAGCCAGGGCATTAGAGGACATATACCCCGAAGTATGTGTGTGCAAATGTTAGGGGTGGGGGAAAAAATCGATACTATGTAGTATCGTGATATTTTGTTTGCTAATAATGTAACGATACAGGGACAGCAGAAATCGATATTTTGTTACAAACAATTTTTCGTGAAATGGAACATGCTCTGACTTCAGAGCCTGTTGATCCTTTTTCTGAACAAGAATCCTGACATTCCTTCACTGTCCAAATGTGTTTAACTTTTTTTTGGGCAGCAATAAACATGACAGTTTACCTGTTTTAATTTAAGACACGTTTTATTTTAATTAAGTTTAAAACTTTTTTATTTAATGTAAAATTATATTTTGTTTTAATTTACTTTCAAATTCTTCAGTTGCTGAAGGGGCTGCATAGTTTTCATAAATTGCATAGTTCAGAATAGCTATAATTGTACCAGATGGTTGCATTCAGTTAAGTTGGACTAGACTGTAATACAAACCGTTCAGTTTGTCAACAATAAAACTGACTGAAATGAGAGAAAGACTGAGTGCGAGACTTTGACATTAGATAAAATGAATATTGATAAAGTTTACCTTTATGTACAGAATCTGAATATCGCAAAATATTTTAAAAAACTGCAATAATATCGTATCGTGCGTTAAGTATTGTGATAATATCGTATTGTGAGTTGTATGGTGATTCCCACCTCTAGCAAATGTGTTTCAGAGAAACAAAGCAGAGACCCTTTCACTTTCTCTCTCCTTTCCTCTGTCACTATTTGACACAACCCACCTGAAGATGTCATATTTTGTATTTAACCCCGTCAGCACGATGGCTGTGACAACCAAAACATAAACAGATGATTTTAGTAAGGCTGAGATTTTAACCTTTAATGACTGCACCAGAGACGTGCGATTCTTCTCAAAAGGTTTAAACCAGCCCACAGAAATCAGTATGGGGCTCTAAACTCTGCCTGAGTTTACCTATACTGGAAAGAAATAGAAAGAAGTTCCTATTCCCTACATTAAGATTGCTTATATTTCATAAAAATAATATGAATCTTATTGGACTCATTTTATTTTCTCATGGCCGTGGCCCCTTTCAAAAATTTAAATAAAATAAATAAATCACACAGTGATTCACCCTTAATGTAAACGCACAATTTTTAGTTTTAAATGTAGACAAATTTGACATTTTTCACTCTGCATGACTAACTTCCATAACATTTATGGTCCATATAGAAATCCCTTCATAGGGCACAAACCAAAACTGACTCCAAGCACCTAAACTTGAGCACGGCTTGACTGCAAACCCGGACTCTCATCCTGAGCCGAAGGTAGACAGACAAGCTTATAGAAACTAAATCAACTAAACACAATATTCTTGAAAGATTTCAGATATTTTATACTAGACTTAGACTGACCTAAAAGCTTAATTTACTTATCCCTTTCTTAATAATTTGATATTAAGAAAGACATAGAACACCCCCCAAACATGTGACATCAGGAGGTAGTTTGATACATTTTTAGTACTTTTGCACAACTCTGCTAAACTTGTGTACAAAATTTAACATTCACACTTTTATTTTAAGCATGTTTGACAATTTAGAGGTTTGGGCTGCTGAACACCCACCGACGTTCACTGCTCCACAACCTTTTTGATGCCCAGGACATGATCAGTTGCCTGACAGCCAAACAACCAATCACAGCTATTTTTTGTCACAGCCAGTTTAAATGAAAGCGAGAGTGCCAAACGAATAAATATTCTGTCTGGAAACAATCGCTGCTTTCATTCAGGGAAAAGCACATGACAGATGACAACAACGCAGAGTTAAAAACATTAACAATTCATCACAACAACTACACAATCACAAACCCAAATCACAACTTTGCTCCAAGCCCCGGGGAAGTGGGATTTTAAAAGTCAGACTCCCTTCATCTCACTTCGGCCCACAAAGACAGCAGCTAAAGCCTTACATTACATTTCCCTATGCCTCCCTCCAAGTAAACCAGCTGCAACAGCCTGTCAAGCACCAACTCCCTGCTGTAGCCGGTAGACAGATACAGTGACAGGACAGCCTGAAGGTATATCATCCAATGACAACCTCTGCCAGACACCAACAGCAAACCCAGCTGACCTCAAAGGGAGCACAAACTCAGCTTAAAGCCACACGTCAACTCAATTTGGTGGAGATTTAGAAAACATTTCAGTAAAATACTATTCATAATCTTGGAAACTTCATCGCTCTCATAATTTATAAAGTACTAAACAGTCTGTACACATCAGTGGTTCCCAAATGTGTTGGACGATCGCGTGACAATCACACATTATTAATGCAATTCGCAAATGAACAAAATGCAATGCATAAAATGTTAATTTTCCCCACCAGTACTTTGATTGCACTCATTCCCCGAACAGAAGCAAACTCTGTACCCTAAAAATATGATCAGAGACTTCAAAGGGAACCCCATTCTGTTCACACAGTTGCAGGGTGGTGGGAATTATGAGAGCGTGACAAATCAAAGGCCCTGACTGACAGAGAGGAGCTGACAGCAAAAATCTGCAAGGGAGGAAATACATCACTCTGTTGTTTGGAGCAAAATAAAAATGAACTGCCAGTGCAGACCACCCAGCACCTAAAGAAAGACTATAAGACAGCATTGTGAAAGCTACCTGCTTTATAGATTCAGGTAGACAGAGAATGTCAAGACATTTGGCCTGCTTCAAAAGAGCACTGGATGTGTAACAAGGCAATCGAAGCACAGTGTATACTTGCTGAGCAGCAATTAAAAAAAAGACAAAGAAATTTCTAGATGCTGCAAATGGTTTATCAAGAGGGCCTGCAGCAATGCATTCCAAAGAAGAGTTGATGGCATGTTTGACAGAGGCTGCTTTGCACAGATGATTAATAAGTGTGCCTTTGAAGATCAGCCCTGCCCTTTGCTGCCTGTTCAGAAGAATATGTTTAAAAACAAAAACCCACTGGTATACATAACCAGATTTTAAACTGACAAGCTATACTTTATATACTGATGATGCCTTTACTGGAACCCCCCATCAGCTTTTATACAGCTCCATGCTTCCAATTTTCCAATTATCAACACTTCCACAAGAGCTCTTATCAACCAGAAAGTAGATGCACAACCCAGAAAGATAAAGGCAAACTCCTGGTCTCTGCTTTTAGATGAGAACAATGCTTTTTGTGTAACTGAATAAGTTATCATACAGTGGGGCAAAAAAGTATTTAGTCAGCCACCGATTGTGCAAGTTCCCCCACTTAAAATGATGACAGAGGTCAGTAATTTGCACCAGAGGTACACTTCAACTGTGAGAGACAGAATGTGAAAAAAAAATCCATGAATTCACATGGTAGGATTTGTAAAGAATTTATTTGTAAATCAGGGTGGAAAATAAGTATTTGGTCACCTCAAACAAGGAAAATCTCTGGCTCTCACAGACCTGTAACGTCTTCTGTAGGAAGCTTTTCTGTCCCCCACTCGTTACCTGTATGAATGGCACCTGTTTGAACTCATCATCTGTATAAAAGACACCTGTCCACAGCCTCAAACAGTCAGACTCCAAACTCCGCCATGGCCAAGACCAAAGAGCTTTCGAAGGACACCAGGAAAAGTATTGTAGACCTGCACCAGACTGGGAAGAGTGAATCTACAATAGGCAAGCAACTTGGTGTGAAAAAATCAACTGTGGGAGCAATCATCAGAAAATGGAAGACATACAAGACCACTGATAATCTCCCTCGATCTGGGGCTCCACGCAAGATCTCATCCCGTGGGGTCAAAATAATCATGAGAACGGTGAGCAAAGATCCCAGAACCACACGGGGGGACCTGGTGAATGACCTGCAGAGAGCTGGGACCAAAGTAACAAAGGTCACCATCAGTAACACACTACAACGGCAGGGAATCAAATCCCGCAGTGCCAGACGTGTTCCGCTGCTGAAGCCAGTGCATGTCCAGGCCCGTCTGAAGTTTGCCAGAGAGCACATGGATGATACAGCAGAGGATTGGGAGAATGTCATGTGGTCAGATGAAACCAAAGTAGAACTTTTTGGTATAAACTCAACTCGTCGTGTTTGGAGGAAGAAGAATACTGAGTTGCATCCCAAGAACACCATACCTACTGTGAAGCATGGGGGTGGAAACATCATGCTATGGGGGCTGTTTTTCTGCCAAGGGGACAGGACGACTGATCCGTGTTAAGGACAGAATGAATGGGGCCATGTATCGTGAGATTTTGAGCCAAAACCTCCTTCCATCAGTGAGAACTTTGAAGATGAAACGAGGCTGGGTCTTCCAACATGACAATGATCCAAAACACACCGCCCAGGCAACAAAGGAGTGGCTCCGTAAGAAGCATTTGAAAGTCCTGGAGTGGCCTAGCCAGTCTCCAGACCTCAACCCCATAGAAAATCTGTGGCGGGAGTTGAAAGTCCGTGTTGCTCGGCGACAGCCCCAAAACATCACTGCTCTCGAGAAGATCTGCATGGAGGAATGGGCCAAAATACCAGCTACTGTGTGTGCAAACCTGGTAAAGACCTATAGTAAACGTTTGACCTCTGTTATTGCCAACAAAGGTTATGTTACACAGTATTGAGTTGTATTTTTGTTATTGACCAAATACTTATTTTCCACCCTGATTTACGAATAAATTCTTTACAAATCCTACCATGTGGATTCATGGATTTTTTTTTCACATTCTGTCTCTCACAGTTGAAGTGTACCTCTGGTGCAAATTACTGACCTCTGTCATCATTTTAGGTGGGGGAACTTGCACAATCGGTGGCTGACTAAATACTTTTTTGCCCCACTGTACATCAAGGCAGTGTGACTGCAGTTTGTTAAGTGACATTATAGATGGAAAAAACAACGGGAAACCACTGATTCATTGTTTTTGCTTCTAAATGATACTCTGTTAGCTCAGCTCAGAGGATGTGCTCATACCAAATACCAATCTCATACCTTTCTTTTCTCAAAATTCAAACTCTGTTTATCTTACTGGAACAGATACTAAAAAAAATGAAGTCCCATGGGAACTGAATAACCTATATTCAATATTTAAGTAAAGGCTTTCAGACACACACTTAATAAGCATCATGTCAGCTTCTAATACATATGTAAGTAGGGAAACCTCACATTTTCATTTGTGCATAGTGTCAAAAACTCCCTGAGGTGCTGCTTAACCCACTTTTATAACCTGAAAATTTAAGAGTGCAGAGTGAAATATTACTGTCAATATAATTACAATTCTCCAGGGTCAAACAACAATGGCTCCACAGACCACCTTACTGCTGGGGAAGGGAAAACTCAGCAGCAGCCTTCAGCTCAGGTTTGGTTCTGCTGAAGCACTTGCACGCACACATGGATGTGCACGCACACACAAACTCTAAACCATTAATCTTGTTAGGACCTCTTACAGGAGCCCATGGCAACAAACTGACACAACCACAAAAGCACATGCAGATTTAGACACACAAGCACAGGCACCCCCGCCCCTCAAAAAACACACACAATGTTGCTCCCTTATGAAACACACCCACTACATGACAACAGTAAAACCATCTTGACAATGTGACTCAACTTGGTGGCTATCCAATTCAAGTGTGGCAAAGTAAATGAGAAAACGCACTGACCGTGACTCGGGCTGAGAGCCATGTTGCCTGAATTCAAGGCTTCATCAAAACGAGCAAATATCGTCTGTAACCTGGAGAAAGAGAAAAGGAAGATTAGTAGTGTCGAGCACAGATATACAGTACAATGTTAATATCACCAAAGCTGTCAAACCAAACATATTTGAATGAAGAAATTAAGAAATTACAATAAAGTCCAGATTTAAAAAAAAAAATCTGAGCACCCCACAGAGATGTTTGACCAAAACACAAACAAGGTGCGAAGAATTCCAAATGAGACTCATCATCAAAATCAGCCGCAGAAGCAGCAGCAACATGTGGACAGTCTCCACGCCTTTCTGTCTGATTGTGGGTGGGTGTGTCTATTATGGCAGTCACACTCATGAAGCTGCAGCAGCAACACCCCAAGTGTCCTCTTATAACATCCTACTAGCATCAGACAGACACACATGAAACCACCAGCCAGGTCTGCTTAGTCATGTGATTAATAGGTAGCATTGTCAGCGTAGTAACAGGGCAGATATCCAGCACAAGCCAAAATAACTTGGTCATCCTCGAAATGCACAACTGGTTAGACAAAAACACAACAAAGACTAAAACACATGACCCCGAATAACATGCCTTTATGTCTGCTTTGCCGAAAGGTTAACCACGGATGGGCGCACACAACAATTAGAGCAATACACACCGTGCTCTGTCTCTGTCTTTTGGTGTCTGCTTGCCGGTCCACAACCGCCAGACAGCTAAGCAGCTTCTGATAAGTGACGATTAGCGTTGCAACTAGCTCCTCAGCCGTGCACCATTTTCACGTGGTTCGCTTTCTTTCATTAGCATTTTGTGCATCTATTTGTTTCAGCAAAAATCTAGCATTTAGTCTTCAGCACTGATTTGCATCAGTATTTCCCTGTGGGCTGATTAATAGCTTGCTGCGTTGCTACGCAATCTTGCATTAGCTCCCATGTTGGTGACACACTCTGGTCCTCAGCTCCCCTCAGCTCTTTGTATCCAACATGGTGCAGTGGCTCCGAGAGGGAGGGAGGGAGGGAGGAAAGAAGACGGGAAGAGAGGGAGGGAGCGTGTGTGTGAGAGGGAAAGAGAGAGGGGGGAAGCCAAACGGCGAGAGACCAAAGCATGCTACGGGCATGCGACAAAGCACCACCTACTGTCACGCATACACACTGTACACACAAACGCCAACTGAACAACCTAAACAGCAATACGTACAGTAAATTTCCAGGAAGCGTCTTTGTGTGTCTGTATGAGCAGGAGAGAGAGTCAAATGGGCCAGTTTGTGTGACAGACAGCAACGAGATTCAGTTACCCTTTACATAACCTCCCTCTCATACACAGACACACACGTACTCGTCAGAGGGGGAGGGGCTGTGTGGCTAACAGCAGACAGCGCTGCTCCTCCCCCCTCAGTGTCTCGCCTTCTCATCCCACTTGCACATGTTCCCTCCCTCTTCTTATTTCTATCTTTTATCTTTTTATCGCGGCCATTGATAAACACCTTTGTCCAGCAGAGGACTCATGTCCTTCAGGTAACTCATCTCCAAATCAAACCACATGAGGCAGGCCTGATGAATGCTTACTCAACCAGCATTTGACCTACTTATAGGAAGCTGCTGTCAGATGGTAGCCCCTTGTTCTTACCAGTAATGGACCCAAGATTACAACTGTACTTCCAGACACAACGCCAGTAAATAAGCCAACTGTAAAATTAAGTTCCACTTTCAGGTTTCTTCATGCACCATTATGTCATTTGAAATAGGTTTGTAATTTCAATCTAAGTCCCATTCACAACACCTGATCACCAAATCCAAGAAGTGTTTTGGCTCGTGTCAGCAGGTTTAACCTGTGTCTAAACATCTGATCTGAGGTCATACGATATGCACATCTATATGTTTATTTCACTGAAAATTGATTAGATGAAATTACTTATTATGAATTATTTCAAGTTAGAACTGGAACATTTTGAGACTGTTGTAAGGGGGGGAATGTATTTAATTATACAGATAATCCCATCAAAATTCAGTGTCTCATTTACAACAGAGAGCTGTTTCAAACAGAAACTTAATTTTGGGAAATAGCTTTTAACCATTTATCTGGCACAGTCCAAAAGAGGTTTCAGATTGTAATAATCACTTGCCTCCACGTATCTTTAAAAATGTGTGCTTGTTTGGTATTTAAGGGATGTGGACATACTCATCCAACAATTATTCCTCTTTTATGACTTCATCTTTCTGTCCATTATCTAATGCCAACTCTGCAGAGTTGATATGTCATCAAGTCAGCAAGATCCTGGCCAGAGCTTTGCTTTCCACTAGGTAACCCTTTGGGTTGCTCCATATGAAATCAATTATTAAATAAACAAAACAATTTAAATTGAATTTTTTTTAAAAATCCCACTGTACAATAACATTAGTATATTAGTTATATTAAGTTACAACCCCTCAAATTATAGGGGTGGACATTTTTGTACTTTATAATTTGCGTTTGCGTTATTTTTTCCAAGCATTACACGACACTTGGAGTGGTTGTGAAACTGATTTGGCTGCAGTTTTTAAACAGAGCTTTAATGTGTTTTCACTCTGAAACTTTCACAACGATACCTACTGTAATGTTTTGAAGCCTCAAAAATTAATTAGTAAATAAATGCATAACACAATTTTAAAAGCACAAAATTCTCACATACCTCTATGGGTCTGTAACTCAGACAACTTTCATAACATGAAGGTAAAAATTTAGCATGGCTTCATTAAACATATGAACAAAAAACACACAATGCAATTCCAACAGCTTTGCTCCAGGTTTTGTACTAAGGCTATTTGACTATAGCTGACCTGAAGCTGACTGAAACATCACAAATGAAATTAATGAGAGTTTTGATCAGTAAAACTGCAGTATTGTAGATATTCTCACCCCTATTCTTATACAAACTATACAAAGTAATAAAAACTGGTTTGGGAGATTCGCGATACATACAATACATATATATATATATACACACATATAAAATTCACGTGCAGAATTCAGTAATAACTATACACATCTGTTCAGGAAGAACAAGCGCAGGCTGTAAATCACTGCATCTGTCAGGCCTCTGATATTTAAATGAAGGCAGACAGCCACACCACTCTGTAAATCCCACACATTCAGACAGTGTGTTTACACTGGAGACGGACTGGCTTAATATGCACAGCACATGACACATGACCACAGCCAGCATTCACAGACGCAAGAATCATACTGAGCAGATACAGCACTGGCCGTTGCTCGACTCTCACACATGGGAGAAAGCAGTAAAAAGGGGGCAGAAAGAAGGGGTCATTGGGTGCTCAGAATAACCTTCAACCCTGCACATGTAGCCAGGACGACCAAAGCGGGACAAACCCCCACATTAAACCTCTTCTGATGACTCGAACACAGTTTTTCCAGTTTTTACCCCCATTTCTGTTACTCCACCCAACGCCTTTGTACCCCGTGGCTGCACCCTCTCACCCTCCTCCCTCATTCAGTCGGCATTGTGCTCTGGATGAAAGTGCCTCTGTGTGTCTGAAGGGCAGAGTGGTGCATGGTGTGGCTTGGGACAAACTGAGTGCCAAGGCCACGGGACTCCATAGAAACACAGGCAACAACAAACTCAAAAAATAAATATAAAAATAACAATAATTTAAAAAAAAAAAATACTACGAAAAAGAACAAAAACTCACCGTGCAGCTGGAAGTCCTCTCTTTCCAATGTCTGCTCTGACCTTCTCTCCAACGTGACGATAAACATCCACCAGCGTTGTTATTGATGCCTCACGTACCTAAACAGCAGACGTTCACCAATTTAATAACCCTCCACATATAAACACATGGAAAGAGATTCAAGTGATGGGTTAACTAGCACACTATAAAAAAAATGATCTTTGTGTTTGTTAAGACTGAGATCGATTCTCCCTCATAATTCGACAAAGATTAGACTCATGCTCATAGACTAAGAGACGCAAACATGCAAACACACTAAAAACTAAACCCGTGAGAGCCCATACTCTTCCCTCCTATGGGAGCCATATGATTTGCTAGTTATTGCTGTAAACACTGTTGTGATTGGCTACAAAGATATTGTTGAAGGGATTCTTAGCACCCAAGGGTAGGCAGGCCTTTCTAGGATGTTGATTGGCCAGGACAGTATGTGGGTAGATAATCATTGGGTAGAAGATAGAAGCAGATTTCAGCTTTGGGGTGCAACTCTGCAGGAGGTTAAACCAACCTCTCTCTATTCCTCACACACACACACACACACACACACACACACACACACACAGCTAATACTCTTGTGTGGTTTAACAACTGGGTGCTCATGATTCAGCAGTGAAGCTGGGTGGTGGGTACAGAGCCCATCTCCTCACTAATAACAGTAATAATCACAGAGCTGCCTTAAGATGAAACCCAACACACTTTGACTGCTGAGAGCTGAACAAAAAGGCTTATCGACAAACTGGCTCAACAAAAACAATGACGAGCCACGCGCAGTCAAAACAAACACACACAAAAAGGTACAATTTTCCCCACCATCATGTAATCATGTATAACACTGCAGCTCTTACCTGTGGGTTTTGGTCTCCTGTCAGCGAGCAGAGATGAGGAACTATTTTACTGAGGCTCAGCGGTTGGGCTCCATACCTGAGAGTGTGAAACAGAGGCACAAGAGGAAACGTAAAAGAGAGGTGACAGTTGCCAGTGATAAATATAATTATCTGGTGTTCTTTTATAATGGAAATCTTGCTCCGCTCATTGAAAATATTTTTAGAAATTTGAAAAATATATCTATTCTAAGGCAGACTGATATTTTAGTAGCCTGTTATAAGCTACAAACACTATCTACAAACCACACACACACACACGCCTCAGAAATTTAACATCACACAAATATAAAAAACATTAGTAGACAAAGATCGTTTCTTAATTTCTTCTGTTTTGTCCATTCCAGTTATGTAAAAGAATCCCCCCCCCGTCCAAAAAAACAAAACAAACCCCAAACAAACCCACGCTTAGCTTTCAGAGCACTAACTGCAATACCATGCACTGTTGGTGTTTTCACAACTCTCTGAAACTCCACTGATGGGCTGGAGCACCAGAGAGCACCCCTAATAAGATGAAAATAAAAGCTGCAATAACGTCTTAATTATTTACATTGACCCAGTCCTCTAAGAGGACAAGTGGACCAAAACCACACCCTCCATGCACAACAGACCCACCTGATCCACTCACCCTAGAAGTAAAGAGCTCAGGTTTTAAACTTTTAACCTGTCTGTATGTTCACTGTGTACTTAACAAAAAATAGAAATAAGTGAAAACCCAGAAGCAGCCCATTTCTATGCCATGTTTTACTCATTCTACTCACTCATTATGGATGCCCGGGTACGTAAAGCACACATGCTCAGTGTATCTATTACATAGCAGCTTAGCATTTAGCACAACAGTGTCACCTTCCATTAGCAAAAAGATGCTAAAATTAGCACAGCAATTCTAATAGTCTAAATTTGCTCTGTGTGTGGGTGAGCTCAAGGTGGAAAACAGAGTAAAGGCCAAACCACACAGATCTCGACTGCTGAGAACAAGCAGCAACAAACAAGTACCTGTACAGACAGAAGTGTCCCTGTAGTCCTACACACACAACCTGTCGTAACTACAACCTGCCGTCCAACACCTTACTGCCCAAATCTGAATAAAAACCAATTGCAATGAAATCAAAAAGGTTAAAACCCATATTTATTTGAAAACAGTAGAAATGCAAGAGATAAAAGACTACAACTGAGCAATGTTATTTTTTTGCTTTTGTTTTTTTTTAAAGGTCATTTTTTACCCCTCTGCCTCCCAGCAAATTTCAAATTCCTATGTTGCTTTCTTCTCATTTACTGCAGTGACAATATTGACAAAAAACCTGACCTCTGACCTTGAGGTCAAGGTCACCGGGATTGAAACTCTTCTGAGATTTTTAGTAAATGCACATATTGTTTATGTTTGAAACATCTATGTGACCTTGTTGTCAAGTCATTGCATTCACAAACTTAGCTATCCATGCCACCCGTCCGCCTGGAGGGGTGACGACAATACCTCAAACAAGCCACACTTAAAAAGAGTTTGTAAACAACTCAATTTTAGTAACTGATATTTTGTCTTTAAAACTGCATCCTGCTCTAGTCTCATAACATATTTTGAAAAGGGACAAGCTAGTGGTAGGTGGGGAAATGGGAAGAAATGTGCACCACCTCAGAGTCACACAAACAGTTAAGAGGATTAATCCTGGAAAGTCGGAACATGTGTGCTCCTTGAGCAAACAAAATAGGTCATGGAAGGTGGTGGTAATAGCTCTGTGCAGCCCTCACTGAGCCAAACACTTACTAACAGAGCTTGAAAGCAGCGTAGGATTGCATAATCTGTGTTATATTATCCACCACATTATGAACTTACTTAAGGATTAAAATATGAGATTTAACACACAGAGAACAAAAAACATTGCCTATGCTTAATAAACTTGCCATTTCATTCTGGGAGCATTACAGATAAAGGAGAAGTTACTCACATGTTGAGCGTGGCACTGAGACAGAGGCAGATTCCTTCTCGAGAGCGGAAGTTCTTGTGCTTTAAACCAGGAAGCAGCCTTTCCCAAACATACTGCATGAAGGAGAACAAGAAGGATAAAAGTGTGAGCAAGAGTAAGAGAGAAAAAAAAAGAAAAAGAAGGGGTGTCAGTAGGTCATCATCATCATCAACTCATCATTGGATGAGCAGTTTATGGAGTACAGAAGAGGGCACAATCTATGGAGATGAGCACGTGAGGCATGTGTAAATAAAACAAAGCATTATGGAGTAACTTGTGTAATTCCTCCAATATCCACAAGAGGGGGTGGATAGGTAGAGTGCAGGCCCTCTGTAGTTTTTTTTAATGCATTACTAATATGGAGGTGGCTTTAATTTGCCTGTATTTTTTTCTCTGCTGTGTCACATTTTTAGAATAACTTTTTCTAGAATAACTACAACTCAATATACATGTCTTGTATAAAATTTAAATGACATTTGACAAAACTGTCTTCATCTTACATGTGGTACACTGGAGGATTTACCTGTTTAGGCAATGATGTGTGTGTGTGTGTGTGTGTGTGTGTGTGTGTGTGTGTGTGTGTGTGTGTGTGTGTGTGTGTGAGACCATTGGTGAGGCAGTCTGTTCCATGCAGCGAAGGATGAGGGCTTGGCTGTTCTCCCTGACCTGGTCCTTGCCATCACCCAGCCTGTCCACCAGGGCCGGCAACACTACACACACAGAGAAAGGGAGTGGGTGGTGAGTAAGAGTCTATGAAAAACAGTTCACTGTGCATGCCGCACATGACACCGAAACTCTACAAGATTTAAAAGCCAAAGATATTTAAGACAAACAAAAAAACATTGCTGTACAAAGTTGAATGTTCATGCTTAATATCATATCAGTGTGTCTGATAAAAAAGGGGAAAAAAGGAAAGAAAGCTTAAGTAATACAACCATCAACACCGTAGCTTTGACTAGAAAAGGGGAATGAGAGGGCAGCAAATAGGAAATGGACCATGGCTAAAATAATGTCAAATGCCCCCGTGTCAGAGAGGCTGATGTAATGCAGTGACAAAAGAAAGCCCTTTCAATGCTGGAAAACCAAGCTATGAGAACTGCAAGTTACTCCAATTCTCCCAATTTAGGAATAATAATCTTTGTACATCTGTACTCTGAAATTGTTTTTTTGCTAATAATTATTAGTCCCTTTCCCCAAGCCTATCAGGTCTGTGGGGGGTAAAAAATTCCAATCACCACAGTTTGTATGTGGGTGTGTGTAGTGTATTTGGATGACATGGTTTGTGTGTGTGGCATGTGCGTGTGCAGTCTAGCTGCACCCTGTTTGACAGGACTAAGCTATAAATAAATCAAATATGGATATTTATTTATAAACATTCATATTATTTTATGCAAAAAAGGTCAACAGGTCTACTACCAGGACAAAAACACTCCACCAGCTCCCAAACTTTTCCAAAGCAAAATAAGAAAAGGAAAAAGCAAACAAAAAGGACAAACCTCACAACCTTGTCCACGCTTCCATCTCCATTAACCCCTCATCAACCCCACATACCTGCTCATACTCACAACAATAACAAACTACTGCAACTTAAACAGTGACACTAATTCATGACGTACTAGTGTACAAGCACAGTACTGCATTTTTAGAACACCAACGATAAAATATGACACCAACCTCTGATGATGTTATCGAACAAACGTGCTGTTAAAGTTAAATAAATTTTGTTCTATCACTAGCTATCACAATTTGCCCCACCCAACAAATGGATGGGATTGGTGCACTGCTATGCAACATAACCCTGGGCTGTCCACGGCTTTGAGACTGTCATTGGTGCACTGCAATTTCAAGAAAGAAAAAAAAAGGAAAAAAAGGCAGGACTTTTTTATTTAGCAGTGGAGGTCAATGCTACAGAGGCTTTGGATACACTAGTTGTCTTGTTTAGTTGGGTCACTTCATTGTTATTTTAATTAGTTGGATTTGTTGCAAAGAAATACAACATACAATAAAACCAACCTTTAATTTAAGTTAAAAACTGCCACATACATATAATCTTACAAATATATTACGTTACCTTTGCAAATGGTAAATACAAATTTACACAGATGCACCTCAATTTATTTTGAGTTTTCACAACACAGATTGGACTGATCAGCTCTTTGGTCAGTAAACTACGATCCTACCAAATTTCTCAACTGTTGGACAACTGATGGTTGGACAACTGTTATGGTTACACTCATAATGAGAAAGACAGTACATCAATAACCTTTCAGCCAAAAAAAACAAACAAACAAAAACAAAACAACCCCAAACACTTTTGCAGCAGTTTTCATTTTAACAGCTCAGCTACCACCAAGCCATATCCTCTGAAAACTGTAAACCAACTTGTCTGTGTTAGAACATTTAACACTTCAGCCAATGAGTGTCAGAACTGATATATTTCCAAATGTTTAATTTTATAATACCTTTTTTTTTTTTTTTTTTTTAAAGAGCACACACATCCAGCAAGAGTTTTACTAACTCCATCATCCAAGGGCAGAAGCTGCTCCTCCTAAACCAACTAGATATGAAGCCTACTCCCTTACAAAAGGAAAAAGGGCTCAGAGTCATATGTTATGATTTCACTTCCCTTTCAGTGAATTCACTTGGAACAAAACATACAGTTTGAGATATTACAACGACACGTCCTGGCTGAAGACACCTCGAGTCACGCATATGACCTGTGAAGACATATGCGAGGCCTCCGCCTGCACATGTACCCCTCTGATCACAGTCACCCCTCAGTTGTTAGACTCTGGCTGGCTATCTACTGCAGGTAAACTCTTTTGTCCACAGACTCTAAGTCAGGCCCTGTTGATGTTAGCCAAAACTACACAGTTGGCATGTCGGCCACATGTGAAATGTTAACTGCATGTTTTGTTGCCAGGTTCGGTGCTAAACCTTGGACAATATCATCCCCAGGTGTGATACGAATCCAAAGCCAGAGCTGGCTCTCACATGGCTGCAGTTCTGCCATCTATCCCCAAGAGAGCAACACATCTGCTGCTGTGGTTACGCTGCTGTGAATACAGCCTCCAAGCAAAGGTCCACCTTCAGGGCTCCAGAGAGACCTGACGCCTCAAAGGAACAACCTTCAGTCCTCTTAGCTATGGGACAGAGTTGAGAGGGGCTCCAGCAGCAGGGAGACACTCCTTCCTCCTATCTGTTGTTTTAGAAGGCACTACAGGTCGCTAGTCATCTCTGCACACTTTTGTTTGACTCTGTTATTTGAATGCTAGATTGTGGCCTTTCTGCTGGGTCTGCCATGCCCCAGGGTGCTGGTGGTCCAACTTCAGTTCAATGACTGCTCTGAGGGCCATGTATACATGTCTTGTACTGAATACGTTGAATCGAAATAAAATGTTATGACAATAACTTTTGTTCCCTGAAAAAGAGGACCATGATACAACATCAAAGCCCTTTTTCCATTAGTTTTTACTCGGATCAGCTCGACACAACGTAGTATGACTCACCATGACTCGTTTTCCATTA